>NC_081395.1:8032191-8371357 GCF_030684315.1 Stegostoma tigrinum | reverse complement strand
CGTAGCAATATCCATGCAGGCCCAACCAGGCACTGAATGATAACCTTACCAACATGTCTCACACACCAGGAATAAACCGCACGCTACGTTCCTCTTTGAAAGCAATTAGCCATTAACCGATGGACAGACTAACCAACCGATCTCCGTCCGGCGCACGCGCACAAGGGTCGGCAGGCTAGCGCCGTTTACATTAAAAAAGTAAAAGGGAGGCTCGGCACATGCGCCGGAGGCATTTGGGCGGGAAGCGGTTGACACGCGCGGAAGTTCGTTTGAAATGCCGTTGGCCGCGCGTGGGTCCTTCCCCCTACTGCTACCCCCACCACCCCCTCAAAACAATATGGAGGCCGCTGTCCGGCAGGTAATGGAATGGAAGCAGAGTGCATTCGTGCTGTGTTCCACTGCCGGTTGAACAAAAAAAAGAAAACCCCGACAACAAAATGCCCGGATTGGTGGAGTCACTGACTTTGCATATTTCCTGTCTTCTCTTTTGAAAGAACACGCCCGGGTTGTATTGCATAAAGGAAAAGTGAGACTGAAGCCCATTTAGTGCATGAGTTGAAGACCAAATGAAGCCGTTTGCAAGTATGCACTGTGTAGTCTTTCCAAGCAAAATGAACATGCCCAACAGCTTTCAGTTTGTTTTGTTTGTGAAAGCACCCTAACAGCAAGCATTTACTTGCAGAGGCTCAGCAAGTTGATCTAATTAATGCCTCAGTCCTGTTTAGGAGGAATGCTAGTTTCTATTTCCCTTTGCCTCGAGTTAGTAGAGTTTGGTCAATCAGCATACTGTAACGGGATTTGTTTTTGTTCCTTTGGTCAGGGCAGAGGTGCTAGATCTCCTGTCCATGAATGCTTCTTACTGACTCCAAATCCATGGAGTTTGTGTTAGCTTGTAGAGCAAACTCACATCCAGAACCTCAACCTGAACTACAAATCTTCTCAAAACTTGCTAGAGTCATTTGTGGCTGATAACCTGTAAATGGTTCTTGCATAAGTTTACCCAAGAAGAATAGCCACATTGTGGAACTATATAAGGGCATCCACTGCCTGTCAAATTGTACCTGGGAAGACCAATTGACGTAGAAGCAAGTGTAGTTTCAATACAGACAAGCTGAACCAAGTATGTTAAATTTATCAGCAAACATAAGCTCTGCATTAAGCTGTTCTGTGTTTTTGCAATGCAGCCTGTAGCAGGTTGAAGTCTTTGTCATCTGCTCAGTCTTTGTCAAACAGGCCTTCGTCTGTTGAAATATCATAACAAAAAGAATAGAGAATACATTCTCCCCGAACACCATTGGAAATAGAGAACCTGTCCAAGAGGGCCGCATTCTGATTGATCTGACTTTACGGACCTTTGTGCAGTTGATGTAGAATGGTGAGGAACCTTAGAAGGCACTCCAATTAAGATCATTTGATGCTTTCAGAGCCAGGATAAAGAAAAGCACAAATTCTATTTATAATGTTACTCTCATCTGCAAATCCTACCCATCTACAGTGGCATTTAGGCCAACTGCTTTGCTTGTCTATGTCTCAATAAGTTCAAATGTACATGGAATCATAAAATTTGACAGTACAGAAGGAGGCCATGCAACCTAATGTGGCTGCATGGCTCCTGAAGGAATAACCCAGATGGCCCCATTCTTTAGCCCTATCTGTCTAGCTCTCCAATTTCAGCACACTTATTATGAAACATCATATGGAATCTGCCTCCACCATTCTCCTAGGCAGTATATTCCAAATCCTAACAACCCTCTTACTTAAGAAGTTTCTCCTCATCTCACTCCTAGCTCTCTTGCTGACAATCTTGAAATTGTGACCTCTTGTTACTGACAGACCAACTAGTAGAAACAATATCTTTCTTTACCCAGTCAAAATTATTTATAATTTTGAAAATTGCAATAAACATCTCTCAATCTTCTCTGCTCCAAGGATAACAAGACCAATTTCTCTAATCTTTCTCTAATTAATATTAGACTAATTTTTGGAATACTTTGCTAGGCAAAGACTATAAAATCAAGGAAGTAACACTACCCCTCTCCAGATCATTGGTCATACCACATCGGGAGAATTGTGTTCAGTTCTGGGCAAATTATTTAAGGAAGGATGCTAAAATCCTGGACAGGATTCAATGGTGATTTAAGAGAATGGTACCAAAAGTGAGGGATTTTAGACACAAAATATTAGAATGCCTCATATCAGTTGAAGACTGGAGTATGTTTTCTTTTCAGATTATAGAGTACCTTATTATTCATATTAAACATGTGAACAGAAGATTTAGAAGATCAGCTCTGGAAGGGGATCTGCTTCTATTGGTTAATGCAATAAACTCTACTTTACGCTTCCACAGGGAATATCTCTTCTGTGTTGTCACAGGTAGCTGTATGATAACACATAAATAGGCACTCAAAGTTGATATCAACTAAAGCGTCGCATTTAATTTCGTGTCTTTTAATTCAGTTTTTTTAAAAATTCACCATGTTATTTTGATTTCAAATTGACCAGTTGCAGCTGCTGGACAATGGATCTCCAATAATCAAACATATTACTTTTACAAAGGTAAGGGCTTAAATTAATGAATCTTATCTCCTCCAAATCTCCTTATTTCTGTTGCTGTCCTCTGTACTTTTGATGCCCTTCGTGTGTGCGAGCATGGATTCAGAATTAGCTGAAGCTGGTCTTCCAAGTTCCTTTCATCATAGAGAAGATTTCTCTGCAATAGGTGCAAAAGAATTGTAAATACATTTTTTATGACTAGGCTGGCAATTTCTCTGTGCTTTGTATACAGATGATATTTTTCCCCTCTCTGCTCCAAATAATAAGGAGCTGGCCTTTGCTCAGCACTTCACCAAAACAGCACAGAATACAGCAATAATTTTCATGGGGTTAGGAGAGACACTTTTCTTCTGGTCAGTGGGCTGTTGAAGCAGAGAGGTAATGTTTATTCATTATTTTTCATGAAATGAGAAGCACATAATTGTGGAACATCATTAAAATATTGTAGGAAATAGTACAAATTTTGAAAATACCAAAGAAGTGCAATGTAGCGTTCTATTGCTCTGTGATCAGTGATTGAACTACTTTTTAAAAATTTGTTCAAAGGCTGTGGGTGTCACTAACAAGGCCAGCACTTATTTCTTGGCTTTAATTGTTGCCCAGTGGGCAGTTAAGAATCAGCCACTTACTGTAGGTCTGGAGTCACATGTAGGCTGGACCAGCTAAAAACAGAAGATATTAGTGAACCAGATGTTATTTTTATCACAATCAACTATGGCTGCCATTAGGTTATATTTTTCTTCCAGATTTTTAAAAAAATTGAATTCCAATTTAACAATTTATACGGTGAAGTTTAAACTCACGTCCTCAGAACATTTGTCTGTGTTCCAGATTACTAGTCTAGTGGGATGACCACCATGCTACCACCTTCCTAATTCCACAACCCAGAAATACATCAAGTTTTTGTTTGTGACAATGCCATCCTTGTATTTGTTGCACTGTAGAAAAGTTTCCAGTTCCTAAGACTGTGAGACTTGATCAAGTTAAATTACTTCAGTGCTATTTATGTTTGTTCCAGTAATTCTGATCTTTTATTTTGTCAGTAATAGAAAAACTTTTGCTCCAGCTATCCTTGCGTGTAATACAAGCGGACGTAGGTACTGCTGATATAAATGAGAAGTTCATCTCCTCAGATTTCAGGCTGACATTTGAGGTATGAATGGTGCAATTGACCACAAATAAATGCTCCCAACTTCTTTTTTAATTACAGTATTTTTATTTGTTATGTCTTTAGGAGAAGGATGAGGGGCAAGAGACAGAGTAGCAAAACTTGTCATACTTTTTATAATTGTGTAGAGGATAAATATAAATGGATTTGTATGTTAAGTAAAGGCCCCAGATGAATGGCTTAGCTAGTTAATGCAGACTTTAGCAAGAACCTTGAATGTCTGCTGTAAACTTCTTTCTGGAACCTGAAATAGTCACACATTATTGACTTAGAGATAATAGGAACTGCAGATGCTGGAGAATCCGAGATAACAAGGTGTGGAGCTGGATGAACACAGCAGGCCAAGCAACATCTTAGGAGCAGGAAAGCTGACGTTTCGGGTTTAGGCCCTTAATCAGAAATGGGGGAGGGAAGAGGGTTCTGAAATAAGTAGGGAGAGAAAGGGAGGTGGTACGATCTGCCTCCCTTCTCTCCCTATTTATTTCAGAACCCCCTTCTCTTCCCCACTTCTGATGAAGGGCCTAGGCCCGAAACGTCAGCTTTCCTGCTCCTAAGATGTTGCTTGGCCTGCTGTGTCCATCCAGTTCTACACCTTGTTATCACACATTATTGGCTGATGCTCCATCTTCTCATGGACCAACCAAGAATTTTGATCAACTTCACCTATTACGCTTATTTATTACTTTGCAAAATAGCTTTATTTTTCACTTAGAGAGGGGGATATACAGCTAAATATTGAGCAATGTGTACAAAAATACTCTTCTTTTCGTGTTATTTAGATTTCTGAGCAAAGCTGCATTGTGATGAAAGATTGCCTAACAATCAAGCATTTCCTACACAGGATCAGTATTGTGCATTCACAGGTATTGAATACTAAACAACTGAATGACCTAGCCAAATAAAATATTAAATCAAATTCTAATTTTGCCTCTTGCACTGAGACCGACATATTAAGCCTTCATGTATGATGGATGAGTTGGCCAACTAGGAATCTTGAAAGTAAAAACAGAAATAGGCCATTCAAGGACATATTGTCTTATTCAGTGAGATCATCGCTGATATGTATCCCAATTCCATCTGCATGCCTTCACTCAATATATTAAATTCTTGACAAGCACATATCTATCCTTCAGAGATTTAAACAGAAAATTAATCAAACTAGTATTTACACTTTATGTAAAGAAACAGTTCTAACTTTCTTCTTGAATGGCCTGGCTATGAAATTAACGTGTTTTCCTTTACCCCCAAATTCCTCCAGAGATTTATCACCGTCTACCCTATTAATTCCTTCCAAAACCTGAATTAATAGCACCTTAACCCACTATGTTCTAGGAAGTACAAGCCAAGTTTATGCAGTCTTGCCTCATAATACAATAATGTTAACATTTTGGTAAATCTGTACTGCACTGGTTCAAAGGACATTAAACTTTATCTAAAGTATGGTATGGAGAGCTACACACAGATATTCCACATGTAATCTGACCAAATTATTCAATAGCTGTAGAAAAATGTCCTCCCTTTTATATTCTGGCCCTCAAGTGATACAGGCTAACCATCCATTAGCTCCTTTGATCTAACTTTATACCTGGCTGTTGCACTTTAGTGATCTGCGCAAACAAAATCTAAATTTTGAAACTCTACTGTTCCTAGATTTTTTTTACTAAGGAGTGGATTTATCTGGAGTCTAAGTAGTTTGAAGGACAAATTGGGGATGTCATAGTTTATGAAAGAGTGGGAAGAATGCAGTTGAAATCAAGTTAAATGGTAACTTATTTTTTGTCAATCATATATAATTGTCACATAATCAAAATAATGGGTGCCTATGGAGTGGGTGCAAGGATGAGCTCTGTATTAATGTAGCCCCTTAAAGAATTTGTTTTTGCTATAATATAATTGTTATGGTTTTGGCTTGAAGAGGTTTGGGGGCAAATTAGAAATAACATGAAGAATTTTGCACAGGTGAATAAGAGAAATGGAAAATACAATAGCCAAATAGATAGAAGAAAAGTGCAAAAGCCTAAACCAACAAAAGTAAGAAAACAGTGTATTGGTCAATGGGCAGAATGAAAATTGACAGTAAAAATGGTAAAAAAAAATTTGAATTTTAAAAAAGGCTATATTTTCAAATATTAATGCAGTGCAGATCTTTTAAGTTGTATTAGTTTCGAATATTATTTTCAAATCTAAATGAGATAAAACTTTATCTTTTAGGTAAAAATCCAGTTTTATGTCAAAGTAAATGATGACTTATCAACTCACACCTTCAAGTAAGAACATTCACTTACTATGAATTCATTGCAACAACGTATAGAATGTCAACATTTGTTATCAGTATAAAATTACTATCTTACTGTTGCCAAATGTTTGTTAATCCAGAACTCCAAATTTCATATCTCCTTCCGTATCTAAGTACAAAAATCATCTTTGCGTACTTTTCAGTTTCACTGATTCCCTATGTAATAGTTGAAAGATTGACTTTACATAGTGGAGCAAATAGGATGCATGGGCAAGATGGTGATGAAGTGAATTCATGACGAGGATTTTATTGGTGATTACTTGGGGCATACCAAGCTGCAAGGGCATTGAATGATGAGTGTTTAGGCTTTTATGTGGAAGAGCATATGAATAATGTAGTCCTAGATTAGCAGCTATTAGTGAATGGTGAAAACCAATGTCAAATCTGTCCTTAAGGCAATAAAAGTCAACAGCTTTGAAGCAAATTGATGTAAAAGCTTCTTGAATGCAACCCACGTTTTAGAATAGTCACTGTTATGAGTTCCCCAGCCTCGTTTCATAAATAGTTTTGTGATTCTAGGTGTGCAGTACACCCAGATGTGGACAGTAGATGCTATTGGGGGTCCTGGAAGCAACTTGGTTCTCTTTAAATTAGGGGATTGTCAAGTGGGGAGAAGATATAAAACATAGAAAAAGTACAGCACAGTACAGGCCCTTCGGCCCACGATGTTGTGCCGTGGAATAATCCTAATCCAAAAATAAAATAACCTAACCTACATTCCCCTCAATTCACTGCTGTCCATGTACATGTCCAGCAGTCGCTGAAATGTCACTAATGACTCTGCTTCCACGACTACCACTGGTAAACTATTTCATGCGCACACAACTCTCTGGGTGAAGAACCTCCCTCTGACATCTCCTCTATACCTTCCTCCTGACACCTTAAAACTATGGCCCCTCATGGCAGTCAATCCTGCCCTGGGGAAAAGTCTCTGGCTATCGACTGTATCCATGCCTTTCATTACCTTGTACACCTTGATCAGGTCACCTCTCTTCCTCCTTCTCTCCAGAGAGAAAAGTCCGAGCTCAGTCAACCTCTCATTGTAAGACAAGCCCTCCAGTCCAGGCAGCATCCTGGTAAACCTCCTTTGCACCCTCTCCAAAGCCTCCACATCTTTCTGATAATAGGGTGACCAGAACTGGACACAATAAAATAAATATCTGTGGTAAAATAGCCACACAAACTCAGCATGCCATGCTTTTGCATGGCCAATGCTCTGTGTATTTTAGTGGGTTAATATCTAGATAAAGATACTGTAGTATACTCAGGTATACTAAAACAACACTAAACATTGTATACAAATTTTGCTGATCTAATTTCTAGCCGATTTTCTCATAAAGAATGGTAAGTATGAGCATTTGAGTGTTTAAGTGCAATATAAGGCCTATACGCAAAAGATAAATCACAGAATTACCTAAATAAGTTACTCAAAGTAAAGAAGAGGATGCATTATGAGCAGGCTTTGCCTGCACAGCGTTAGTATTATGTATGTATAAGATACCAGCACTGAACATAACTGAATGGTGTTTGCAGGCAAAAGCAGGAACTGTAAGAAATTAAAATGCATGATCTTGATTCAACGCTAATTAAAATGCTTTAAATTTAGGAGTGAGAAACTAGACAAATTTTGCATTAACGGACACACTGTACTTTCTGACAGCACTCACTATATCAAGTAAGTATTCAATAACAATTTGCCTAAATAAAGCTTTTGTTCTTGAGTTGTGCACAAGACTAGTAAAGCCTTTCTCTACTCTAGCTGTCCAGAGAAATTGATGGTGGGCCAAATGATTGTTTTATAAGTTAGTGGATAAAAGTTAGTGGGTAGTAAGAGTCAACCAGCAAACCTCCTCCTCTAAAGAACAGTAATGAACAAGTCGTATTTTTATGATGAATTGTTAGTTTTCAGAGTAAGCTTTTTCCAGTGTCAATTCACAACTTTCCATAACAGAACTTTTGAATCATTGGCCTACTGTGCATATGCTAATAATTGCCGTGGTAGTGTGAAATTCACTTTTGAGTGCACCTATCACAATACTGAATCTGGAGGTCATACAGTGAAATAACGTTAATCTTAATGCATGAAAAATTGTATCAGCCTTAATTCAGTACAAACCTTTCAGCAAAAAGTCCTGAACAATTATTTGGTTCAAGCAATGTTTTTTGGCAAGAATGTTCAATCACACAATGAAACATTATTATGTGTTAAGTTCTTCACTCTGCATACATTTGCTTCTTAAATATTGCAAACTTGTCATGTTAATGGAATTACTACAGTTTCACCACTGAATATATTTTGCTTAACAAAATTTATTTTGTAAATACGTATATAATTGTTAGTTGTTTATATTGTGCATTAACCTACCTTTTTTCTAATCAGAACCTTTGAAAGCGCAGCTGATTCACATTGCGATAGACTCCATCCTATTGCTGGGAAGTCGTTCTCTCTTTCGATTCCTAACAAGCTAGCTGAAGATGGATTGTGTGGAGTGCTTGAAATATTATCAATAGCAGCTATTTGCCCTTGCCTTAAGAACTATCCCAACAAGCCTGCTAGAGTATCTAATGTATCTGTATCCTTAACAGAAAGGGTATATATAACCTGTGGATGTAAATGGGAGATACAGATATGATTCTTACTGAAATTTGTATGTCTTGTGAAGCGCTTCCATCGTGTGCAATATATGAGGATGGCTATCGGAGTAGAAATGAGTAAGTGTGAACTTATGCCCTAGTACTATGGCAATGAAAATTAGCCTACATTTTCCCTTAACTATGATCCAGAGAATTGTTTTGTTTGAAGAAGTTTGATATTCTAGCCCTTGAACTGTGTCTTCCTCATGAGGTTCTATGAAAATATTATTTTTAATAACACACAGTGAATTGGAAAGGCATGCAAATGGATACTACATTAATAAGGAATTGGACATGGTACTGTTAATTCATGGAATGTTTCTATTGCTGGAAACACAACATTTATTTCCCAACCCTAAATGACCTAAGAAGACAGTAGTGAGCTGCTTTATTGAATCATGTAACTCATGCAATGAAGGTACTTTTACAGTGCTGATCGATAGGAAGTTCCAAACTATTTATTGAGTGGTAATGGAGGGATGTACATTTCCAAGCCATGATTGTGTGTGACCTGGTCAGGGACTTAAAAAGTGCAGCCTAAATCATTGCAATGACTTGCCATGACTTTGCCAATATTTTCTCCCAAACCCATGACCTTTAAAACTCACATATATTTGCTGCTGTTGTCCTCCAAGGTAGTCTGATTTAGGAAGAAGCTTTGATGAGTTGCTGCAGTGATTGAACCTCATGTCTGCAATGCGTACCATGTATAATATGGTGGCGATAAAGAGTGAATGTTAGTGGAGTCAGCAGGGCTGCTTTGACGTGGGTGACGCTGAACCTCTTGAATGAAACCACCGCCCCCTGCAACCACCACCACCAGCTTATCTGACACAAGTCCATGCAGCTAAAATTGGCAGACTTCCTACAAGTGGTTGGAAGCTTCCTCCTCAAAAAAGTCAATTACTGGTGACAGTGGGATGACACTCTTAAATGGACATTAATTAACCTCTTAAGAGCATCAATAGTCTCAAGGGCAGGAGGGCTACTCAACATTTTCTCTGTCCCTAGATAAAATTTCAAACAGATTACAGGTAAGGGGGTAGGTGGCAAAATGGCCACCACCAGATTTTGAATAGCCCCGATCTTCCTGCAGGTGGAGGAGCATATTTGCAATTAAGCTTTTAGATCATGGAGTAGAGGTGGAAAGGACTTTAACCTCTGGAATACCATTTTGGAACTGGCAAATTGCTTTTCAGGTCAATAATACCTGCAAAACAGCTCTCCTTGACTTAACACATATATACATATATGGACCGGCTGACTTGCCGATATTGTTTAAAAACAACACAAATTCATTGTCATTCATGATGGATCCATCTCATTTAGCAAACTGGAAGCAGTATGATCAACGTCTGACTCAAAATACAAATGAAAGGATTGCAGAAGGAAAGTTTTTGTTTGTTTATCAAAAAGGCGATAGTCTAAGGTTTTTATTTGCTCATGGGTTCTGGACATTGCTGGCTAAGCTGGTGTTTATTGTCCATCCCTAATTGCTTTGGAGAAAGTGACTAAAGTATTGTTTATATGAGCTGTGCAGATTCTGTGAAATGTCTTTATTTGATCCGCAGAGACTTTACTTTACAAACTGACAAAGTGGACAATATAGGTACAAAATCGTTTCCTTTACCCTGGGCCAGCAAAACTCCAATATTACAGACATAAAGCTTTAAGAGAACACTAATCATGAAGAAGAAAAAATGTTATGGGTTCATATAGTTAGCTGTAAATAGCTTACTGACAATACAGCTGCCTAGTCATTTTATTTTATCCTTCTTTCCACGAATTTCTCCTCTTCTGTCCCCTAAGGCGGTTTCCCTAACCTCAGCTGAGGCTCCAGGAATATGCAATGCTTTCCCAAGTGGCTATTCATTATATTTTCAGTTTACAGTTAATGTGTTTTATTTAAATCCAACAATGATCCTATATGCACCTATTATTTATGTCTTCTCTTCCAGCAGTGATTTATTAGATCCAGAAATATGGGAGATCTTACTCCATTCCTCAGATTTTTAGCAGCTCAATCTTTGCCTTGCTTCAAATCATCTGACAATGCAGACTAAAGATCTGCCTGATTTGTGTAACTCAGCTAGTCAACCAACTAATAACGAGGGAATTTTTTTAAAAATCTGTGAGGTTATAAATGGAAGGCATATATCATGTAAAATACATTGCACTGAGCATTTATAGTTCCTCTTGGGTCTTCACTGAATTTTTGCAATTACTTGGAAGGGTGAGTAAACCCAGTTGGAGATGTCATGAGTATTTAAAATTAACAGTGGACATTTGACAAGTTACAGCAGTAACATAGTTGAATAAATCTCTTGTAGGTATAGAACATAGCCTAGTACAGCACAGGAACAGGCCCTTCAGTCCACCATATTTGTGCTGATCATGATGCAGTTCTAAACAAATCCCCTCTGCCTGTTCATGGTCCAAATCTCTCTATTCCCTGCGTATTCATATGTCTGTCTAAATGCCTCTTAAACATTGTTATCGTATCTGCTTCTATCACCTCCCCTGGCAATGTGATCCAGGCACATAACACTGGCTGTCTAAGAAACTTGCTTTGCACATCTGTTTTAAACTTCCCCACCCATCTCACCTTAAACTTATGCCCCCTAATATTGACATTTCCATCCTGGGAAAGAAAACTTTAACCATCCACCCTATTCTTGCTTCTCAGAATTTTATATACTTTAATCGTGAGTCCACTCAGCCTCTGATGCTGTAATGAAAACAATCAGCAAGTTTGTCCAACTTCTCCTTATAGCTAATACTATTCAATCCAGGCAACATCATGGTAAACCCCTTTTGTGCCCTCTCCAAAGCCTTCCTATAGTGTGGCAACCAGAACTGCATACTGTACTCCAAATGCGGTCTAACTAAAGTTACAGCTGCACATGACTTGCTAACTTTTATTCTCAGTGCCCTGACTGATGAAGGCAAGCATGCCATATGCCTTCTTTGCTACCTTATCCATTTGTGTTGCCATTTTCAGAGAGCTATGGACTTGCACAATAAGATCCATCTGTATATCGATGTTCCTCAGAGTCCTGCCATTTACTATATACTTTCCTCTTGCATTTGACTTCCCAAAATGCATCATCTCACATTTGTCCAGATTGAGCTCCATCTGCCATTTCTCTGCCCTACTTTCCAACTGACCTATATCTTGTTGCATCCCTTGACAACCTTCCTCACTATCCACAACTCCACCAATTTTCATATCATCTGCAAACTTACTAATCAGACCCCTTCTCTTTCATCCAGATCATTTATACTAATTACAAATAGCAGAGGTCCCAGTACTGATCTTTGCGGAACACCACTGGTCATGGACCTCCAGCAAAATAAAAATACCTCCACAGTTACTTTATGTCTTCCAAGAGCAAGCCAATTTTGTATCCAACTTACCAACTCATCGTGGATCACATGTGACTAAGTCTTCTGGACTAGCCTACCATGAGGGACCCTGTCAAATGTTTTAGTAAAGTCCATGCAGACAACATCTACTACCCTACCCTCCTCAATCATTTTAAAAAAGAGACACTTAAAAAAAATTAACTTGTGGCTTAGAAACTGCAGAGCCTCAGCAGAGAGATTGAAGTGCTGCAGTTGAGGTCAAAACGTCAGCTTTTGTGAGTGTCAGGCTTCGCTGAGGAGGTTGAGCAACATTAAGGTATGGCAAGGCAATTTCTTTTCTTTTATTCCAATAATTGCTAGAAGGGTAGCAATGGCAGTTATTGGAGTGGTGTGGTGAGATGTGGGAGATCAGGGAGAAGTCAAATGCCCCATAATTTGCGTTTGTGACTATTTTTGTTTTATAAAATTAATCCCTTGAAATAGCAGCCTCATTCTGTAGAGACTGAAGTAATTTGCAGTGAAAAATACCCCTGGCTTAATTATAATTACTGTTATTAGCATTAAAGCCACTGCAACTGTACACACGGCCTTATAATAGTCTACTTACTCAGCTCTATAATTGAAAGAATTTCAAATGCTAGTTTAAAACAAGATCATGAGTAACCCAACACTGAGTAAACTTCATGAACTCAGAGATAATGGGAACTGCAGATGCTGGAGATTCCAAGATAATAAAATGTGAGGCTGGATGAACACAGCAGGCCAAGCAGCATCTCAGGAGCACAAAAGCTGACGTTTCGGGCCCGAAGGGTCTAGGCCCGAAACGTCAGCTTTTGTGCTCCTGAGATGCTGCTTGGCCTGCTGTGTTCATCCAGCCAAACTTCATGAACTGTTCTTTTTCAATTTGAATAAGAGTTAATGTTGCCTCCTCATCCTTAAGATGAACCATGTTAAAGTTCCAAAGATTCTCTGGCTGTGTCAACAGGTTATGCTTCACATCTAGGGTTACTTCATGAAGGTATCATTGTCATACCTTCTCTTGCCAAGACCTATGTATGTAGGTCATACCTTTCAGCAGGGTTACAGAGGATACAGATCTGGGAAAAAACTTGTTCACTGAGAGGGTGATGAGAATCTGGAGTGCAGCCTGGGAAGGTAATGGAGGTTGGAAATCTTGCAAGCTTTAAAAAAAAATAGGATAAGCAATTGAAATATCATAACATTCAAGCATATGGGACATGTGTAGGAAATTGTGATTAACATGCATTCAGTGGTAGTCATTGTCAGAATAGATTCAATGGACTGAAGGACCTTTTTTGCACTGTTGACTACAGGAAGTAAAAATACTGTCTATAGACTTCTAGGAAGGTAATCTTTTAAAATATTTTACATTCCTTTGAGAAGCATTGACCTTGAATTCTCAGTGGATTAATAGCTCTTGAAATAATTGGCAAGGAAATGTCAGTGTGACTTTCAACACAAAAATCATGATTACTTTAACACTTTAGACAAAACAGTCAAAATATTGCAACTCCTTGTGAGTTTAGACTACAATTAGTGCTAATTTTTGTATCAACATTTAGGAAAAGAATGATAAAGCTATAAAGAAATGGTTTGAATAAATAATGGTAAAGACCATACTTGGCTACAAGGCAAAGGAGAAAGTGCAAAATGTGCTTGTAAGCACAAAATGGTATCAAGTTGGACCCCAAGATAACAAGGTGTAAAACTGGAATGAACCTGAGATAACAAGGTGCAGAGCTGGATGAACACAGCAGCCCAAGCAGCATCATAGGAGCAGGAAAGCTGATGTTTTGAGCCTAGACCCTTCTACACCCAAAACACCAGCTTTCCTGCTGCTATGATGCTGCTTGGCCTGCTGTGTTCATCCAGCTCTGCACCTTGTTATCTCAGGTTGGACCCCAGCACTTTATGTTTTGCTGCATTAATGATCCTATATTTTATACAGTAAGTCACATTTATTGTTACTTGCAGTTAATCAGGATGAGAAGAGACTAGTAAATGGACAAACAAGAAATGGTGGCAGTTGGATAGTTGAGAAGTTCAAGAGGGAGTGAATAGCAGTTGTTAGGCAGCAGACAAAATAGTCCAGGATCATTGAAGCAAATAAGAATAATTCTTTATTACAAGGTTGTCCAAGGATTTCAGTATGTTGGGGAAATTAAAGTGTTGACAATTCAAAGATATTCCAACATTTTTATAACCATAACCTGGACTTATTCAAATATAGTTGCATTCACATCATTATTTTCTTATGGATGTAAAACCTGTGGATGTAAAATTGTAAATAGACTCAGCAGAGCATCGTTTGGTAGCACTCTTGTCTCTGGTTCAGGTTGTAAATTAAAATCCCGCGCCAGGACGTGAACAAGGTTGACACACCAGTGTAGTACTGAGGGAGGACTGCACTATAAATGCAAAATACTGTGGACAGTGGAAATCTGAAATAATAACAGCAACTACTAGAGAAACTCAGCAACTCTGGCAGCATCTACAGAGAAAGAAGCAGAGTTAATATTTTGAGTATAATATTGTTTTTCAGTGCCATACTATCCAAGATATGATTTTTTTGATGATGATGTTAAACCAAACTGTGTCTGCTGGCTCAGGCGGATGTGAAATATCCAATGGTGCTTTTTTTAAACAGAAGAGTAGGGGAATTTGCTGCAGTGTTCTGGCTGGTAATTATCCATTGATCAAGATCACTGAATCAGATTATCTGGTCGTTATCACATTGTTGTTTGTGGGAGTGTGCTATTTACAATTTGGCTGGCAGTTTTCTGATCAGTAACCATATCTCAGAAACAAAAACAAAGTTGCTGGAAAAGCTCAGCAGGTCTGGCAGCATCTGTGGAGGAGAAAACAGAGTTAATGTTTTGGGTTCTGAGGAAGGGTCACTGGACCCGAAACGTTAATTCATTTTTCTCCTCCACAGATGCTGCCAGACCTGCTGAGCTTTTCCAGCAACTTTGTTTTCATTCCTGATTTACAGCGTCCTGCAGTTCTTTTGATCCTTACCATATCTCAGAAGGACTTCATTGCTTATAAAGGGCTTTGGGATGGTTTGAGCATTACAAAAGTGTAAATCATTATGTTTTACATTGCAATGTTATGCTGTCTGGATCATCACATTATACATACTTGTATAAGTTTATGTCTAAGGCTAGTATTTTAAACCTAAATAAGGTAAACTATGTGGGCTTGAAAATTGTGTTAGCTGAAGTGAGCCAGTATCCAAGGGAATAGATCAAGAGATGCAGTGGAAGACATTTAAGAGGAATATTTCAAATACTCCGTATAAATATATTCCCACTATAACTAAAAAATCAAAAAGGAGGACAGACCATCGATGTTAACTAAGTAAGTTAGGGAAAGCCTCAGACTTAAAGACAAGCATATAACTGTACAAAGACAGTAGCAGATCAGGTGATTGGTCAGAATATTAAGAATGGTAGGAAGTAGCTGAGTATGAGACAAAGGTAGCTAGGAATATGAAAACAGATAGCAAGAGTTTGAAAAGGAAAAGAGAGAGAAAAGTGAGTGCTGGTACTCCACAAGTGAGAATAAGGTATTCGTAGGATATAATAAGGAAATAGTGGATGAATAGCACATATATTTTATTTTTGACTTCATTACAGAGACTATATAGACTAAAGCATATAGGGAGAGAGGAACTGAGCAAAATTACAATCATGAGGGAAGGGGCACTAAACAATCTAATGGAGATTGACAAGTCTCCGGATGCAAGTAGGCTTCATTCTAGACTCTTAAAAGATGTAACTAATAAAGTAATAGATATATTATTAATTTTCCAAAAATACCTAGATTTAAAAATATGTCCATCAAACTGCAAACGAGCAATTGTAAACCCCTTTGAAATAATTCCACAGAGGCTGGCATCCTGTCACTAAATCACCCACTGATTTACAGGTAAAAAGTCCTTGTCACTGAGTTGGAGACAATAAGAACTGTGGATGTTGGGAGCCAGAGTCTATAGATATGAGGCTGGAAAAGCTCAGCAAGTTAGAAGGCATCAGACGAGCAGGAAAGTCAATGTGAGTCCTGATGAAGGGTTTCAACTGGAAACGTTGACTTTCCTGCTCCTCTGATGCTGTCTGACCTACTGTGGTTTTATAGCCTCACACCTATAATCCTTGACACTGATCCAGCTTTCTCAGAGCCAGCTCTTGGAGTGAACAGAAAGCTTTGACACTCCTGTTTATATCTGTCAGCCAAGGATCCTTGATTGGACCAGAATAACAGCCCCAATCAGAAAACTCATACTCTATGAAATTCATTTGGCTGAACTTGTTAAAATCACTACATCCCTTCCGCTCTGAGTCTGAAGCTATAGGCTAGTTCATTTTTTTTATAGCTTCACCTGGGATGTTTTAGCACTGGGTCAGGTTCCTTCAAATATGCCTCTGATATAGGTGGCGTGTAACACACAGTAGTTCGCCCCTTGTGCCCGGAGTATCTCTGAAGAAATATTCCTCTTCTTAAGAAGGCGAAGGATCAAGGCAGCGATGTCCTCTGTGCCCATTTCAGATTCTGAAGTACCTTCAATGCTTGACAGAAAGAGAGAATCCACCTGTTCTGGAACAGTTGGAAAGACAGTCAAAGAGGCGGGCATATTTTACTCCCACACCATTTGTGAGTTTGCAGCTTTTGTATGGTCCACATGCTTATTCAGGACTGTTCCACTCACCTGAACTTTATACATCACCGAACCTGACATTGATCAACCATGCTTCTTACCCATGGTTCCTATATCAAACTTAATCCCCTGAAGTAAACTATCTGTCTTGCTTAGTGGAGTCTTGTGTTCAGCCCAGGCATTCCTGATGCCATTTCACCCTCCCCCCGTGTCCAGGAAGGTCAGATTTAACCTGTGGAGTCTTTTTCCCATTACTAACTCTGCTGGAGCTATCTCTGTAGTTGCATGAAGCATGGTCCTGTAATCAAATAGGAACTGGGACAGTTTGATATCTAATGAAGCTGTAGGTTGTTTCTTTATGCCTGCCTTCAAGGTTTGGACTGCTCTTTCTGCCAGACCATTGGATGGTGAATGGTATGGAGCTGCCCTTATATGATGAATGTGGTTCAATTTTAGAGAATACTCAAACTCCCTGCTGGTAAACAATTGCTTATTATCTGTGACCAACATGTCTGGGATCTATTTATTGCAAAAGATGCATGCAGTTTTTTTTATCATTATTCCTGTGTTTGACGAATGAATTCTATGCCAGCCACTTTGAGTGGGAGTTGGCAATGAGTAAGCACATTGAACCCATGAAAGGTCTTTCATAATCAGGCTTTACCTTCCATTCCCATGAATGTGGGAGAGCTGCTGGTGGTAATTTTTGTCCCTGTTGACACTCTGGGCTCTGCCCCCCAGTGCAGCTATGTCTGCATCCATTCCTGGTCACCAGCCATAACTGCTCACCAACATCTTCAACTTGGAAACCCCTGGATGACTCGGGTGGAGTTCAGCCAGTACCTGGTGGCGATCTTTGCTCAGGACAATTTTTCTCCCTACAATGGAATGCCATTCTTTACTGTGATCTCGTCTCTCCTCATTCCAAAAAGATTTTAATTCTGATTGTGACAGCACACTTATTATGAGAGCCCACTGCTGAATTCAACCTAAAACTATGGGCAGCATGGCCTTGACCTCTTTAAGCAGATCTAGCAGGGGATTGTGTTCAATTATTATTACAAATTTACATCCATAATGCTATGTGAGGAACTTCCTGACTCCAAATATGACTGGCTAAGCTTCTTTTCCTATCTGGGCGTAATTACACTGTGCACTAGCCAAAGCCCTAGATGCATATACTATTGGGTGTTCCTCTCCATTGGACCACCCATGGGCTAATATTATCCCAGTGCCATGCAAGGGGCTTTGCACGTCAATATTAGATTTCACTTGGGATCATAGTATATCTCAGAGGATGATAGTTGTTTCTTCACTTCTCTGCAAGCTATGAATTGGCTACATGACCATTTCCGAAGCTGACACCTTTTTTAAGAGTTGTTGCAAAGGTGCCAAGATGGAGACTGGTTATGTGTGAACTTTTTGTAATAGCTCACCAGCCCAGGGAAAGACTTAAGCTCCAGTATGGATGGGAGCCGTGGCACCTTTTGATTGCCCTCATCCTCCAAACAGTGTAACCCAGCCTTGTTGAATCTGTAGCTAAAGTAGGTCAATGGAGTACCTGGAATACGTATTTTTCCATTCTAAGGCATACACCCATCTGGGGAGAAATGTCTAAGGATTATGTCCAAGTTTTCAAAGCGTTCGTTATTGGTCTTCCCTGTTATTAGCACGTCATCTAGATAAATGGCAAACTGGGGTAGACCTTGTAAAATGTTCTCCATCGTCCACTGAAAAATGGCATATGCTGACAACACTCCAAGTGGCAGTCTTGTACATTGGTACAAGCCCTCATTGGTATTAATTGTAGCAAACTAGTGGGAATCTTCATCTAACTGCATCTGCAAGTATACATAGCTCATGTCCAGCTTCATGAAGGAAAGTCCTCCTCCCAGCTTTGCGTAAAAATCCTCTATGTGAGGGATTAGATATTTATCCAGTTGTGAAAAATGGTTTACCAGTTCAAAATCCCCGCAAGGCAAACTGACCTGTCAGGCTTCACAACAGGCTGCCCATTCCGCAAACTGGATTGGTTAGAGAAATAAGAAAAGAAAATAGTTACATTATAGCTATGCACTGAGACCATACATTATAGAAAAACCAAGAAGCAAAGTTAAAAAGACATCACTGTCTCTCTCCAAAGGCTGTCCGTAGCAGATCAATGCTGGAGGTTTCTACGTGGTCTGACTGCTGACTGCTCCCATGGTCAGTGTTCGACCGCTATCCCCATTCATTCAACAGGCGCAAGCTCCTTCCGATGTTTGCATGTGGCCTCTATCTGGCTCTGCCAGGAACACTCAAAATGATTCACACTTTCATGGATGCTTCTCCTTCATTTTGGCTATCTTGGGAAAGAGGTGACAGAAGTTTTATTTAACCTATTCAGAGATGTTATTACACTCCTCTGGAGCAGGTGGATTTGAACCTGAACCTTCTGGTCCAGTGAGGTTGGAAGTTTACCATTACACCACAAGAGGGCTGCAAAGTCCGGTCATAAACATGTGCTTTCAATTCAATTCTGAGCTGTTTTACTTCTGGTCCTGTTGTGACTGTTGGTTTGTTTACTTACTCTATTTAACCTACTTGTGCACTGTTGCAGGTAAACTCTGAGCTAAAAGTTTTGCTGATGGCTCAGTGGACAAACTTTCCAAATATGTGGTGCTAAGCCATAGGATAGAAGTCTCAGTAACCTTGATCAATGGAAGGAACATTCATCTCGGTTTCTCACTCTGAATCACGGTGTAATAGTTTATGTTGTGTGTGTCTGCTTGGTGAGGATTGGGTCCAGCTCAAATACAATACACTGTTTGGTTAAATTTGCATTGATAGTCAAGACCATGCAAGAAAATGGCCACTTCAGTGATACTGAAGGACTAGTGACTTCATTGGTACTGTACCTCCATGAAAGTAAACACCTGCCAGACAGGGGAAAGACATCTGAAAACAACTTTTAAAAGCCAGTTACACTGTATGTATTTGTATTTATCACAGGATTAGCCTGCCCAGACATCAGTTACAAACTTCAATCAACCCTGGAAGATGACTGGTTTGAATCTGGTGGAACCCAAGAACAGATGCTTCTTCTTTTCCTTTTCATTCAATACTGGGATGACTTTCACTTTGAGCTGTTGGATGTAATAGGTATTTCCATGAAGCCTGATCTGTGAGCTTATAGTATCATTTGTATTTATATCATTGACACATTATAAAAAAAAGACACAAATAATTAAGGTGACAAAACTGGCTTTCACTCTTACTTTCCTTCTTATCACTGCAGTGCTGTTAATTATATTCTGTACATTTGAAACTTTAAGGAAACATAGATACTATTGTTGGTGAAACTCGCGCCTTGGATTTGCAACTGTTACGTCCAACTGTTTGCTATTTGGATTTCCATTTGCATAACGATAATAAAACTTTGGCCTCTTCAAAAGAGTTGTCTTTCGTGAGAATTTTCAATGTTCTTCTTTTGCGAACAGGGGGCCAGAAAACTATTGTTGAACATCTGGACCAGATTCTTCATTATAATAAAGATGTTGTGAGGAAATCAATTCAACCTGTGCTCCATCAAGTCTTGGATGAGTGCTTACATTTCAAAAAGGTATCAGAAGCTAACTCTGAAGATATAGGGCTTTTGGTTAGCTGTTGGCTATTATGAACTAAGAACATATTAACCTGATGCTTTGTAATAAATACAGACTTTAGATTTCATCTGGTATTTCCTTGTAATGTTTTCTGTCAATATCACATCGCAGAGTGTCCTGACTATGAATCATAATCCTGGATCATCGAGGGACAAGGTAACTTTTAATTACTGTATGTGTTTTCTTAAGCAAAGACTGAAATAACCAAAATGACTGTGAATCTAAGTTCAGTTGCTGTCTTGAGTGAGAGATCTGGAATGTTACAGCTGACAAGGTGTCAAGGAGGCTTTGAAAAGATGGACTTAAAAGGGAGAAAATGAACTACAAACTGGATTCCAGCCTCCTGGGAGTTGTTTCAGATTACCTCGCTTTTCAACATTGACTGTCTATGTTGTCATGTGAATAATGGCCACATCATTGGTATGATTTTTTGGAGAAGAGAGAAGAATTTGCTAAAATGCCTGATCCACTCTGGATATCTATATGACCCTCTTTAACATTAATTGAATAAATCTGATTGTTCAAGGGCTAATATTAGAAAAATGGCTTTGTGAATGCTGCTGGATTGTTATAAAAACCCAACTAATTCACGAATGTCCTCAAAGAAAATCTATGACTTTCTGTCTGATCTGGCCTAGTAATGATTCTAGATACACCATGTGGATAATGTCATCAGCTAAGTTACAAGCCAGCACCATATATAACCTTTCTTTTATATCCCTATGATCCCAAAAAATGCACTCCTTTGAAACAGTTCCTTGCATATTAAACATTCTATTTGATTTTTCAAATTTGAGAACAGGAACACTTTGTAATTGCTGTGAACTCGTGGCTATTTAACTTTTTTTCTCTGTAGAGTCAGAGGAAAATACAGACTGCAGCCACTGTCATCTGTGATGCCATTCACAGTGTATTGTCAAGCAGTACGAATCGTGATTTTAGAGCCAAGTCACTACAGCTCCTGAAGGTAAGCATGGGGTGCACTATGATTAGCAAATAATGTGCATAACTTTAAGCAGCAAAGGTGGTACTGAGACAAACATAAACTGCACCATACCTTCTATAAAAGCGCAAAGCATCATATCAGTTTCTTCAAAGCATTGTGTCTCATGTTTTGACAAGATAAGGTGCTTCTTTACAGTACCAGGTCAAAAAAACAAGTTGGCATAATCCTGGATAATAAAATGTGAGGCTGGATGAACACAGCAGGCCAAGCAGCATCTCAGGAGCACAAAAGCTGACGTTTCGGGCCTAGACCCTTCATCAGAGAGGGGGATGGGGAGAGGGAACTGGAATAAATAGGGAGAGAGGGGGAGGCGGACCGAAGATGGAGAGTAAAGAAGATAGGTGGAGAGAGTATAGGTGGGGAGGTAGGGAGGGGATAGGTCAGTCCAGGGAAGACGGACAGGTCAAGGAGGTGGGATGAGGTTAGTAGGTAGGTGGGGGTGCGGCTTGGGGTGGGAGGAAGGGATGGGTGAGAGGAAGAACCGGTTAGGGAGGCAGAGACAGGTTGGACTGGTTTTGGGATGCAGTGGGTGGGGGGGAAGAGCTGGGCTGGTTGTGTGGTGCAGTGGGGGGAGGGGACGAACTGGGCTAGTTTAGGGATACAGTAGGGGAAGGGGAGATTTTGAAACTGGTGAAGTCCACATTGATACCATATGGCTGCAGGGTTCCCAAGCGGAATATGAGTTGCTGTTCCTGCAACCTTTGGGTGATATCATTGTGGCAGTGCAGGAGGCCCATGATGCAGTTCCCATTATCTCTGATACTATTTTAACCTCACTGCGTCGCCACCTATACTCTCTCCACCTATCTTCTTTACTCTCCATCTTCGGCCCGCCTCCCCCTCTCTCCCTATTTATTCCAGTTCCCTCTCCCCATCTCCCTCTCTGATGAAGGGTCTAGGCCCGAAACGTCAGCTTTTGTGCTCCTGAGATGCTGCTTGGCCTGCTGTGTTCATCCAGCCTCACATTTTATCTTGGAATTCTCCAGCATCTGCAGTTCCCATTATCTCTTGGCATAATCCTGAATGGGCCAAATGAGCGGTTTCAAATCTATTACTTAATATTCTGTCAATTGTGTTGAGTTACCATTGAGGCACTGCAACAATTGCAGTTCTACCATGCTACTCCACTGCACTACTTGTATCCATCATTCATTTTCATTACTTAAAAACCTAAATGATTGCCGATGTAACAATTTAAAAGATGTTTGTTATTGACTTTCTAGGTCTCAAACACCCAAGAAATTAAGATATCACTTCAGAATACTCTACAGAATATCATCCAGAATAGATTTCTCCTGAGCAGAGTCTGTGACACGAAGCGAGTATGTTCTTACATAACTTGAGAATTGATTCTGTCTGAGTGATTCAGAAGACCCAATTTGTTGGAATGGTTTCCTGGATGTTTCATGAGCATACTATGATTTGTTTGTACTATTCCAAAGTGATATTCTTTGGTTATTTGTGCATTAAAGGGGTAAACAGAATGAAAAACTGCATGATCCTGAGAAAGCCAACAGCTTCTATAACATTATCTCAAAATTTTATTCAATCTTCGCACTTACATCATTCAATAAAAAGTTTCTGAGACGCTCATTATGCTGGGCCATTAAAGTTGATATTGTGATTGATTCCAGTTGGATTTAGCTGTATAGGATTAACATTGTTTTTTTTTGGCTTAAGATTCATTCAGGAGATGGTGACCGGGTGCTATCTAACACTGACTCGATTGCCCCAGAGACCAGTCAAGGCAGTCTGTATGGCGCAGACAAATCTCAGAAAATCCATACTGAGCTTGATGGTTCCGAATCAGGTAGAGGCTCATTTAGAACAAAATTCTTGATCCATTGTGTGTCAGTGACCTTTGCTTCTGAATACTATAGTCCTCGTCTCTCTATTTTAGATTTCACTACTGCTTTATACTTTTTGAATCTTTGCATCTCTGTATTCGAGGTCACGTTGCTGTTATGTATGTACTTAACTATATGGCTTATCAATACCCGGCCAAAATATATGTTATAAAATATGAAAGCTTGCAGTTCCTTTTTCTGTGTCCTGTTCCCCACCACTTCTTCAGTGGCTCCTGGTTTCTACCCATACACCAGAATCTCTGAAGTCTGCAGTGGAGGCCGGGATGTTAGCTGCCTTCAAGGCAGAGATTGACAAATTCTTGATCTCACAAGGAATCAAGGGCTACGGGGAGAGTGCAGGGAAGTGGAATTGAAATGCCCATCAGCCATGATTTAAATGGCAGAGTGGACTTGATGGGCCGAATGGCCTCACTTGCACTCCTATGTCTTATGGTCTAAGTCCCTAAGCTTCTATATTTGACATCATTCAAGCTCTTATTTACATGAAATAAAATCACCTGAAAAATTTTCAAACTCTGACTGTACCCTGGTGACATCCAGCCTTCTGATCACTCCACTGCCTTTTTATTATCAGATATCCAGAGTTGAATGAATCAAAATATCCTTCAATTAACCATGCCTTTCACCTCCACCAGGAATTCAATCTTCCAGACAACAATATTTCCCATTCTCTGGCCACTGTCTCTGGCAAAATTCAAAGATTTTGTGCCTTATTTGACTTGAGTTGAATTTCTTTTCTAATACCATTTTCTCCCCTCTTTGTAATATGACCTCGCTGCATCCCTGCTTCTGCTCATCTGTTGCTGAAACCCTGAACCGTATTTTTCTTGCCACTGTTCTTAACAATTCCAATGCTTCCTTGCCAGCTGGCTGTCATTTGCCTACCACAAATGTAGGCTCAACCGAAACTTCACTGCCTGATTTCCTCATAAATAAAGTGCTAGTGTAAACAGGATGGCAAGTGGTGCAACATCGTTTTTAGGCCATGATTTCATGACCACTTCATTTGCATCAAACCAGAGCCATAAAATCCACCATACTGTGTGGAATTTCAGAATCAGATCATTCCTACAAACAGAAGTGCAGGAATGAACAGTGGAGATTAGGAAATTAATTAAATTCTAGAGTTTTTTAACATTTCAGTAATTTTAAGCTCAGAAGATTACAAAGATAAGTATAAAATAAGGACTTTAACTGATACCCTTTTCAACGTTTAGTGGAAGCTTTGAGAAGGCACTACTAGAATGCAAATTATTTTTATTATATACAATATTGTTTTTTGCAGATCTATCATTCACACTGTCAGGTTTGGACAGTCTACATTGGAATGTTGAATCTCCAAAATTGACAGTAGAAACTGACTCTGGTTCTGACAACATTGAACAAAAAATAGGTGCAAAGAAAAGACAGCTGGAAGCATCTGGAATGAAGCTCAGTGCAAATTTCCATAGCAGTCCTTTAAAAAACACAGGGGAAGAAGCGTACAAACACCCAAGGATGGAAAATCTTAACGCTAGCCATACCTCTTTGCTGAAAACAGATATGCAGGTCTCAGCACCATTCTCAACAGGATTAACATCTGAGATGACTGGCTCCTTTGGGGTTCAGTGCAGTACAATGAGCAGTGAGCAGACAGTCAGTGGAAGGACAACTGATGATAAGGTACGTGATTGTACCCAGCATTTGGATCCTAGTTTATTTTCATGGAAATTGATATCTTTTGCTCAAGCAAACACTTGGTAAATGTGGAAACCCATCACTATATTTATGCTATAAGACCTGGAACCCAAAGTTTGAGTTCAAAATCCACCACAGTATGTCATGAATTTTAAGCAGATAAATCCAATAATTTGAGCAAAGTTGGTTCATTAACGTTCTACAAAGAAAGAAACCTCTCATTCCAACTTTGTGTACTATACATGTAAGGTACTCATGATGTCTCACAGACTTCTAAAATGACTAATTATAACAATAGTTGTTATGAAGATTTAATGTTTTCTTGAGGCAGCTGGGGATAGACAACAAATGGCTGCATTGTCGTTGTGCACCTTGTGAAATAAAAAAATCAATAAATACGTAACCACTAATGCAAGGCACAAGGTTGCCAACAACAGCAACATATTTATATACTGCCTTTTACATAAAAACATCCCAAGGCACTTCATGTAAACGTTAAAAATCTGAGTATGACTTTGAGATATTAGGTCAGATGACCAAAAGCTTCCTAAAAGTGGTCAGTTTTAAGTAATGCCTTAAAGATTGAAACTCCACCTTGGCTTCCTCCTGAGGTCCCAGCACCACAAGTACAATTCTTCAGCCATTTTGATTCCTCCACATGATTTCAAAAAATGGCTGAAGGTAGTGGCAATTGCAAAGGCCCAGACATATTCCAGCAATCGCACTGAAAACTTGCGCTCCAGAATTAGCCATGTCCCTAGTCAAGCTATTCTAGTGCAACATAGCTCTGGCATCTACTTAGCAAATCCAACCTCACCAAGTACCACCCTACCAGCGTACTCTCAATCATCAGCAAAATGGTGGAAGATGTTATTGACAGTGCTATCAAGCAGCACTTGCTCAGCAATAACCTGTTCAATGGTACTCAGTTTGGATTTCACAATGGCAACTCACCTGTTGTCATCTTTGCAGTCTTGGTCCAAACATGAACTAAAGAACTAAACTTGAGGTGAGATGAGAATGACTGTCGTTGACATCAGGCAACAACTGACTAAGAGTGACTTCAAGGAATCCTAGCAACAGGGCCATACTTTCCACTGATTGGAATCATACCTCGTACAAGACCAATTGTCTCAGTCCCAGCACATTGTTGCACGAGTTCCTTAGGGTAGATATTTTCTAACCAACCTGTTCAGAGATGTTATTGCATATCCCTGGAACAGATGGGACTGAATTTGGGACTCCTGGCCCAGAGGTAAATCATTTTCACAATAATCCTGCATTCTTCAGTGATGGAACAGATTTGGAAGGTGACAGTATAATCAATAACTTTGGAGAGGAAAGGTGGGGTTAGAGATGGGATGATAATTTTCAAAAATGATGGGGTTGACGAAGTTTTCAAGGGGATGACATTGGCTTAAGGATAGAGGAACCACAGCTAAAGTGTGAGAACCATTTATAATATTACAGTGGAACAGAAGGGGAAGTTGGGTGAACAGCAATTTATTGACAACATGATCAAGAGAATAGGGGATGGGTTTCACGGACAAGATAAGCCCAGTGTCAGTATGAGTGGAGAAAGGAAAGAAATAAAAGAAAGATGTGAGCCAAGATTTAGAGACCGCATGGCTGAAAGACTGTTGCTGGAATTTAATTGGCAGATCTTGCACGGTTTTTTCTGTATAGAATAATTACTCTGATTGTCCAGCAAAAATCACATTCCCCATTTAGGCACTAGTTACCTGATTAAGTTATCTGAATCCAAATGCTTTCTACCACCAAGCAACACATTCACTAAAATAATCATAAAATAATAGTAAGAATTATTTCATTGGTGAGATGTGGTTTGAAAATTAATAGAATGAGCATAAGATAACTTTATTCCACATTGAAATATGGAAACAGAAGCCGGCCATTCAGCTCCTCCAGCCTTATCTGAAATTTAATGAGATCTGGCTGATTTGTGACCTAATTCCTGATACCTGCCTTTGGTCCATATTCATAATACCTGTGCTTAACAAAAATGTATCTATCTCAGATTTAAAACAAACAACTGATCTGGCACCAACTGCTATTCCTGTGTCATCATCAGGGAATCAAAATATGAAATGTTTTCTGGTAATTGTAGAATGTGTGTTGGTTCCTGCCATAATGACGATACTGTTTCCCTGTTTTCTTGTTTGCAGGAGGAATATCTCTGGCGTCAGGAAGTTTCCAATTTGTCTGATTGGGCACACTGATTTCCACTAGATTAAATGCGTCCCTCAGACCATCAATCCAAATAAGATAGAAATGAGTATTAACAATGGCAGTGTAAAAATCATAAACAATTTGAAATAGCAATAACAAATAAGTTTTACTAAGTGTATCACAAAGCAAAAGGGAAAATTTATAAAATAAAGTTGTTTCTGTGTAATAAGAGTTTTTTACGCTTAATATTGTTCTATATTCTAATCTAGCTGAGGGTGACATGGTGAGGATTAGAAACCAGTATATCATGTTTCTTCACTGCAATTTTAATCAAGTGTCCTATTGACAGTCAGTCTTGAGAAGGTACCACAAGAATACAGTTTACACTGCATCATTCTTTTACAGAAACAGATGTCCTTTGCCAAACTGCACATCACAAAAGAGCTACCTGAATAGGGATCAAAACTATTCACATTAAATCATTTTGTTGTAAAGAAGAACAGAAGCATCCACTTGTTTTAAGACTGAGACAGAGTTTTTCCAGTTTTGCTGCTATTTAATTTGCTCTAGTTTATACCTCTTACATGTTCATTGCTTTCTTTTTCCCACAATCTCTTCATTGTTAAAATATAATCACTAACATTTTATGGGAATCTATCCCACAGTGTGACACCATTAGAAGTTCCTTCAGTAAAAATGTTCCTGAACTGTAATCCATACCTAATCCTACCTGAACTTTTGTTTTGTGGGGAAATCTTTGCTGTGAATCTGCATCTCCGTTTCCCAGCACACTAGGCAAATATTTTCTGCATGCCTTGACTGAAGTGAAATTAACTTACTGCATCTAACAGCACCTCATGTAGGGAGGATTTCATTTCTCAATGTATTAATAACCTGACATTTGTTAAGCTTGCACTGGGGACCATAATTTTTTAAAAATGGCCACAGCAACTCTTCATTTCTGATCCAATCAAAGCTCATTTCTCATTCATTGCTTTCATCTCTCTTTAGAGAAGTTTGGCTTATCAGCTTGGGAATTCCGACAACTGGAACTTATTTCTAAACTATGTTGTGGTCGAGTATGGAAGCTTGGGTTTTATTTATATCTTCACTGATATTCTGGTTATGCTAGAAAAGATAATTATAAACATGGGAAAAGGAAAACAAAAGCACTACATTATTGAGTTTTATATTTAGCCAACAGCACAATCTTGCATGTCTTTTCTCTCAGAATCAACTTTTCAAAAATTAAGGCATTCTTTACAATTTACCATTGGAACTCTGGGAATTGTTATACAAAATCCTTGCTAGTTGGTTTCTTGTAGCCGGCTGAACATGTATCATTTCTTT
The DNA here is from genome assembly GCF_030684315.1 of Stegostoma tigrinum. Classification (NCBI taxonomy): domain Eukaryota; kingdom Metazoa; phylum Chordata; class Chondrichthyes; order Orectolobiformes; family Stegostomatidae; genus Stegostoma; species Stegostoma tigrinum. The sequence continues at coordinate 8,342,927 of NC_081395.1, read as the reverse complement.
GTGTTCTACATTGTTCTGTTGTGCCTTGTCCAAATGTACTTTGATGAGCTTTTGTACCATCCAGTTTCACATGGATTCACTTCCCAACAATTAACTGGAGCAAACCAAGTCTTCAAGAATGACATCACGCACTGTGGTCAATGTACAGCTTCTCAGATGTTTCTGTTTGTTGTTGTTTTTACTTTTCCTGGTTAGGTTTTGGTGAAGTTCTCCTCTGTGCAGTGATGACAACGTGTTGACCACAAAATCTTTTTTTTTTCAAGGTCTCACACAAACTTGCCTTTGGATTATCTGAAAAGACTTCAGTTTGGGTACTGGCACAAAGGTAATGATTGCTTTTCTACCACTGGCAACTTCAATTTCCTTAGCAGCTGTAATATTCAGCTCTCAGTCAGAATTCATTTCTAAGCTCCGAATTTGGCTGACTTTTATACATCAAGGTGGCACAGTGGCTCAGTGGTTAGCACTGGTGCCTCACAGTGCCAGGGACCTGGGTTTAATTACACCCTCATGCAACTGTCTATATGGAGTTTGCACATTCTCCTGTGTCTGTATAAGTTTCCTCCAGGTGCTCTGGTTTCCTCCCACAGTCCAAAGATGCGCAGATTATGTCGATTGGTCATGCTAAATTGCCTGTAGTGTCCAGGGATGTGCATGTTAGGTGGATTGGCCATGGAAGATGCAGGGTTGGGATAGGTAAGGGGAGTGAGACTGGATGGAATGCTTGTTCGTGCGGACTTGTTGGGCTGAATGGCCAGTTTTCACACTGCATGAATTCTATTCTATGGATTAGGCTTCATGACTTTGGCCCTGCTGCTAAACATGGCCTGTCTCATGTAATTAACTTGACCCCAAGCATTGGAAACATGAGGAAGCATCAAACAGGTTAGACTTATATCTACTGGAGTTCAGAACAATAAGAGGTGACTTGATTCTAACAAATAAGATCCTGAGGGATCTTGACAGAGTGGATGTGGAGAGGATATTTCCTCTTGTAGGAGAGTGTAGAACTAGCATCACTGTTTACAAATAAGATGTCACCCATTTGAGACAGAGATAAAGATAATTTTTTTTCTCATAGAGAGTCATGAGACTTTGGAACCTCCTTCCTCAAAAGATGGTGCAAGCAGATTTTGATCTTTTTTTAAGGCAGAAGTAAATAAATTCTTGATAAGCAAGGGGTGATAGAATATTGGGGTAGGTGGGAATGTGGAGTAATCAGATCAGCAATGAGCTAATTAAATGGCAGAGCAGGCTTGATGAGCTGACGGCCTGCTCCTAGTTCATATGTTTATAACTGGAAATTTTGAGGATCTGTTTTGAAAAATTATAGTGACTGCCTACTTATCCTATGTATTGCAAAGACATACGTATTATACTTAATTATACACACTTATTATTTCGCTTTTACCCTTTCTTAGTTGCTTTGGGGAGCATGGTATTCTGTCTTTTCTTGAACAGTTTGACTATATATGTTATTAAACCTCTTACCACGTATTTCCTGACCACAAATTTTACCTCATTTGTCGTTACAAGTTTTGGTTAGGCTTTCTTGTCAAAGTTTCTCAGTGTCAATTACCGTGTTGACATCGTGTTAAGCCAAATGTCACGTAATAATTTCAGGATCTGCCTTCTTTAGTTTATTTCATGGAGTGAATATTTGAATTTTCTTTCCCAGTTCTATCCTTTCCATGTATAGATAAAAAGGGACCTGTATTCATAGAACATACAACACTACAGCACAGTACAGGCCCTTCGGCCCACGATGTTGTGCTGAGCTTTTACCCTAAACCTAAGGTCTATCTAACCTCTACCGCTACCTTATACCATCATCCATATGCCTTTCTAATAGCAACTTAAATGTCCCTAATAAGGCTGACTCCACTACCCTCTCTGGCAATGCATTCCACGCCCCGACCACTCTCTGAGTAGAGAACCTACCTCCGACGTCTCCCCTATATCTACCTCCTTTCACTTTAAAACTATGTCCCATCATAAAAGCTACCTCCACCCTAGGAAAAAGTCTCTGGCTGTCTGTCTATACCTCTGATAATTTTATACACATCTATCAAGTTACCTGTCATCCTTCGTCGTTCTAAAGAGAAAAGCCCTCGCTCTCTCAACCTTTCCTCGTAAGACCTTCTCTCCATTTCAGGCAATATCCTGGTAACTCTCCTGTGCACCTTTTCTAATGCTTCCACATCTTCCCTGTAATGAGGTTACCAGAACTGGACACAATACTCCAGATGTGGCCAAACCAGGCTTTTGTATAGCTGGAGCATAACTTCATGGCTCTTGAACTCAGTCCCTCTATTAATGGGAGCTAACACACCATATGCCTTCTTAACAACTCTATCTACCTGGGAGGCAGCTCTCAGGGAACTGTGAACATGAACCCAAAGATCCCTCTGCTCCTCCTTACTGCCAAGAATCTTTCCGGTAACCCTGTATTCTGCTTTCAAGTTTGTCCTTCCAAAATGAATCACCTCACACTATTCATGAACTTGCTGCACATAGCAACTCAATACTGGGTGATTCATTTCCAGAACTTGTTAACTTATCACCAGTTTCTCTTCCTTCCCCACAGTTGTGAAACAACCATATTAGGTCTTGTTATTCCAGGGTGAAAGATACTCACTCTGAATTTAGAAACCTAAAGGGACTTATATTTTGTTTTATCTTAATAATTTTGTCCCACTCAAAGCAATATTTTCAAGTCATTCATACTTGGAGAAATACTTTCTTATCCCCACTTTTAGCTTGCTATCGTCATATGACTTTTGGTTAACTCATTTTCAGTTTAGAAATGGTAGCTATTTAAATGCATTACATGAGAGACGGCTACATTTTATCAAAAATTGGCTAAATGTCAACTTTGGCGTGTTTCATAAAGGATTTCTCTCTGTGACCTGTAGCATGTTTCCCCAGCTTCTCCACAGCTCACCTCAATAGCTATGCACCATGCCTGTATGGCACGCTTCCCTCATGCCAATAATGGAAGTACTTGACACTGCGGGAACTCCCAGGGTTCTCGGCACCATGTCCACCACTGTCAGTGCAAAGCTATGCTGGACCACTGGAAGAAATCACAGCGCGAGATCCTATTAACCTAGTTTGAAGTTGTCACTCACGTCAGTACAGTGTCCATGGTCTGGGAAAATGGTCACCATGCTACAAGAAGGGTGATAACCTTTGGTACTCCATGAAGTGAGGTGCGATTTTCCTGTGTGATAATTATCGTAAAGCAGTTAGTAAAGTTTTATGATAACAAAATGTGAGGCTGGATGAACACAGCAGGCCAAGCAGCATCTCAGGATCACAAAAGCTGACGTTTCGGGCCTAGACCCTTTTTATGTTAAATTTTAGAACACAGAAACAGGCCATTTATTCAGCCCAGTTGGTCTGTCTGTGTTTATTCTCCACAAGAATCTTCTCTCACTGAAGAAGGATTGCTAGACTTGAAATGTTAACTCTGCTTTCTTTTCACAGATGCTGTCAGACCTGCTGAGTTTCTTGTTTTTGTTCCTTAATCAACCTGCGCAGAGACGTTATTACACAGCTTTGGCACAGGTGGGACCTGAACCGGATATTCTTGTGCAGAATTAGGGACACTACAACTGTGCCACCGAATTTCTGTTTTGCTTCTTTCACTTAATTCATCTCACCCTATCAGAATCAAGTCCCACCAGACCAAGATACATGTCATTGAATGTCTGAGTAGATTAATTAAAATATCTATCTTCAATGCCTGATATAACAAAGTGTGGAGCTGGATGAACACAGCAGGCCAAGCAGCATCTTAGGAGCACAAAAGCAGACGTTTCGGGCCTAGACCCTTCATCAGAAGTTGGGGATGGGGAGTGGATTCTGAAATAAATAGGGAGGGGGGGAGGTGGACCGAAGATGGATAGAGGGGAAGATAGGTGGAGAGGAGAGTATAGGTGGGGAAGTAGGGAGGGGATAGGTCAGTCTGGGGAGGATGGACAGGTCAAGGGGGCAGGATGAAGTTAGCAGGTAGAAATGGAGGTGCGGCATGAGGTGGGAGGAGGGGATAGGTGAGAGGAAGAACAGATTAGGGAGGCAGGGATGAGCTGGGCTGGTTTTGGGATGCAGTGGGGGAAGGAGAGATTTTGAAGCTGGTGAAATCCACATTGAAACCATTGGGCTGCAGGGTTCCCAAGCGGAATATCATCAGTTGCTGTTCCTGCAACCTACAGGTGGCATCATTATGGCACTGCAGGAGGCCCAGGATGGACATGTTGTCTAAGGAATGGGAGGGGGAGTTAAAATGGTTCACGACTGGGAGGTGCAGTTGTTTATTGCGAACCTGCGATATCTTCAATGCCTTTCTCTTTTCTAACATTCACTTAACTTCCTCTTAGATTTTATCTGTGCTATTTGTCTCAACCAATCGCTGAAGTAGGAAGTCTCATCATGGAGACATTTCAATTACATGATGATCTCTTTACAGCAGTTAAATTTGCTACTCTGAAGCTCACTGTAAAAATTTCTCTGACAGTTGCGAAAAACTGCTACAGTTCTCGTTACCCACAAAAATGTCAGCGGCAGGAACTGAGAATTATAAAATCAGACAGATCACAAAGTCTTTTAATCTGAGTTTGAATATGGCAATTTGTTTTCAGAGATAGCCCTGGTGACCCTGAGAGAGGAAAATCAGATAACTAGTGGAGTTTTCTTGCATTCATCTCATAGGATGTTACACAGAATGAGGTTATTTGGCCCATCGTGAATGCTTTTCGGTAGAGCTATCTAGACCTACTCACGCATTGCCCTTTGTCCATGGTCTGCTTTAGTGACCATGTTCCACTCAAGTCTCCTCTCACCTTACTTAATTCATGCCACCCTACCAACATATACTGATTCCCTTCTGTTTCGTGCACCAATGAGCTTTCCATTAAATTCATCCATACAATTTGCTTCAAGTATGCCACAGGGTGGAGTTGCACATTAAAACCACTTCTGGAGTAATGAATTTCTCAGAGAAATTATGTTTATTACTGTTTATCTTGTATTTATGACCCCTTGGTTTTGAATTATTTTGAATTAACAGCCTAGAAATAGCTTATTTGCCATCGTTTATAACCCTTCTCCAGCCTTTTTACTTAATCACACTCTGTCAATACGTCTTTTTATTCAGTGTTCGAATGTTAGAGATACTAATGGGGGCAGCATAGTAATTAGCACTGCTGCTTTACAGCGCTGGGGACCCGGGTTTGATTCTAATCTTGGGTGACTGTCTGTGTGGAGTTTGCATGTTCTCCCTGTGTCTTTGTGGGTTTTCTCTGGGTGCTCTGATTTCCTCCTACATGCTAAAGATCTACAGGTTAGGTATCCAGGGATGTGCAGGCTAAGTGAATTCGCCATGGCAAATGCTTGGTTACAAGTCTAGAGTGGGTCTGGTTGGGATGTTCTTCGGAGGGCTGGTGTGGGTTCGATGGGCTGAATGGCCTGCTTCCACACTTTAGAGATTCCATGATTCAATTCAAGGCTAATAAAAGAATCCTTGGTCAAAATTCTTCTCTCCCAACCTTCGCTTCGTAAGACAGATCAGTTGGTTCATCTCATCTGATATTAACTGCTTGTCTACATCCAGTGATGAAGGTGTGTTGCAATTCACCCAGACATCCTAAGTTGCTACGACAGGACATACTTTTACATGTTGTATTCTGTGGTATGAAGAGATCTTGTTGGTGGTACTGGCTCCAACGTTCTTTCCATCTCGTAAAGATGTTGCTGAATTAAAACTCAATCTGTCTGGCTGGGTTAAAAACACACTTTCAAAACCACAGTTTCACAGTCAATACTCAGTGCCCCACAGTGCCTTTCCTCCACAGCAGTGTGCAGATGAATTGGAATTGAAAGTAGAAGGAGTGCTGTCTAAGGGCTTCAGGTCCCTGGAGCAATCTTATGATGATGCCACAGAGCTGCACATCACTGAATATAAATAAAACAGCTTGGATAATGTTAGACCACTCCACACCACAGCAGACTGTAATACGAACATGAACACACAATGATTCATACAGTGCAGCAAAAGCCCTATGGTTCATTGAGTCTGCACCAACGTAACAACTGCTGAAAGTGCGCTAATCCCAATTGCTTGCACTTGTCCCATAACCTTGAATGGTGTATTATTTGAAGTACAGCCCCTTTTCCTGAATTCTGTACCTACGTTCTCTTTTTCCAGAGTGAACACCGAAGGGAAGCACTCATTCAACATCTCTCCAATATTCTGCTGCTTTACTCACAGGTTGCCCCTTTGGTCCCCAATGGGTCCTACCCTCTTCTCTTTAACGTAATGTAAGGTATATTTCTCTAGGGCTACAATCTGTCTTGCTGCCTTTGGACTTTCTCAAGCCCTATTCTTCTTCTGAACTGTCCTAGCCATTGAAGGTTTTTTGAACGTTTTGCTTCTACATTTCCCTCTAAAGGGTGCATGTTGGAACTGTATGCTACCCAGGTTATTTTTGAAAGCTCTCCCCATTGCTCTGCTGTAGATTTAACCGCAAAAAGCTGTTCATTGTGAGATGTTTTGAGTATAGGAGGAGGGATGTGTTGTTGCAGGTGTTGTACAGGGCCTTGGTGAGACCACACCTGAAATATTGTGTGCAGTTTTGGTCTCCTTTTCTAAGGATGGATACTCTTGCTCTCGAGGGGGTGCAGCAAAGGTTTACCAGGCTGATTCCTGGGATGGCAGGTCTGATGTATGAGGAGAGATTGACTAGGTTAGAATTGTTTTCACAAGAGCTCAGACAAATGGAAAGGATCTCATAGAGACTTATAAAATTCTAACAGGACTGGACAAGGTAGATGCAGGGAAGATGTTCCCAATGGTGGGTGTGTCCAGACCAGGGGTCACAGTCTGAGGATTCAGGCTAAATGATATAGGACAGAGATGAGGAGACCTTCCTCCACTGAAAGAGTGGTGAGCCTGTGGAATTCATTACGACAAGAAGCAGTTGATGCCCAAACATTTAATGTCTTCAAGAGGCAACTAGATATAGTACTTGGGGCAAATTGGATCAAAGGTTATGGGGAGAAAGCAGGATTAGGCTATTGAGTTGGATGATCAACCATGATGATGAATGATGGAGCAGGCTTGAAGGGCTGAATGGCCTCCTCCTGCTCCTATGTTTCCCAGTCTACTGTGGCCAGATCCTAGTTTAATAAAATCTGTCTTCCCCCAATCCAAAGCTGTCCATTGCAGGCCATCTTTTTGCTCGTTCTGAACAAATTTGAATTGTGCTGTGTTGTGGTCGCCATTGCCTAATTGATTATGATGGGGTAGATTAGTTCTTATCTAATGGAGTTATAAATTGGACTCTGCTATATCTACAGTTATGATGATGCAGTACTTTGTATTAACGCATAAAGAATAGTGAAACTGTGAAGGCTGAAGATAGTGCTTGGCTTTGCCTTCTCAACCAGTCTATAAAGAATCCAAACCCATGGGGTGGGATCAATAAACCACACAATAAAAGGGTATTTGTCTGTGGGCGCTTGTGGCCTTCTGTGAACAGACTTCTGATCGAAGAGTCGAGGGAATATTGGGCATACTGCGATGATTAGCATTTTGGAGTGCTAGCCACAGAGCTATGAGTATAAATAGAGTCATAGAGTTGTACAGCATGGAAACAGACCCTTTGGTCCAACTTTTCCATGCTGACCATTAATCTAGTCCCATTTCATCCATATCCCTCCAAATCCTTCCTCTGCATATACACATACAGATGCCTTTTAAATGCTGTAACTGTACCAGCCTTTCACCACTTCCTCTGGCAGCTCATTCCGTACACGCACCACCCTCTGCGTGAAAAAGTTGCCCCTCAGGTCCCTTTTATATTCCCCCGAACCCCACCTTAAACCCTTGCTCTCTACTTTCGCACTAAAGGGTCAGTCGACCCAAAACGTGAACTCTGATCTCCGTCCACAACTGCTGAGCTCTCCCAGCAATCTCTATTTTTGTTTCTGGGGCACCAAAAAGACCTTGGCTATTCACCCTATCCATGCCCCTGATGATTTTAGAAGCCTCTACGAGATTATCTGAATCCTTTTGATAAACGTAAATGCCGTTTCTGCCCTGCGATCCTTGTAGTTTTGGAGAAAAACTGAGGTTGGTGAAGGTTGAGTGAGGATAAAAGCTGCAGCATTGTTGAATGAGCGCTGCCCGGAGTATTGCCGCGCTGGCGGGATTTATGAATGAACAGTGGCAGCTACGGGGGCGGTGTGTCTCCGCTGACGTCTTAAACATGCGTCGCAGGCGCCTGCGCCGGAAGGGTTGGCATGTCGATGATGGCGGATCTCGGTGGCGGCGCTGAGCTGTGCTCCGTCTCCGTGATCTCCTGCCTGCTGCTGGCTTGCAGCTACGTGGGGAGCCTGTACGTGTGGAGGAGCCAGTTGCCCAGGTAACTCCCGATGTTGAAAGCGTGACCCCGCTCCACACCGCCCCTCTCCCCCTCCCCCCGGGGGCCGACCCACGCCGGGGTGCTTGTTGCCAGGGCAACGCCGGGGTCTTCTCCCACTGCAATGCTGTGCAAAACCTACCTGGGCAGGAAGGAGAGGGACACACACACACACACAGAGCAATTCGATCTCTGCTTGCTGAGCATTTGTACAATTAGCACCCAGGCATGCAACAAGAAAGTTGCAAGGAGTTCCCAAACCTCTCCTGACTGCATATTTTTAAACCAAGCCAATATAAAGAAGTACTGAAAGAATAAACCCACCCCTTCGCCCCCCCCACCCCCAAAATGCAAATTTACAGCGAATCTGGCAACTTCTGAATAATGAGTCGCAATAAATCTACTCTTTGAGTGAAACACATGCAATCTTCAGGGACTATTATCCGCCAAGAACTGTGGATGTTGTAAATCAGAAACAAAATCCGAAATTGCTGGCAAAGCTCAGCAGGTCTGGCAGCATCTGTGGAGGGGAAGTCGGGAGTCGCAGGACTCCCAATTACAGTCCGACGGCTTTATTTGGAATCGGAAGCCTTCAGAGTGCCGCTGTTTTGTCTTTCACCTGATGAAAGAGCGGTGCTTTGAAAGCTTGTGGTTTCAAATGACCCTGTTAGGCTGTAACCTGGTGTCATGTGACTTCTGATGCTGTCTACCGCAAGTCGGACACTGGCATCTCCACGTATGTGGAGGGAAAGCAGAGTTAACGTTTCAGGTTCAGTGACTCCTCAGAGCTCAGGGGTTCCATCTGAAAGGTTAACTCTGATGTCTCTCCACAGAAGCTGCCAGACCTGCTGAGCCTTTCCAGAAATTTCTGTTTTTGTATATGATCTATAGGGGTTTTGACAGGGTGGATGTGGCATACCACCTAAAGGAGAATCCAAATCCACAACTGCTACTGTCTAGCTTGTTGCCAAGGCATCGCTGGGATCTTTCTCCACCGCACAGTCTGTGCACAGCCTACCATACATAGGAACACCAAGTTCCCCTCCAAGTCACACTCACTCCTGACTCAGAACTATATTGCCGTATCTTAATTTTCACTGGCTGTAAGTTCTGGGTTTCCTAACTGCATTATGGGTGTACCTGTATCAAATGGACTGCAGTGTTTCAAGAATGTAGCTCACCACTACCTTCTCAGAAGCTGCTGACCTAGCTAGAGAGGTCCATTTCCTATGAATAAATTTAAAAACAAAGGGTGAAAGGGTATCTGGAATAGGCCTGAATGCCAATTTTAGGAATATGAACTTATCAGCCATGATCTTATTGAATGGCAGATTAGGCTCAAGGGGCTGAATGGCCTACCGCTACCCCTAATTTGTATGTTCACACATACCTCCTTTTTGAGATGTTCGTTCCCCTGGTTTATTTCCTCTTGCTATCATCTGAAGCTTTACTGGGAGGAGCAGAAGGTTTACAGACCATTTGATGAAACATTTTCTAGAGGATTGTGGATATCTCAAATTCACTGTCTAAAAAGGAAGTAGAGGGAACCTTAAGACATTTAACAACTACTTAGATGGGGATGTCATAGTATACAAGGCTTTAGCCCATGTGTGGGAAAATGGGTTTAGAATGGGTTCCTCGATGACCATAATGGGCTGAAGAGCCTCTTTCTGTACTGTTAAAGTAAACCATGACACTACAACATTATTGTCTATTCTTTTGGGAACATAAAATCCTGGTTTGTTTTGCGAAGAAAAAGTTTTAGAGCCTGCTGTCTGACTTGCAGACTGTGGTGTTGGCTTGTTTGCAAGGTCTATTGACCAAGTGTCATGACGTGGCTTGTATTCCAAGAATGGGAGACTGATTGCCTTGACAATTACAAATTGCTAAACCTGATGCAATATAAAACATTGCACAATGGCATGTGCTGGTTAGGATAACTTGTGCAAAATTCAATTACCTAAGTATTACTAGACGTGTAGAATGAAATCTGTGCTCTTCCGGTCAGAGTTTTGCAAAACCAAAACTCCTTATTGCCTATGGTATTCCTGACTTTTGTGACTGAGACTGAAAATCTTAAGGATTCAAAGATTTAGCGATCTGTCTCTGACCTTCATAGAACTGTGGATGCCGGAAATCTGAAACAAAAATCGAAAGTGCTGTAGAAACTCAGCAATTTCTGTAAAGAGAAAAGCAGAGTTTACAATTTGAGCCCAGTGATCCTTCAGGTTAATAGTTTGGTCAGTAGTTCAGTTGTCACAGGTCTATCGGGGAGTGAGTGGAGCTTTCCATTTTCAATGTCAAACATGCTGTCAAGGCCATTTTTTGTTTTTTTTTTGATGGTGTGAGACTTTGTTGTTAATAGCCTTGCTTTCTTTTTCAGTGTGTGCAGTTCTATACCCTTGCCTGTCTTACCACTTAATGTAATATATTGGTATCAGAACACTGTAAATTTGCACTTGAGCCAGTAAATTTCATGTATCATCATTTCGTGCCTCTATAGCCCACAACAAAGCAGTCCAGGTGATTTATCCAACTTCAGACCTTTCAGCTTCCCCTGCACCTTCTCCTTCACAATGGACACTGCATTCACTTCAGTCCTGGTGTCTTCCACTGTGAAAACTGATGCAAAGTATCTGTTCTGTTCCGTTCTTCCGACATATCTTTGTTTCCCCATTACTAATTCTCCAGCCTCAAATTCCAGTGGTCCAATGTCCACTCCTGCCTTTTTCTTATCTTTTAGATATCTTAAAAAACATTCTTGCAGTCTTCTTTTATACCACTAACTAGCTTACCTCCATATTTCATCTTCTCCGCCTTTATTGCATTTTTAAAAAGTTATCCCCTGCTGGTTTTTAAAGACTTTCCAATCTTCTAACATCGCACTAATCTTCACCCCCCCCCCCCCCCCATGCTTTTTCTTTGGGTTTTATGCTGTTCTTGACTTTCCTTGTCAGCCGTGGTTGCCTCATCCTCCGTTTAGTACAATTATTCTTCCTTAGTTGTCACAATTGTCCCCTTATCTGCCATGTCTGAAGTTAGATCCCTGATCCTTTCCGTACTGTGTCCTAGCATCTTGTTTAGAGGGCCACAACAACTCCTGAACCAAAGTGCTGTTAGACTGTGCGTCTGACACACAGTCTCGGGTGAGCTGCTCGTTTGCTTCAACTAATTCAACTAAGTTACCTACACTTTCCTTTGAATTAGAGTATTGCAGTCGTCATGAAACTGCAGAAAAAGAGAGCAGGAGAGACAGTCTGAGAGGATGCCTAAAGGTAACTTATTTAATGCACAACTGAGGGAATTGGATAGGATGTTGAGCCATTGCCCATCCTGCCCCCTGAAGTGGGTCACAAGATATCATAGAACCCCTACAATGTATAAACAGGCCATTTGGCCCATTGAGTCCACACTGCCCCTCTGAAGAGCATCCCACCCAGACCCAACCCCTGCCCCCCAATTGTATGCCTCTAACCCTGCATTTCCCGTGGCTAATCCACCTAACCTACACATCCCTGGACACTATGGGCAAATTAGCATGGCCAATTCACTCTAACCTGCACATCTTTGGACCTTGGGAGGAAACACATACAGTCATGGGGAGAATGTACAGACTCCACACAGACAATTGCCTGAGGGTGGAATCGAGCTCGGGTCCCTGACACTGTGAGGCAGCGTGCCAGCCTTGTGTGCCGTGATTGTTAAAATGTTGTGTGTCTTCAGTACCTTGGAACATGCGTCCCTCTGCAAAGTTGTTTTTGTCTGAACAAATTCCGTTTGTGTTTTAACAGGGATCATCCGACTGTGATTAAACGGCGATTCACAAGCGTCCTGATTGTCTCGATGCTGTCTCCATTATGGGTCTGGGCATGGCGGCAGTACACAGGTTTCAAGGTACGTCAGCCCTCTCATTGCCCTCCGGGTGCAGCATACCATGAGTGACTGGTGAACCAAATCCTGTTGAGATCTTCTGGCACTACCAATTCTGGCCTTTTGATCATTGCTGATTTCCATCCTAGAGTCACAGAGTTGTACAGCATTGGAAACAGACCCTTCGGTCCAGCTCATCCACACTGACTCGATATTCTAAATTAATCTCGTGCCATTTGCCAGCATTTCACTTCACCATAGTAGTTGTGACTTCAGCTGCCTGGATTCTAAGCTCTGGAATCGTCTCATGAAATTTCTCTGCTACTCTCTGTCTTTTTTGCTCTCATATAACTTGTCTACCAAGCCTCTGAGTAGGCTCCTCCAATGTCTCCTTAATTGTCTTTGATAATGCTTCCGTAAATGATTTAGGACTTCATCCTATATTAATTACACCATATAAATGCATGTAGTTGTTGAGAATGTTTAATTGTCTATTTAAGTAAAACATATTTGAAACATGAGGCACGGTGGCTCCGAAACAGACGTCAGACTGTGGAATTTGGGTTGCTGATTTTTAGTTTGCAGCTGGTGTTGCTCAGGAACAACGATGGGAGATCTTCACTATTCCTGTTCTCATGAAGAACGTGAATCGGGGAATCAAGCCTGGAGACTATGGGACAGTTTAGCACGGCCACTCCACCCTAACCAGCACATCCCTGGGCACTATGGGACAATTTAGCACGGCCACTCCACCCTAACCTGCACATCTTTGGACTGTGGGAAGAAACTGGAGCACCCAGAGGAAACCCACGCAGACACAGGGAGAATGTGCAAACTCCGCACAGACAGTCGTCCAAGGCTGGAATCAAACCCTGGGGCTGTGAAACCGCAGTGCTAACCACTGAGCCACCATGCCGCTCCTAGTTGGATTCTAAGAAGTCACTTAATGGGGTATTGATTTTTTTTTAAGATGACACCTGGTGCTCTGCAGCCTTTGTGCTATAACACTAGCTTTGTCCTGCCAAATTTTTGTTTGATAATTCAGTTCTGCGGGTTGGCACCCTAAATGCCCATGAATAAATGCTCTTTCTTTTTACTATTGTGCATTCTCTCAAAACTGTACTTTATTCACGGAATCACAGGGTTGTAATTTTGAAGAAGGAGGCCATTCAGCCCACTGTGTCTGTATTGGCTGTCTGTGTTTTAACTTGGTACCGTTTTCATGCACATTGTTTCAAATTAAACAATTATCCACTTCCCTTGATTGAGCCTTACCTCCACCACACTTCCGGGCAGATCATTCCATTCAACAGCAGCTTGCTGTGTGTAAAAGTTTTTTTCACATTTCACATATGTTTCTTTTGCAAAACATTTTAAAACTATGTTCTCTGTTTCTCGAACCCTTTGCGACCATGAGCAGTTTGTTCCTGTCCATTCTGTCCAGACCCTTTACGGATTTGGAAACTTTAATCACATCTTTTCTCCAAGGAAAACAGTCCCAACTTTTCCAATCTTTCCTCACAATTGCAGTGTCTCCTTCCTGGAACCATTCTCCTGGACCTCTTCTGCAATTTCTCCAATGCATTAGTATCCTTCCCATAATGTGGTGCCTGGTTGCAATATTTCAGCTGAGGTCTGACCAGTGACAGATAAGTTTTTGGTAACTTCCCTGTTCTTGAATTTTGTGTCTCTGTTTCCAAAGCTGAGAATAATATTTGCACTATTAACAACTGTCTTTACCTTTCCTGCTGCCTTTTAATGACTTGTGTACATACACACTCAGGTCTGTCTGCTCCTGCACATCCTTTAGAATAGTGACCTTTACTTTATATTGTCTTTCTGCATGTTCTTTGAACCAAAGTGTATCAACTCTCACGTGCCTGTATTGAATTTCATCTGCTCACTCCTCCAAAGTCCTTTTGAAGTTCTATATTACCCTTCTCACAGTTTACAATGCTCCCAAGTTTGGCTTCACCTGCAAACTTTGAAAACACACCAAGTTCTCGAATAGTTTACAAAAAATATCGGGAATTCCACCGCAATCTTTCTCCCAGCCCCCAAAGTATCCTTTAACCATTATTTTCTGTTAACTGTCCCCTAGCCAATTTTGTCTCCCTAGTTACAGCTGTTCCCTTTAGTCCATGACCTATGACGTTCCTCTCAATCCAGACAATCAAACCACTTTGAACGGCTGGTTCTCAATGGCCAGGAAGCAGGCCTCGTCTACTCTATTGCAATTCTAATGACACCATGGCACTGCGAGGACTGGGGTGCTGTTCGGGCACTGCTGGTTTTGATCATAAGTTACTGAATAACGTAGCGCTTGTTGACATTGCAGCGCTTCTCTCACATGGCAGAAAAGACCGGAGAATCTGACTGGTTGCATGTTTTGATTAGACAGGTCCGTCGCTGCTGATGCTAATGGGGGTCCATTTGGAGGGGATCTTTGCTGCTGCCTGCCTTCCACTCTTACTGACCATGGTGAGTGTACAAACGCAGTAGCTAAATTCTGAATGGTACTGTGGGGATGCAGGTTGGTAGACGATTCTGCATCGATAGAAGCTGAAGCAATTTTTTTATGTACTTCCGCACAGAAGGTTTGTTAAAGTTATGTAGAATTTTGATTAGATTAGACTCGAGTACTAAATACCGCCTCTCATCTCCTTATTATATTAAGGATACAGAGGCATTGGAAGGTGCAACAAAGACTCTCATAGATAATGACTAGAACTGAAGTTGTCAAAAAGACTAAGTAATCTGGTACACCTTCCTCAAGAAAAGAGAAGGCCAATGGCTAACCTGATAAAAATCTTTAATGCTTGTCAAGATTTTTGATAGGGTATCCGTAGAGAAAATGTTCACCCTTCTGAAAGGTATTGTGAAATAGATCAACAACAAGGACATTGAGAGCAAAAAGTCCCATCTTCCAACCAAGTCATAGAGTTGCGCAGAATGGAAACAGACCCTTCGGTCAAACTCATCCATGCTGACAAGATATCCTAAACTGATCTAGTCTCATTTGCCAGCATTTGGCCCATATCCCTCTAAACCCTTCCTATTCATGTACCTGTCCACATGCCTTTTTAAATGTTGTAATTGTACCAGCCTCCACCACTTCCTCTGGCAGCTCATTCCATACGTGTGTCACCGTCTGCTTGAAAAAGTTGCCGCTTAGGTCCCTTTTAAACCTTTCCCCTCTCACCTTAAACCTATGCCCCTCTACTTTTGGATTCCCCTACTCCAGGGAAAAGATCTTGACCATTCACCCTATCCATCCCCCACTAATGATTTTATAAACCTCTATAAGGTAACCACAGCCTCTGACACTCCAGGGGTAAATAACCCAAGCCTATTCAGACTTACCCTATAGTTCAAACCCATCAACATCCTTGTAATATTGTCTGAACCCTTCCAAGTTTAACAACATCCTTCCTGTAGCCAGGAGACCAGAACTGAGCGCAGTATTTTAAAAGTGGCCTCACCAATGTCCTGCACAGCCGCAACATTGTATCCCAACTCCTATCCTCATTGCATTGATCAAGGAAAGCAATTATGCCAAACGCCTTCTTCACTACCAATGTCTCTCTGTTCAGTAACACTCCCCAGGATATTATCATTAACTGTATAAGCCCTACCCTGGTTTGCCTTACCAAAATAGACGCTTTGCATTTATCTGAATTCAATTTCACTTACCTCTCCTCGGCCAATTGTCACATCCAATCCAGCTCCCGTTGTACTCTGAGATAACCTTTTTTGCTGTCCACTATGTCACCAATTTTGGTGTCATCTGTAAATTTACTAACCAAACCTCCTATATTCACATCTAAATCACTTATATAAATGACAAAAAGCAGTGGACCCATCGACGGTTCCTTGCGGCACATCACTGGTCACAGGCCTTGAGACTCAAAAATAACACTCTACCTCTACCATCTGTCTCCTACCATTAAGCCAATTTTGTATCCAATTGGCTAGCTCCCCCTGGATTCCATGTGATCTAAAGTTGTTAAATGCCTTGCTGAAGTCCATATTGTTGAATGGCAAGACAGAATTCCTTCTAGGGAATGGTAAGATATTTGCTAGCATGCTTTAACATCTTGCTACATCATCTTGCCTCATTTTGATATACAATTTCCCATTCTCCCACCTGCCAGACAGAAACTAGACAACAGCAATTCCCAACATGAAAGTCTGTGCGGGTACCTGGTGATTCCAGCTTTCCACTTGCTCTTCTGGCCCGCCATCTTGGATATCAGGTACCAGCATCTCAGGGCATGCTCCATGGGCAGTGACTATCTACCCCTTTGTGTTCAACCAGCACCTCCAAGTCCCTGTTGACAAAGTGAGCTGCTAGTTCCCTTCTGCCCAACACATCTGTGACAATTGACAGGAACTGTGCAGGGCTGTTGCACGCTGCCACTGCTTGTCCGGGTGCTGGGCTGGGTTTTGAAGGTAGCGGCAGTGGCTGGTCCTTCTGTACCTCTGGCTCTGGCAAGCTGGAGAATATGACAAATAGGCATGTGGAAGATAAACATGCCAAGGCTGGCTGAGTGACACCCTTATTATGAAGTTCACCAACGTTGACACTTAGCCAATTTCTGGTAACATTCAGCCCTATTTCTGTGTGTCGGGCAGGTACTGTTCTTTGGGCCACTGATACAGCTGGTTATGGACTATCCGTGGGATTTCATTGAAGGAATGAAGATGATTCTAGGTAAGCCTGTGCTTTTAGTGCCTAGATAAGGTAGAATTGCAGGAGCTTAATAATAGTGAATCTGGTTTAAAACATGATAAGTCATGTTCTGTGGGATTTTCATCTTCAAACAGTCCAGCATTTTGTACCCTTCATCTCATTGTGTGTGAGATGCTACAGTCCTGTAGAGTCAAGGGCATGGAAACAGACCCTTCAGTCCAACCAGCCCCAAACTAAACTAGTCCCATCTGCCTGCTCCTGTCCCATATCCCTCCATATTCATCTACTTATTTAAATGTCTTTTATCATTGTAACTGTACCTGGACCCACCACTTCCTCTGGAAGCTCATTCCATGCACAAACCACCCTCTGTGTAAAAAGAATTGCCCCTCATGACTGGTAAAATTTTCTCTTCTCACCTTAAAAATGGTCTTGAAATGTGCCCACCCCTGGAAAAAAAATCACCTCTCATTCACTTATCTATACCCCTCATCACCTTCTAAACCTCTTTAAGGTCACCCCTCAATCTCCTACTCTCCAGTGAAAAATTTTGCAGTCTACCCATCCTCTCCTTATAACTCAAACCCTCCATTCCCTGCAACATCCTGGTAAATCTTTTCTGAACCCACTCCAGCTTAAGAATATGTTTTCATAACACGGAGACCAGAACTGGACACAGTGCTCTAGAAGAGGCCTCACCCACGTCCTGTATAACCTGAATATAATGTCCTAACTCCTATACTCTCGGGTCTGAGCAATAATTGCCGCCTTAACTGGCCTGTCCGTGTGCGATACAAACTTCAAAAAATTATGTACCTGAACCAGTAGGTCTCTCTGCTCGAAAATACTACCCAAGGCCCTACTTTTAGTTTTGTAAGTCGTGCCCTTATTTGTTTTATGGAATACCTCAACTTCATCCAATTTTAAACTCCATCTAGCTGTTCTATAGTTGGGCTCAAATGCAAACTATTTTGACCTCTCAAAAGATGCATTGACAGGAACCAGAGTATGAAATAGCCTTTTGTTTCCTTGCTGGGGGGTGGCTAAGACAACCAAGATGTGCCGATAGTGTCCATCAAGGACAGAGTGTTCCGTTGTTTAGGAACCTGGTGCACTGTGACAATATACTGTTTGCACAATGCGCTGGGGCAACTCGGCAAGGCCCCTTCAATGCTACCTGCTAAACCTGTATTGTCTTATCAACTTGAAAGACAAGAGCAGCAGATCAATGAGAACACCATATAGTCATAGTGGTTCACAGGATCTTCAGCCCAACTTGTCCATGCTGTCCAGTTTTCACCAGTTGCAAGTTCCCCTCTAAGTCTCGCACCTTCCTGAACTTGGAAACATAGAGCCAGACAGCACGGAAACAGACCCTTCATTCCAACCAGTCCATGCCGATCATAATTCCAAACTAAACCAGTCCCACCTACCCTCTCCTGGCCCATATCTGTCCAAACTTTTTCTATTCGTGTACTTACCCAAATATCTTTTAAGCTTTGCAATTGTATCCATGTTTACCACTTTCTCAGGAAGTTCATCCCACACGTGAACCACCCTCTCTGTAAACAATGTTTTCCCCTCATGTCTTTTTTAAATCTCTGTCCTCTCACTGTAAAAATGTGCCCCCCTAGTCTTGAAATCACCCATCCTAGGGAAAAGACACGTACCTTTTGCCCTGTCTATACCCCTTATGATTTTATAAATCTTTTTAACCTTTATTAACCTTTATAAGGTCACCTGTCAAGTCCTAGCCTTTCTTAATAACTCAAACCTTCCATACCCAGCAACATCGTGGTAAATCTCTTCTGAACCCTGTCCAGTTTAACCACGTCCTTCTGATAAGAGGGAGACCAGGACTGGACACAGCACTCCAGAAGAGACCTCACCAATGCCCTGTACAATCTCAGCATAATGCCCCAACCCCTATACTCAAAGGACTGAGCAACAAAGGCAGGCAGGCACGCTAACTGCCTTCTTAATAGCCCTGTCTATATGTGACACAAACTTCAAAGACTTATGAAGCTGCACCCTTGGTCCCTCTGTTCTATAATACTACTGTTGGACTCTGCTTCACTCATTAAAACTATCACTCATTAAAACGTCAGAACTCCCTACCTAATAGTATTGTGAGATTTCTTCACAACACAGTCTGCACCGTCCCAGAACGCAGCTCTCAATATCTGCTAACAGGTCAGTTAAACACTAATACATACCCTGAATGAATTTTTAAGATGATGTCCTTGTCTAATGTTTTGTGGATCTTCCCCACTCAGCGAATAGTCAAGTGGAAAAGAGATAATGGGAACTGCAGATGCTGGAGAATCCGAGATAACAAAGTGTGGAGCTGGATGAACAGAGCAGGTCAAGCAGCATCTTAGGAGCTGCTTGGCCTGCTGTGTTCATCCAGCTCCACGCTTTGTTATCTCTAGCCAAGTGGAAATTCCTGATAAGGGAAATATGTTCATCTGTCTCTGACAATTTAACGTGTTTCTGCTGTTGGTGATCACTGAGAGAGAACAGGCTCTTGTAATCGACGATCGTGTTGTCTCTTTCCTAGATCCACAGTTCTGGGTGCAGTGTGTGGCAGACATGCGTTGGATGAGGAATCAAGTGGTGGCTCCCCTGACAGAAGAGCTGGTGTTCCGGGCCTGTATGCTACCAATGCTAGTACCTTGCACTGGCCTTAGCCGCGCCATTGTCACCTGCCCGCTTTTCTTTGGAGTTGGTGAGTGGGTTTGACCGGGTGAGTGCGATGTTACCTTCAAGGGAGTGAGGGGAGCTGGGACAAGTTTGGGAATGTGTGAGGGGCGGCCCTCCACCCTTGGAAGATTTCTGAAGTGACGCGTTTACTAGTTTTTGGCTCAAGGTTCATTTCTGATAGTTTGCTCACAGTTTTCTCTTAACCTGGTGCTCTTTAGTTGGTGGCTGGAGGGCATTCAACATTGATTAACAACTGTATCAGAACAGTCCTGCCTCACTTTCTTCATGTCAATCACTCTTAGCAGGTTATGTTTTGAAACAAATGGTCTGATTTTGCAGAGAACTGCTAGTATATGAGCTATTCTGCCACAAGACACAGATGAGGTAGAGGCTGTTGTATCCCTTCAAATGAAACAAAGAAGTGAGCAAATATCTGAATGTAGATGATTAAGGCAGTGGGTACAAATTGCTGCAACGTTTATGCCTGTCACTTGGAGATGGCTGCGCAATAAGTTAGGTGTATAACCTTAGGCCAGCACTTCATGCGACTTGTCATGTCACTGAACAAGTAAACATCTCATTATTTAGAAAATACTTACGTTTGTATAGTACCTTTAACATAGTGAAGCATCCTAATATACTTCACAGGAACGCAAACAGCAAAGCTTAACCAAGCCAAAGAATAGGCTTGATTCTTAAAATGTATAGTCAAAGGGCATGTTTTTAGGAGCATTTTAATGTAGGAGAGGGTGTTGGATAGGATTAGGGAGGAAATTCCAGGGCATGGGGACCAGACAGATGTTAACAATGTGGTGGAGGGTGTGAATATGCCCAAAAGACCATAGTCAAGAGAAGGCCCTTTCAAAGGATTTTAAAGCTGGAAGATGTTAGAGGTTGAGAAATACCTTACCGTGGATGAGAACTTTAAAAGCAGTCCAGGAACGAGGTCACTGAGTACAGCGGTGATGGGTGAATGGGACATGGTATATGTTAGAATAGAATGTTGTAAGCTAAACACGCACCACAACTCCCAGATACCCCCAGGGTAACGGCTCAGCTGGTAAGGCAGTGAGAAGCTAAGGCACAGAGACCAGCAAAGTCCCCAGTTTGACTATCATTCCTGGGTTTCCTGATCTCGATCAGAGAAGTGGTCAGGTCCATGATGCCTCTTTGCCTGGGGAGGAATAGACCAACCCTCCAGTGGAATTCCTGCTGCTGATTACTCACTGTGAACACTGGCTTGTAAGACCTTCCTTATCCCATCCACACACTGGCAGCTGAAGAATGGACTCTTCGAACATGCCTTAGACCTGAGGCATAGCTCAGAAAGATTTGCCGACAAGGAGAGAGCATTTTAACTTTCATTTCTTAACAAATTCTGGCTCCCTTTCTCCCCCCAGCTCATTTTCACCACGTGATCGAGCTCCTGAAGTTCAGACAAGGAACAGTCACGGGGATCTTCCTCTCAGCAGGTACGAAGGCGGAAGGGAGAAGGGTTTGGATCAAACTTTGGGTTAAGGTGGTGGAGGAGAGAGTGCATACAGTGGAACTGGGCACATGCTCCATCTGTCATGGGATGTGGCCAGCACTGACAAGGCCAGCCCTTGTTGCCCGTCTGTAAATGCCCTTGAACTGAATGGATTGCTAGCTCAGCTGAGGACAGTCAGGAGACAACCACATTGCCATGGGTCTGGAGTCACGTGTAGGACAGATTGGGTGAGGTTGGCAGATTTCTTTCCCTGAAGGAAAACTGTGAACCAGATGGGTTTTTACAACAGTTGTGGTCACTGTTACCGAGATTAGCTTTCAATTCCGGATTTGTTAGTTGGATTTAAATTCCACCAGCTGTCATACTGGCGTTTGAACCCATGTACCCCCCAAGCATTAGCCTGGTCCGCAGTTAATGGCCCAGTGACTTTTACAACTGTGTCACCATCTTCATTATTGCTCGGTGCATGCGATGGGTAGGCCTGCTATTTGGGGCAGTCTCGAATTTGATTGATGATGTAAAGTCGATGATATTGATTCAAGTGATAATGGGAACTGCAGATGCTGGAGAATCCAAGATAATAAAATGTGAGGCTGGATGAACACAGCAGGCCCAGCAGCATCTCAGGAGCACAAAATCTGACGTTTCGGGCCTGGTCTAGGCCCGAAACGTCAGCTTTTGTGCTCCTGAGATGCTGCTGGGCCTGCTGTGTTCATCCAGCCTCACATTTTATGATATTGATTCACGTGCCTGTTTTATATCTTTGCCATTGAAGTTTACTAATAATGACAGCTCAATGGATGAAATCACACTGTAGAATCCCTACAATGTGGAAGCAGGCCATTTGGCCCATCAAGTCCACACTGCTGTTCTGAAGAACACCCCACCCAGACCCACCCCACTTACCCTACCCCTGTAATCCTGCATTTCCCATGGCTAACCCATCTAACCTACACATCCCTGGACTCTGTGAGCAATTTAGCATGGCCCAATACACCCTAATCTGTATGCCTTTGGACCATGTGTGGAAACCGGAGTACCCAGAGGAAACCCACGCAGACAGTGGGAGAAAGCACAAACTCCATCCAGACCGAGGATGAATTCTAACACGGGCCTCTGATGCAGTGCTAACCATAAGACCGTAAGACATAGGAGTGGAAGTAAAGCCATTCGGCCCATCAAGTCCACTCCGCCATTTCAATCATGGCTGATGGGCATTTCAACACCACTTCCCTGCACTCTCCCTGTAGCCCTTGATTCCTCTTGAGATCAAGAATTTGTCGATCTCTGCCTTGAAGGCATTCCGTCCCGGCCTCCACTGCACTCTGCGGCAATGAATTCCACAAGCCCACCACTCTCTGGCTGAAGAAATGTCTCCTCATTTCAGTTTTAAATTTACCCCCTCTAATTTTAAGGCTGTGCCCACGGGTCCTAGTCTCCCTGCCTAACGGAAACAACTTCCTAGCGTCCACCCCTTCGAAACCATACATTATCATGTAAGTTTCTATTAGATTTCCCCTCAACCTTCTAAACTCTAATGAGTACAAACCCAGGATCCTTAGCCGTTCATCATACGTTAAACCTACCATTCCAGGGATCATCCGTGTGAATCTCCGCTGGACACGCTCCAGGGCTAGTATGTCCTTCCTGAGGTGTGGGGCCCAAAATTGGACATAGTATTCTAAATGGGGCCTAACTAGAGCCTTATAAAGCCTCAGAAGCACATCGCTGCTTTTATATTCCAACCCTCTGGAGATGAACGACAACATTACATTCGCTTTCTTAATTACAGACTCTACCTGCAAGTTAACCTTTAGAGAATCCTGGACCAACACTCCCAGATCCCTTCGCACTTCTGATTTGCGAATTTTCTCACCGTTTAGTGTGCTGCCTGTATATCCATGATATTCCTTTGGGATTTTTAATAGGTACTGGCCCGTTATTTCAATTGGATTAACAAGGTGGACATGGTCAGGAAGTTGCCTGTTGTGAGTGCGTCCAGTGCAATGGGGTACACGGTTTTAAAATTAGAGGTTACCCTTTGAGGATAAAGATGAGGACAGTTCTATACTCTGAGGGCTGTGCAGCCAAACTGTCTGCCATCTCCAAAGAAGCAAGGTCATTCAGTAGTTTTTCAGACATTTGTCGATACATTCTTGTTAGGTAACATAATCTAAGGTTATTGATGGGGAAGGTGAGAATATAGAATTCAAAACACAAACAGATCAGCCATGATCCTCTTGAATGACAGATCAGGCTTTCATGCTTGAATTGTCCACTTCAGTTCTTATTTTGCATTTTCGTATCAGATTGAGTAAATTGCTAGAAAGATTTTATTTTCAATTCATTTTTGGGATGTGGGCGTCACTGCCTGTGCCCAGCACTTATTGCCTGTGCCTACTTGCCCTAGAGAAGGTCGGGGTGAGTTGCCGCCTTGAACTGTTGCAGCCCATCTGCTGTGGGTTGACCCATAATGCCATCAGGGAGGGAATTCCAGCGTTTTGACCCAGCAACAGTGAAGGAAAGGCTGATTTATTTCTAAGTCAAGATGGTAAGTGGCTTGGAGGGAGGCTTGTAGGTGATGGTTTTCCTATACATCTGCTGGCCTTGTCCTTTGAAATGGAAGTGGTCATGGGTTTGGAAGGTGCTGTCTGAGGATCTTTGGTGAATTTCTGCAGTGCATCTTGTAGATGGTACACCCTGCTGCTACTGAGCATTGCTAGTGGAGAGAGTGGATGCTTGTGGATATGGTACTAATCAAGCAGGCTGCTTTGTCCTGGATGGTGTCAAGGTTCTTGAGTGTTAATAGGACTTAAAGAAGATATGTCTGCTGGATTTGATCATTTCCATCCCAAAATGTTGAAAAAATGTGGCTGCAGAGATAGTATAGCATTGGTGACCATCTTTCAAATTCTACATGCTATGAAAATATTCCTGTAGATTGGAAGGTGGCAAATGTAATGCACTACTTAAGAAAGGGAGGTCTACAGACCTGCTATCCTAAGATCCATCAGAGACAAAACATTAGAATCTCTAGTAAATGATGCAATAATAAGCTAGTTTGATGCTCGGTAGATTTGCATTATGGATAGGGCAGTTACAAGAAAAATGGCCTTAATTATTATTTTTTTAATTAATGCAGATGTGTTTGTTTCTGTTTTCACCTTCCTAGCTTTCCAGTTTTCTTACACTGCAGTGTTTGGAGCATATACTGCTTTTATTTTCATCAGAACAGGTCAGTGTATATTACTGTTAACCTTACCACACACCACTGCCACCTTCCTCCATCTGCACTTGTGTTTGAACCAAGCTCATCAAACTCCAACTCATTCCTTCCCAGAGACTGGGAACTGTAGAGCTCCTCAGTTTCCTCCATTTCCTCTCCTTTCCATAATCTTCTCGCTCGCGGTTTGCTTAGTTTGTTTTCCATCAGCACATTTTAGTCCTCCATCAGATTAATGTGTGTGGGTTAGAAAGATAAATTGATCAACAGGAATCAGTATGAGCTGTTTCTAACAGACAAATGCAGCACCTAAATAGTCAAACTCAGTAGTTGGAGGTTGAGCTACAATTTGGATAGCATGAGAGAAAGCATCTAGTCAGGGTCTTGTTCCATCGCAGGGAAAACAACTACTTAACCGGTACAAAGAATTGGCTAGTCACCTCTCTCCAACTGTCCAGTGACCTAAATTGGTTAGGTTTTTGTGTTGCAGTTACCTTGATTTGCCACGGCTGTGAATGGCCCTCTCAGTCAGCGTGCCATTGTCCAGTGATTGTCGAATGGTTTATCTCCAGTCAGTTGAGTCGCCAAGTGATTGTCTGAAGGTAGAGAGCATGGCTCTTACTCCTCTCCTACAAAACTTCTGCTCCTGGAGTGGCTTTAACAGATGAATTATCTTAATGTTAACAGCTTTGTAATCCAGAAGGTACAGTAATGCAAACATGTGACCATCTTAGATTGTGATAGCGGGTTATTAGAATGTGACTTCAGTCTTTTTAAATCAAAACAAGTATACCTAGCAAGTAATTTTTATTTTGGTATACAGCATGGTTTCACAACAGACATGTGACAGCAGAATGGCCTGAGGAGTACCTGCATGGGGTCTACTAGGTGCCTGCATTTGGAGTATTTTGTTAGTATTTTCAGGGGGTCACTGGGAAGTGTCAATAGCCGTAAGGCTGACTGGATTGCTTGAGAACGACCTGCTCAGTGCTTTGAAGGAACTTCTCTGAAGCTGAGGTTCCTTAGTGAACAGGCCCTCTTTCAATTGTTGTGACACGCTCTTTATTTTCTAGGTCATCTGATTGGTCCAGTGTTGTGCCACTCATTTTGCAACTACATGGGATTCCCAGCAATTGGCGCTGCCCTCGACCACCCTCAGAAACTCACCATTTTTTTCTTCTATGTACTGGGAGTCATCCTCTTCCTGCTGCTGCTGTTTCCTATGACGGACCCCATCTTCTACGGTAGCCTTGCCATTTGCCACTTGACCAAGCCAGACACCAGCACTTCAATCTGCACCTGACCCCATCTGCGGACTCGCCTGTTGCATCTTTCTTTATCTCTCTTTATTCTCTCACGCTGTCTAAAATTCAGGGAATTCTCCATCCAGGAGCTGGCAGGTGGACTGGGAAACATCTCAGGAATTTGGAAGTTTTGTCTGTGAATCTGGAATGGCATGGAGAGGGGAAGAACAGGAATACCAAAAGAACAGTACTTGAAATCGGGTGTTTCAGGAGTCTCCCTTCTTGGCCACGAGGGGAAAAAACAGAAGAGTCCTCCGTTTGGTGCATTTTAACCCCCAACCCCACCCCTCCCCTGATGCCTCATGAGACAAACTGACTACTCCCTTACACGCGCACCCTCTCACCCGCTGCCCCCCCCACCCACCAACCACTGCATCACATTTAAGAACTCCAGGCTTCCAGCCAGTACTGTGCCGTGCCGTTTTAAACTCACGCTCATTTACCAGTCACTCGTGACATAACTGTTGTAAAGAAAAGTCCTACTGTGATCGCTTCCGGCCTTTCGCTCACTCTGAGCCTGTAACTCTGCATGGCCAAGCCTCTATGTTGTCAGGATTCTCTGTTGGACAGACCACACACACCCCATCTGCGTCCACTTGTGTACGAATAATGTAGAAAGTTCCGGAATTTTGGCCTGCTTCTGGTACGACGTGCAGACCCTGATGGGTTGTGATGTCATTTGAGGGCCTGTTTTTATTTATTTCATTGGCACGCTGAATGCTTTTGCAGCATGGTTTGTGCTGTGCTGGATCTTTGCCTGATGACCACCTTAAGGCCAGGGAGTCTATCCACTTGGAATGATGTTCTACTCCTTGAGACAAGTGGAGTGAAGGTTGAGGGGTCCTTTTCCTTCCTCTGTCTCAATGAAGTCAGGTAGCAGCGGGAGACCCTTTCCGTGGTGAGGTTAGAAGCAAATATTGGAATTGAATTCCGATTGACTGAATGAGATGGCTCTTGCCCTCAATTATTAAAGAATTTGGGGACCTGGCTGAATTCCGTCGCCAACTGCTATGTACCCTGTTTTGTTCTCAACAGTTATGTCAGGGATGTACCAGCCCTTGTTCCTGTCACTGTGGACCATGCAGGTTTGAGCCTTTGGGGTCATTGAGGAGGGGAGTGAAGGGGGTGTTGATGCAGGGCCAGGCCTCTCCCAATTTAAATCTGTGCTTGCATTAATTTGTGAGTTTCCGACATGACAAAATGTTGTTCTGATTTGGATGTCATCTGTTCGGTGGGCCGATGACCAGCCTTTACACAGGTTGTCGAGTGGAATGTGGTTCAAACAGAACAGAGACCAGCCCCCAGGAAATACAAGCGCAGTGTAAGGATTGTGCTGGCTGGTCATCAAAGCCTTGCTTCTGAAGGCTGTGCATGACCCATGGTGAGGGATTGCATTTTGGGCATCCCTAAGCCAACTTTCACAGCAATTTTTCACCTTCAAGTCACTTGGACGACTGAAACCAAGATATGGGAAAAGTGAGTCTTTATTTTCAAAAAGAAGCATTGTCAGGTAAGAAAGTCTCACACAAGGATGCAGAGCCATTGTGAGAGTGGCCTTGCGTTTTCCCCTTCCCTGAATATGCCTGAAGATTATGGCCTGTTTTTCCAGCATTAGCAAGAGTGTGGGTAATTCTCTGAAAGGTTAATTAAAATCCTGTTTTTTATTGACAACTGAACTATAAAGCAAGTACAGCATACATTTGCAATATAAAGAATGCCAGTACAATCTGATAAGCTGGCTTGTTCCTTCACAATTGGAGCCTTTAGCTTACGGAGCGTGATGTATTGAGACAACATCTCGAGTGTTCTTTTCTTTAGTTATTTTGTGTGTGGGGAGGCAGAGTTTGGGTTGTTAAACCCTGCGTTAATCCTGCCACACCCTGATTCCGGGCGGACTGTGAGGAAAGTTGGCAACACTAGGTCAGCTGCCTCATGGCTGTCATAATATGAATAATTCCACCCAACTCAGATGGCACAGTGGTCGTCAAAACCCGGAAGGCCCTGGTTCAAATCCCACCTGCTCCAGAGGTGCATCGCAACGCAACCAAACAAATTGACTAAAAATAACTTGTAAGAAAAAAGACTCACTAAGCTAAATTATCCACAGACTCTTTACTCAGGCTGGGACTGTGCCAGTTAGCTACACCGTTTTCCATTTGAGGTTGACTTTTCCTTCAGGCCACCGATTGGCTTATTCAAATTTGCCAGGAGCTAGCATCAAGGAATTCCATTCCCAGCTCTCCCTCCCTGGCCAGCAAGCTTAGAATCTTTTCCCCGCTAATGAGGCAGAAGTGATGTGAGACGTGCCACTGCAAACCCATCAGAAAAGGAAGGAATTATCAGGCACTGTACATATTGCTGAAGGGCTACTGGAGAGTGGTGAGGTACCCGTTTGCCAAAAGGCAAGCACAATAATTTGGACTGCTGTAACATACACTTTGATGCAGCAGTACTTCCTCCCTGATGTTAAGGCTTCCCCCTCCAACACCATCCTGTCTAATGGATTTTCCTTTGGATGGCAAGGAAGCAGGAAATATATTTGCTTAGACCACCGCGCCCCCCCCCCCCCCCCCACAAAAAAAGAGGAACCCATTAAATGTTTATTTCCGTCTTTTAGCGACCCAAATTCACTGAGGTAAGTGCACTGGAAGCTGTCCTTGTTTTAAGCCTGCTGTGTTGTGACACTGGCCCAGCCGTGGACTGGTGTCCTTTGTGTGTCTGTTCTGGTTTTCCTAGGAAGAGGCTGTGTAGCTCTGCAGTCAGTCTCTATAGCTGTCCCACCAGCTATAAATCCAAGGTGTAATGACCGAAAACCTTGATGGTGCTGAATTTGTCACCAGCCAGTTAGTGTTTAAAATTCTGTCAACGGCGACCTCTCTTTGACCTCACTACTGAAAAATACATCCACTATCTTTTGCCGAGGAATTTAAATTCTCATAAATATTTTTTCTAACGTAAAACTACAGAAATGTTTGTAAATCAAGCAATATATATATATATGTATATATATATTTTCTAAAAGTGACTATTTTCCTGACAAGAGATTGTATAATGAGAAACCAAGACGTTTTAAGAGTTTGACTTGAAAAGCAAAATGGAGCTGACAATCTTGTACTGTATCGTGTAGGGTATACATTTCTGATTTTAAAGAAAATAAAATAGACCAAGCATCCACTTTACTGCGGTTAATAAATGTGTCTGACTCGTGTGTGCATGTGCGCATTGGTCTATTGAGAGCTTACACAGAGCTTTGCAGGAGCAGGAGCCCAGTTAGCCCCTTGAGCCTGTGTGCATTCAGTCTTCAAAGCTGATCTGAATTCTACCTCTATCCAATTGTCCCTTAATACACTTGTGCCAGAAATGCATACAAAATTCTCCAAATGGTCTGCAAACCAAGATTGTACATTCGTACGAGCTTGTACAGTAGGCCCCTTTTAGTTTGTATTTCAATTTGAAAAATAGTTACAGCACAACTTAAGAAAATAGGAGCAGGAATAGACCATTCAGCCTATCAAGTCTGCTCTGCCACTCAATATGATCATGGTTGATTCTCTATCTCCGTGCCATATTCCTGCTTTCTTTCCATACCCTTCTAAATATCTTCCTTCGATATTATTAAGGATCTTCACCAGAGAGGTGCACTAATGATTTTACCTATCAGGGTGACAAAACATCTGCAATCAAAGACACCGGCTCAGCGAGCAAGTGTACAATCACGTTTAATGAGTCTTTTTGACTGAGTCTTAAGATAAGACAGTCTGTTTGTTTGTTTTTTGGCCACTGTTGAATTCACAAATAAAGTCATATAGGTTTGGGGAGCCTTTTTATAAAAATTCCTTGTGTCCATTTTATAGACTTGCATATTTCTTTAAAAAGGTAGTCAAAGTTAACAATCTGTGACACTTGGCTGCCAATTTTTTACTGATCTTGTTTCCAAAATTATTTCTTGAGTGAGTATCAACTTCTTTCACTAAGAAGTTCAACGCTTTATTGTAACAAAATTCTGAATTTAAAGCTATTCATGTTCTTGATTCCCTAACAGGTGGGGGAAAAATTCACAAACAGCTTGTGTCAAAATCTTATTAAGATCTCTTTCAGAAAACCTCTTAATTTCTATCTTCTAGAATATAAAAAAGTTAGTTTATGAATGCTTTTCTGATAAGCCTCATAGCATTCTGGTGAATCAAGGTGGACCATGGGGTCACCCTCATTAGAGAGAAATGATTGTCATTTGTTTAACATGGGGGTGTGTAACGTGAGGGCCACCCTGCCTCAGGCAAGGGGCAAAGTTGAGAAGGAGGGACCTTTGTGGTGACTTCAGCTGGCACAGGAATTGAACTCACCCTCTTGCCATCACTCTGTAGCATAAGCCAGCCAGCTGAGTGAATGTGCATTACACCGCTTCAAGTTTAAAGTGTGGAGCCCAGAACTGTGCACAGTTAATGCAGATAACCAGCCCTTTTTTCCAATGGTAGCAAGACTTCCTTTTGCATCCTAAACCTCTAGTTAGAAAGGCTAATATTCCATTAGCCTCAGTGTTATTTCTTTCCTGGCTGCTACATATAGTGATCTAGATAGATACTCCAGAGTCTCTTTGGACTTGTGTTTGTAAAACTGGTTAGACAAATTTAACATCATGGATCTAAACATTGACACACATACTTTCTCTTAGTTTTGTGTCAAGTTCTGGAGGTCACCATGGCTCTAATATAGACTACCTACAATGTGCACTGTAGCAATATGCCACGCTTTTCTCAACAGAATCTTCTAAAAGTACATCTGTTTGGTATGTCAGACCTTTTTACATGAGGGGCGTGAGGGATGTTTCAATTTTTCTCTGCTCGTCGGCCCAGGAAGCAAATTGCAGAATGAAACCATTCGGCACAAAAGTAAACATTTATATTTTTAAAAAATACGTTTCCGAAGCAGACACTTGTATAACTAATAAAACCATTTCTCTTTTGCCATTTTGGTTCAGAAACCGTGCTTGAGTCAGGCTGATTCGGCACAAAGTGCCAATCACCAGGGAAAGGGGTGCCAACTCGGGCTGAGCTAAGACGGGTTTCTTGATCATCAGCAAAATGATGGAAGGTGTAATAGACAGTGTTATCAAGTGGCACTTACACAGTGACAATCTGCTGATGGATGCTGAGTTTCAGGTTTGCCAAGGCCACTCAGATCTTGCATAGTGGCTGCTGTGTGTACCATCCAGAAGACAGAGCAACAAGTCTCCAAGGCTCCAACAATTGTTGGCCTTGCCAGTGGCACCGAAATTCCATGAAAGAATAAAAAAAAGGCAACTGATCAAACTTGGGCATACATTGACATTTATTTACTATTGCTGGATCAATAGCCTAGAACTCCCTACTGAACAGTAAGGTGGGTATGTCTTCAGTCCATGAAATGCTAAAGCATAGAATGAGGCAGTTCATCCTGTTGATCTTGCACTGCTCTTTTGCAGGAGCCTTTGCCCTTGTTCCTCTTCAAGTATTTACCCCATGCCATTTTAGAAGGTGCTGTTAAAACCTGCTTTCCACCTCTTTTTGCGGGGCATTTCAGACTTTCATAACTCCTGTAACTAGATGTTTCTTCAAGTTGGCTCATGGTCAGTGGTGGAACAAGAAGAGGAGCTCATCCCCAACTCCTTAAGTACAGCTGTGGTTGAATAACTACTGTGACTCCCCCATCCCCACACACAGTATCTCAGGACAGAATGAGAGGGGAAAAAACAATGATTGTACCATTTCAAGGATGCTGACAAGTGCAAAGTGCTTAGTGGAAAACTCATGATTCCTGCAGTAGAATGGAAATTTAGAGCTATAACTTTTGGCTTAGCTTCTTGTTACACACTGTTTTGATCCGCTCTTGAGAACCCACAATTGTAGAATCCCTACAGTGTGGAAACAGGCCATTTGGCTTATCAAGTCCACACCGACCGTCTGAAGAGCATCCCACCCAGACCCACCCTTTACCCTATCCCTGTAACCCCGCATTTCGGGGGTATCTCTTAGCCGATCTTCCCAGCGCAATACTGAAGGAGCGCTGCCCTGCCAGGATTGCTGTCTTACAGGTGAGATGTTAATCTGAAACCCCTCTGTCACGTAGATGCAAAAGAATCTGGCACACAATTTTGAAGAAGTGCGGGGGTAACCTAGTCAATATTTATCCCTCAGCTCGTGTCAGTGGAACAGATGACCTGATCATCTGAGGAAGGGTCACCAGACCTGAAATGTTAACTCTGTTTTCTCCTCCATAGATGCAGCCAGACTGGCTGATTTTTTCCAACAACTTCTGTTTTTGTTCCTGATTTACAGCATCCACAGTTATTTCAGTTTTTAATGACCTGATCATCATTATCTCTGATGTCTGTGGCACATCACTGAGAGCAAAAGGGCGGCAGTGCCTCAAAAGCTTTCCATTGGCTGTCAGGTGCTTTGGGACATTGTGATATGCCATAAGGTGCTGTGGGAATCCATCTTTTTAATTATTCTCACAAATAGTTCCTCTAAGTAAGTGGGGGGGGGGGGGGGGGGAGGGAAATGTGACAATGACATGTTCCATGTGTAAGATTGCTCATTGTGTAATGTCGAAGAGTGAATGCAAATAGTGAAGTGAAAATAGCATCAATGGTTTTGGTTTGGCAGATGGGTGACAGAAAAAGAAATGACCACATTTGGAGATAATGGGAACTGCAGATGCTGGAGATTCCAAGATAATAAAATGTGAGGCTGGATGAACACAGCAGGCCAAGCAGCATCTCAGGAGCACAAAAGCTGACGTTTCGGGCCTAGACCCTTCATCAGAGAGGGGGATGGGGGGAGGGAACTGGAATAAATAGGGAGAGAGGGGGAGGCGGACCGAAGATGGAGAGTAAAGAAGATAGGTGGAGAGGGTGTAGGTGGGGAGGTAGGGAGGGGATAGGTCAGTCCAGGGAAGACGGACAGGTCAAGGAGGTGGGATGAGGTTAGTAGGTAGCTGGGGGTGCGGCTTGGGGTGGGAGGAAGGGATGGGTGAGAGGAAGAACCGGTTAGGGAGGCAGAGACAGGTTGGACTGGTTTTGGGATGCAGTGGGTGGGGGGGGAAGAGCTGGGCTGGTTGTGTGGTGCAGTGGGGGGAGGGGATGCACTGGGCTGGTTTAGGGATGCAGTAGGGGAAGGGGAGATTTTGAAACTGGTGAAGTCCACATTGATACCATATGGCTGCAGGGTTCCCAGGCGGAATATGAGTTGCTGTTCCTGCAACCTTCGGGTGGCATCATTGTGGCAGTGCAGGAGGCCCATGATGGACATGTCATCAAGAGAATGGGAGGGGGAGTGGAAATGGTTTGCGACTGGGAGGTGCAGTTGTTTGTTGCGAACTGAGCGGAGGTGTTCTGCAAAGCGGTCCCCAAGCCTCCGCTTGGTTTCCCCAATGTAGAGGAAGCCGCACCGGGTACAGTGGATGCAGTATACCACATTGGCAGATGTGCAGGTGAACCTCTGCTTAATGTGGAATGTCATCTTGGGGCCTGGGATGGGGGTGAGGGAGGAGGTGTGGGGACAAGTGTAGCATTTCCTGCGGTTGCAGGGGAAGGTGCCGGGTGTGGTGGGGTTGGAGGGCAGTGTGGAGCAAACAAGGGAGTCACGGAGAGAGTGGTCTCTCCGGAAAGTCCCTTGTTTGCTCCACACTGCCCTCCAACCCCACCACACCCGGCACCTTCCCCTGCAACCGCAGGAAATGCTACACTTGTCCCCACACCTCCTCCCTCACCCCCATCCCAGGCCCCAAGATGACATTCCACATTAAGCAGAGGTTCACCTGCACATCTGCCAATGTGGTATACTGCATCCACTGTACCCGGTGCGGCTTCCTCTACATTGGGGAAACCAAGCGGAGGCTTGGGGACCGCTTTGCAGAACACCTCCGCTCAGTTCGCAACAAACAACTGCACCTCCCAGTCGCAAACCATTTCCACTCCCCCTCCCATTCTCTTGATGACATGTCCATCATGGGCCTCCTGCACTGCCACAATGATGCCACCCGAAGGTTGCAGGAACAGCAACTCATATTCCGCCTGGGAACCCTGCAGCCATATGGTATCAATGTGGACTTCACCAGTTTCAAAATCTCCCCTTCCCCTACCGCATCCCTAAACCAGCCCAGTGCATCCCCTCCCCCCACTGCACCACACAACCAGCCCAGCTCTTCCCCCCCACCCACTGCATCCCAAAACCAGTCCAACCTGTCTCTGCCTCCCTAACCGGTTCTTCCTCTCACCCATCCCTTCCTCCCACCCCAAGCCGCACCCCCAGCTACCTACTAACCTCATCCCACCTCCTTGACCTGTCCGTCTTCCCTGGACTGACCTATCCCCTCCCTACCTCCCCACCTACACCCTCTCCACCTATCTTCTTTACTCTCCATCTTCGGTCCGCCTCCCCCTCTCTCCCTATTTATTCCAGTTCCCTCCCCCCATCCCCCTCTCTGATGAAGGGTCTAGGCCCGAAACGTCAGCTTTTGTGCTCCTGAGATGCTGCTTGGCCTGCTGTGTTCAACCAGCCTCACATTTTATGACCACATTTGGAGTTGAGATTGCTGCAATATCCATCCTCATTCTTTAGAAAGGTGACAAGTCAATCCTGTGTTGTAAGTTCACTGGCCCTTCTGAGGATGGTTAGTAAGTTTGCTGATCTCAACAAAATTGGTGGCACAGCGGACAATGATGAAGATTATCTGAGATTACAAAGAGATCTTAATCAATTGGATCAATGGGCTGAGGGGTGGGAGAAGGAATTTAATTTGGAAAGACATAAGGTATAGCATTTTGGTAAAACAAACAGGGGCAGGATTTATAAAATTAAATGTAGGGCCTTGAGTAGTGTTGTGGGACAGAGAGTCGTAGGGGTTCAGGTACATAATTCTTTAAAGTTTGCTTCACAGAGTGGTTAAGAAGGCATTTAGCATGCTTGACTTCATTGCTCAGACCTTTGAGTGTGGGAGTTGGGACATCATGATGAGGTTGTGCAGGATATTGGTGACGCCATTTCCGCATCACTTTGTCCAGTTCTGATTGCACTGTTAATGGAAGGATATTATTGACCTGGAGAAGGTTCAGAAGAGATTTACCAGGATGTTGCTGGGAATGGAGGGTTTGAGTTATAAGGAGAGGCTGGGATTTTTTTCACTGGAGTGTAGGAGGGTTGAGGGGGTGACCTTCCACTAAGCACTTTGCATATGTCAGCGTCTTTGAAATGGTGCATTCACTGTTCGTAAACTAATGACAGGTGTAGAAAAGGTGAGTGCCAGGTGTCTTTCCCTTAGAGTTGGGGATTTCAGGACTAGGGGGGCATATTTTTAAGGTGAGAAGAGAGGGCTTTTTTCAAAAAAAAGGAACAACTTGTTTACACAGAGATTGGATCATGTGTGGAATGAACTTCCTGAGGAAGTGGTAGATGTGTGCACAGTTACAATGTTTAAAAGACTTTTGGATCAGTACATGAATAAGCAGGGTTTGGAGGGATGTGGGCCAAGTGCAGGCAGGTGGGACTAGTTTAATTTGGCATGGACAGGTTGTACTGAAGAGTCTGCTTGTGTGCTTTATGGCTGTATGACACTATGACTCAATGGCTAGTCCTGTTGACAATAACTCAAAACAAAATAATCAAATATGTCTTCCATTGTTGTTCCTGTTTCACTCCTCCGAGATGTGATTTTGCAGAGTAGTCAGCAGAACTGTGACCAGATATACCCCAGTTTTGACACAGTACAGCTGCAAGTCTCCCACAGTCTGGGTACGAAGAGGAAGTATTGGGTGGTGACTCAGGAGCACATGAGGGCTATTGTAATCTCTCACATTCCCAACAAAATTAATAACAATCAAGCCTAGGGTCCCCTTCTCGAAGCAGCTCAGTAGCTGGACCTCCATTTCCTATCCTTACTAATATTCTTCCTTTAACAGGGGGACCAGAACTGGACGTGGTACTCCAGAAGAGGCGTCACCAATGTCCTGTACAACCTCAACATGTTGTCCAAATCCTCTACTCAAAGGTCTGAGCAATGAAGTTAAGTGTGTTAAATGCCTTCTTAACCACCCTGTCTACATGTGACGCAAACTTCACAGAATTATGTACCTGAACCCCTAGGTCTCTGTGTTCTACAACACTTTCCAAGGCCCTACGTTTAATTTGCCCGTTTGTTTTACAAAAATGCTATACCTTATATATATCCAAATTAAACACTTGCTGCCACTCTTGAGTCAATTGACCCAATTGATTAAGATCTCTTTGTAATCGTAGATAACCTTCTAACTGAGCCTCTCACCTTTTTACTGACTAAGACCTCTTCACCCATTGTGCTCCCTTGTCTTCCAGATCTAAATGATTCCCACTTCAGAAATGCCTTAGTTTTCAAATGGTCTCCAATCTCTCCATGCACGGACTTGCAACCTTCCACTCATCATCCTGCTTTTGTTAACCGTAGATTGATTGTACTTAACTGCATGTAGGTGGTGGGCATTAACAAGGAATTTAGTGAAAGAAGACTCTTGTGGTGTCCTTGCCTCTGAAACAGGAGGCCCAGGTTCCAGCCCAACTGCTCCAGAGGTGTGTAAACACGTCTTTGAACAGGTTGATTAGAAAATATCTTGTCAGAGGCTGGTGTGCCTACCTCAGGACTAGGAGATCCAGATTCAAGTCCCATCTCAGGGTGTGATGCTCATTGAGGTGTGTCATAGCACGTCAAAACAGGGCTGTTTAAAATATACAAAAAGCAACAGACTGAAACTAATTGCTGGTGAAGAACTGCCTGTCTGTTAAACATTTGTTTACCCCTTGTGCAGTAACCAGCCACAGTTTACAACCCTCTGAGACATCTGTTATGGGCCAGACCAACCCTCCTGTAAATATATTAAGCAGATAGCCTACACCCTAACTTTACACGTTGCATTCCAGAGGCAATCCAATTGGTTCAACTACTCAACTTCAAGCAAAACATAGTTTGTTTTTACACTACAGTTAAAATACAGATAAAATACAAATAAAAGAATTGGTTTATCTGTAATCTATCAAAATGCCTAACAAAATAATAGATACATTAATTGCTGTTAATTAACTGTTCCAAAAAAGTGACTTCCCTAAAACACACCCTTGGAAAAGGCAAATTCAGTAAAATAGATTGTCTCACACACAATTCTAGCAGTAGGCAGAGAACCTTAGCTTTTAGCTGTAATGGAGGGAGGAATAAGAGCTTCCACATCCAGCATCAAGTCCCCAGCAACTGCTAAAACTAGAAATTCTGGTTCTTTTGGAGCTTGACCCCACCCATTCAGGCTGCTTCTATTGTTCCAACATTTTTTAAAACCCCCAAGGCTTCACAAGCTATTTACTTTCTTGGCTTTGAGAAAACTGCTTAGTATCTCAGTCTCAACCTTGCTTCATTAAAAAAAGAGCAAAATATACCTCTTAAAGCCATAGAATCATCACACCTCTGTACTCCTCAAGTCTAGCCCTATGCAAATTCCTTGTTTGTGTCACTCCATCATTTACAAACATGGTTTGGGTTGCCTGGGGTCCTAAAATCTGGAATTCCCTCTCTTAACCTTGCTACCTCCTTCTTTGAGGAGGCTCCTTAAAACTTATGACTTCATTGAAAAGTTTGCTAACCTTAATGTGACTCAAAATCAAATATTGGTTGACAATGGTTTGTGCAAAATATTTTTATTAAGGCATGGGATGTGGACATCACTGGCTGAGCCAACAGTTAATGCCCATAAATAAATGACCTGGAGAATGTCAAAATGAGCGTCCTTCTTGAACCACGACTGTTGGTTTGGGGTATGAACACTAACAGTGCCATTAAGGAGAGAATTCCAGGATTTTGACCCAGTGACATGAAGGATGATATTTTTCCAAGTCATAAAGCTCAGAGAGAAATTTGCAAGTAGTGGTGTTCCCATGTATCTTGTGTCTATATGTCTCTAGATGGCAGTGGTCAAGTGTTTGGAAGGCATACTGTTAGTACGTATCAGGCATGGAATACTTGTGGATGTGGAGCCAATCAAGTATATCTGCTTTGTCCTGGATGGTGTCAAGTTTCTTGAGTTGGAGCTGCACTCATCCAGGGTAAGTGGAGAATATTTCATCCCACTCCTGATTTATGCCTTGTAGATGCCGGACGGGCTTTGGCAAGTCAGAAGATGAATTATTCACTGCAGGATTCCAAGCCTCTGATGTGCTCTTGTAGCCCCAGTATTCATTTAGCTAGTCCAGTTCACTTCCTGGTCAATGGTAACCCAAGATGTTGGTCATGAGGGGTTCAGCCTTTGAATGGCACCTGATGATTGTTAGATTCCAGCTTGTCAGAGATGGTCATCACCTGCAACTTGTGTCGGGCAAATGATACTTGTCAGTTTTCAGCCAGGCTTAGATCATGTCTGCATCTTAAGAATTTTGACTCCGTCGGTATCTGAGAAGTTGATATTGGTGCTGAACACTGTGAAATCATTGGCTGACATCCTCACTTCTGCTGTTATAATAGAGGGAAGGCCATTGATGAAGCAGCTGAATATGTTTGGGCCTAGGACATTACCCTGAGGAACTCCTACAGAGATGTTTTGGAACTGAGATACAGAGCTGCAGTAACCATAACCATGACCATCTTCTGCTGTGCTAGATACGACCTCATCCAGATGAGTTTTTTCCCTTGGTTCTAATTGATTCTATGTAGGAACATAGAAAATAGGTGCAGATATAGACCATTCAGCCCTCTGAGCCTGCACACCAAAACGATCGTGGCTGATCATGCAATCTCAGTATCCCATTCCCACTTTCTCTCCATACCCCTTGATCCCTTTAGCTGGAAGGGCCACATTAAGGAGGAAATTCCAGGATTTTGACCTATTGACATGGAAGGTGATATTTTTCTAAGTCACAAAGCCCACAAAGGCATAGGGAGAACATGCAAACTCCACACAGACAGTGGCCCAAGGCTCCAGCTCCCGCTTGAATATATCTAACGAACTGGCTTTCTGTGGTAGAGATTTCCACAGGTTTACAAACCTCTCTGTGAAGAAATTCTTTGTCATCTCGGTCCTGTTATTCTTAGAATGTGACGTCTAGCTCTGGACTTCCCCAAACATTCTCACCACATCTAGCCTGTCAAGTCCCATTAGGATTTTATATGTTTCCATGATAGCCTCCTCATTCTTCCAAATTCCAGTGAGTACAAGCCCATTCAATCCAGTCTTTCTTTATATCACAGTCCTGCATCCCTGGAATCAGCCTGGTGAACCTTTGCTGGACTCCCTCTATAGCAAGAATGTCCTTCCTTAGACGAGGAGACCAAACTGCACACAGTACTGAAAGTGTGACCTCACCAAGGTCCTGTACAATTGCAGCAAATCATCCTTACTCTATAGTCCAAAACCGTAGATTCTAGTTTGCTAGAACTCTATGATACTACACTTGGTCAAATGCCCTGTTGTCAAGGGCGATCACTCTCACCTCACCCCTGGAATTTGGCTCTTTTACTCAATAAAACATACTAAGGTGAAAATACTAGCTAAGTATACATTGTTAATGTTTGCCTATCTAGCCATTGCTGGGAAGGGGGATTGAGGGAATATACACACAGTGCAAAATGCTTAATTGGATGGTGATATGCACTCCCAGCTTTTGAGGAAGAATCTGTCACATTTTAATTTTAAAACGTTGATGTTAATGACATGAGAAAAAAGTGCATCTAACAGTTGATTCCAGTTGATTTACTGAGTTCATGGTTTCTGAGTCCATGTCACACTTGAGGGGGAAAGAAAATGAAAAGAAAAAACTTGCATTTATATCTTTTTCCTCTTTGGCAGACCCTCGAGATTGGAGATAACAAGGTGTGGAGTTGGATGAACACAGCAGGCCAAGTAGCATTAGAGGAGCAGGAAGGCTGACGTTTCGGGCCTAGACCGTTCTTCAGAAATGGTCTGCACGGTCAGAAATGTTCATCCAGCTCTACACCTTGTTATCTCAGATTCTCCAGCATCGGCAGTTCCTACTACCTTGAGATTGGAGGATAACTTTGCATTTTTATAGTGCCCACAACAAGCTTAGAATGTTCCACAGCCAATCGAGTATTTAGGAAGTGCAGTTGATGTTAAAATGAAGGAACTATATTGTCCATTTACACGCAAAAACAGCCTTGTAATAATGACCAGATAATCTACTTGTGACAGAAAGGGCAGGAAACCATGAGTTGAGAAAATAAGCAGGGTCCAAAAGAACCAGAAGAGAAGTTTGGATTTGTATTCCACTTTTAACACAGTAAAATTGCCCAAGGTTCTTCACCAGGATATTACAAAACAAAGCACAACGCCAAACATAGAGTTCTTATGGCAGCTGACCTAAACACACTAATCCAGAAGGAGTTCAGGGACTGGATGGTACCACTATGAATGAAGCAGGTAATGGAACCAACAGTGCAGGAGCTTTGCAGCTGTTCAGCAGGTTTGACGTTCTTTCATCTTATTTTGATGAGAGTGGGGCCTGCAGGGTGGACAAGCTAACTGACCACGACAGGTGGTGCAAGAAACCCCTCCATTAGAAAAGGAACGGGGTGGCACGGTGGCTCAGTGGTTAGCAGTGCTGCCTCACAGCGCCAGGGACCCGGGTTCAATTCCAGCCTCAGGCGACTGTCTGTGTGGAGTTTGCACATTCTCCCCGTGTCTGCGTGGGTTTCCTCCGGGTGCTCCGGATTCCTCCCACAGTCCAAAGA
Organism: Stegostoma tigrinum; assembly: GCF_030684315.1. Classification (NCBI taxonomy): domain Eukaryota; kingdom Metazoa; phylum Chordata; class Chondrichthyes; order Orectolobiformes; family Stegostomatidae; genus Stegostoma; species Stegostoma tigrinum. The sequence continues at coordinate 8,302,486 of NC_081395.1, read as the reverse complement.
TGTGCAGGTTAGGGTGGATTGGCTGTGCTAAATTATCCATTGTATTCAGGGATGTGTAGATTAGGTGCATTAGCTACAGGAAATGTAGGGTTACAGGGATAGCGTAGAGGGGTGTGTCTGAATAGGATGGTCTTTGGAGAGTTGATATGGACTTGTTGGGCCAAATGGCCTGTTTCCACATTGTCGGGATTCTATGATTCAGATAGCAGTAGGAACTGGGAATACATCAACAATCAAGAATGGATGGCACAAAGATAATAAGAGTGCAAAGCTTGGTTTTGATTTTATTGTCACATACACTCAAGTACAGGAGTACAGTGAAAGGTGTATAATGTTGCCACACGAGGCCCCATCTGAGCTATAAGTTCCTCAGTACAGAATCTTAAGAACAAGATAGGAAGAATGAACAAAGTTAAAAGTTAAACATTCGGTAATTATAGTACAGTGACTAATTAGTTTTAAGTAGAAAGTAAAGCAAGAAAGCTGAAAGTTCGAACATGACAGTCTTTCTTAAATGCTTAGCCACAGTGGGATTGCATTTCAATGAACTACCTTGAGACCAGAAGTCCATGCTGAGACCATGCCGCGCTGAGAGACTGCTGTACTAGGCCATTGAGAGATCACCGCGCCCGGCTAAGACACCGCATTGCCAGACCAAGAGGCAGCTATACCAGGCCGTGAATCCGCCACCTGCTGCCAAAAGTCTGCCATGCTGAGCCGAAAGTTCACCTTGGTGGAGCGGGGGCGCTGCTAGAGTCACCACATCAGGTCTGTACTGAATCTAAGGCATGGAGGCCATGGCCAGTCGAAGAAAGGAGAGACAAGAAGGACAAAAAAAACATAGAAAGAAGCAAAAAAAGGGAAAAGGATAGAGTGGATGAACTCCGCTTGAAATGTCCTATTCCATTGCTATCTTGGATTTAGGCTATATCGGTTCTATTTCTGAAATGTGCAGTCTTAACACTGAAAATGAATTGATAGCACACATTAAGTTAAGTAATGGTTATGATAGTCATTACAAAGATGTGGCTGCAGGATGACAAAGATTGAATCATGAATTTTGAGTGTATGACAATCAAGCTAGGTAAAGGTGGTGCGGCTAGGTGAAGTATCTTTAACTGAGGGTGGCATGGTGCAATGATAAGCCTGGTTCTAGAGGTGGGGATGTAGAATTGATTTGGGGAGAGATAAAGAATAGTAGGTGAAAGAAGATGCAAGTGGGAATTGTCTGCAGGCCTCCTAACTATAACTGCAAAGCAGGACAAAGAAAATGCTTGTGATAAAAGGCAATAATAATTATGGGTGACTTGAATATACATATTAACTGGAAAACTGAGATTAGCAGTGCTGTAACTTAACTGGGAAGAGTGCACTGATCATTAAGTTCCACTTTTTCACAATCCGTCACAAATGTGTGAACACCCAATTGGTGCACACAACCAAAAACCTGGTCACAAAGTTAGATTTTAAAGAATGCCTTAAAGCAAGAAAGAGAGAGTGAGAGAGACTGTGTGGGACACAGAGAGATCTGAGATTGCCATTTGCTGTTGGAATGCATTGATGGGCAATACTCATGAGACCAGAATTAGAGGAGCTGCTTGTTTATACTGGCTGAAGGAGGAAACAATTTGCAATGAGATTGAGCCTTGGAAACTACTCATACTCAGATATCACTCAGGAAGTTTATAGAAATGTCAAGAAACTCCCCTGCACGTGCAATTTTTTTGATATCTATGGAACCAAGAGGTTATGGTGAAGCTGTACAAAACTCTGGTGCGGCCGCACTTGGAGTATTGTGTACAGTTCTGGTCACTGCGTTATAAGAAGGATGTGGAAGCTTTGGAAAGGGTGCAGAGGAGATTTACTAGGATGTTGCCTGGTATGGAGGGAAGGTCTTACGAGGTAAGGCTGAGGGACTTGAGGCTGTTTTCGTTAGAGAGAAGAAGGTTGAGAGGTGACTTAATTGAGACATATAAAATAATCAGAGGGTTAGATAGGGTGGATAGGGAGAGCCTGTTTCCTTAGATGGTGACGGCGAGCACGAGGGGGCATAGCTTTAAATTGAAGGGTGAAAAATATAGGACAGATGTCAGAGGTAGTTTCTTTACTCAGAGAGTAGTAAGGGAATGGAACGCTTTGCCTGCAACGGTAGTAGATTCGCCAACTTTAGGTACATTTAAGTCGTCATTGGATAAGCATATGGACGTACATGGAATAGTGTAGGTTAGATGGGCTTGAGATCGGTATGAAAGGTCGGCACAACATTGAGGGCTGAAGGGCCTGTACTGTGCTGTAATGTTCTATGCTCTATGCTCTAAGTGTTTATTGACATAATAAGTGGAACTTTCCTCACTGGGGAGATGCAAATGATAGCGACAGGTAACCTAATTAGAAAAGAGGAAGAAACAGATCAGATTCACCACGCTCAGAAAAAATGGACCAATTAATGCCTCATGCTTGAGATGGGCAAATTCTGAATATCATGGTGAGAAACTTACTTTCATGCATTTTTTATTTCATTTACAGCCTTGTTCATTGTGCAAACATTATGGTTCCAGTCTTCCTGTCCACAATTGATAAACCTGATGGTGTAAAACCGTGACACTTAAAACAGCAGGTACCTGGTGCCTGGCCTCATCTGTGTCCATTGCAACTCACAGGATGCCCCCCCTCCCCACCACCACCTCCCCAACACACACACACACACACACACACACACACACACGTCGTCTATTCATGTGCAACCGCTTTACCTGCAAGAGGTCCCTCCCTGGCCAATGACCATGCTTTCCTGGACCCTCCATCCCACTCAGTACAGTACTAGCGAAGCACTGGCCTTGCAATGTCATCACGCTGGGATTTGGCCTAACTCAGCTCCGTCTTGAGGGTTTGAAATCTGCTGTCTGGAAGTCAGCCTCATCAATACATTGTTTTCTGTTGACCATTTAGCACAGTCAGAGTGCCATACACCGCAATAGTGGGTATTCTCAATGTGAACGCCTCTAGAAGGACTGTGTGGTGGTCACTCATACCATCATGGACAGATACCTCTGCAGCCAGGTCCAGTATGTTTTACCTTCTTGTTGGTTCCCTCATCACCCACCGCTGAACAAGTCTAGCAGCTTTGTCCTTTAGGACCTGACCAGCTGAATTAGTAATGCTACTGCCAAGTCAGCATTAGTGATGGACATTGAAATCCCTCATCTAGAGTCACATTTTGCATCCTAGCCACTCTCCATACTTCGTCCAAGTGTTGTTCAAAATGGAGGAGTATTGATTGATCAGGGAGGACAGAACATGCTAATCGGCAGGAGGTTTCCTTGCCCATGTTTAAGCCAAAGCTGTGAGACTTCATGGGTTCCAGAGTCGATGTTGACAACTCCCATTGCAACTCCCTCCCACACGACTGTATACCGCTGTGCTACCACCTCTGCTCAGTCTGTCCTGTCAGTGGGTCAGGACATATCCAGGGATGGTGATGATAGTGTCTGGTACATTTGTCTGTATGGTATGATTCCGAGAGTGTGACTGTGTCAGGCTATTGCTCTGAGTTAGCTCTCCCAATTTTGGCACTAGCCCCCAGATGTCGGTGAGGGGAATTTTGCAGGGTTGACAGGGCTGTTTCTGCCGTTGTCTTTTTCCAGTGCCAGGTGAGCCATCCGGGTTCATTTCTTTGTTGGGACTTCGTGGTGATTGCTACAGCTGAGTGGCTTGCTAGGCTGTTTCAGAGAGCAGCTGAGAGTCAACCACATTGCTGTGGGTCTGGAGTCACATGTGGGCCAGACCGGGTAAGGACAGCAGATTTCCTTCACTGAAGGAGATTAGGAGTCAGATGTCTTTTCCCAACAGTTGACAATGGATTTATGGTCATCAGTAGACTGTTAATTTTTTATTGAATTTGAATTCCACCATCTGCTATAACTGGAATTGAGCCTGGGTCCCTGAAACATGAGGTGAGTTTCTGTATGAATAGTCCAAGAATAATACCACAAGGCCATTGCTTCCCTTAAATAAGACAGACTTTGAACAGATCTCGCAACTCAAGACTGTGCATCCATAACGGACTGTGGGCCATAAACAGCAACAGAATTGTACTCCAAACAATCTGTAATCTTGTGGCCCGGCATATTCCCCATTCAACCATTGACATCAGGCCAGGGGATCAACCCTGGTTCAATGGAGAGTGCAGGAGGGCATGGTGGGAGCCTACCTGGTGAAGCTACCAAACAGGACAACTTACATGCCAAACAGCAAAAGCAGCAAGCGATAGACAGAGCTAAGCAATCCCACAACCAACAGATCAGATCTAAATTCTGCACTCTGCAGGTAGTGGACAATTAAGTAACTCACTGGAGGTGGAGGCTTCATAAATATCCCCATCTGCAATAATGGAAGAGCCCACACTTATGAGCAAAAGATAAGGCTGAAGCATTTGCAGTAATCTTCAGTCAAAGTGCCAAGTGGATGATCTTTCTTGGTCTCCTCCGGTAGGTCCCAGCAATATAGATACCAGTCTTCAGTCAATTCGATTCATTCTACATGATGTCAAGAAATGGTTGAAGACACTGGATATTGCAAGGGCTACAGGCCCTGACAACATTCTGGCAATAGTACTGATGAATTGTGCTCCAGAATTAGCCAAACTGTTCCAGTACAGTTACAACACTGGTATCTACCTGACAATGTGGAAAATTTCCCAGGTATGTCCTGGACACACACAGCAGGAAAAATCCCACCCAGTCAGTCACCACCCCATCAGTTTCCTCTCGACCATCAGTAAAGTGATGGAAGGTGTCAGTAACAGTGCTATCAAGCAGCACCTGCTCAGCAATAACCTGCTCAGTGACGCCCAGTTTGGGTTCCGCCAGGACCACTCAGCTCCTGATCTTATTACAGCCTTGGTTCAAACATGGACAAAAGAGCTGAATTCCAGAGGCGAGGTGAGAGCAACAGAACCTTAAAATCAAGTGTGGCATCAAGGAACCCTAGCAAAACAGGAATCAATGGGCGTCAGGGGGTAAACGCTCCATCTTTGCATACCTGACATATAGGAACACATTTGTGGTTCATAGTGGTCAGTTACCTCAGCTGAATGGCATTTCTGCAGGCATTCCTCAGGGTAGAATCCTAGGCCCAACCATCTTCAGCTGCTTCATCAGTTACCTTCCCTTGTGGTATGGTGAACAGTGAAGAAGATTATCTAAGATTAAAAGGAACCTTAATCAATTGGGCTAAAGGGGTTAGGAGTGGCAGATGGAAAAATGCAAGATGTAGCATTCTAATAAGACAAACAAGGGCAGAACTCATACAGTTAATAGTAGGGCCCTGGATAGTGCTGTCGAGCAGAGATACCTAGGAGTTCAGGTACATAGTTCTTTGAAAGTTGTGTAGCAGGTATACAGGGTGGTAAATAAGGCATTTGACATGCTTGCCTTTCTGGATGTGAGTTTGCTCGCTGAGCTGGAAGGTTAGTTTTCAGACGTTTCATCACCATTCTAGGTAACATCATCAGTGAGCCTCTGACGAAGCGCTGGTGTTATGTCCTGCTTTCTATTTATCTGGTTAGGTTTCCTTGGGTTGGTGATGTCATTTCCTGTTCTTTTTCTCAGGGGATGGTAGATTGGCTCCAAGTCAATGTGTTTGTTGATGGAATTCCGGTTGGAATGCCATGCTTCTAGGAATTCTCGTGCATGTCTCTGTTTGGCTTGTCCTAGGATGGATGTGTTGTCCCAATCAAAGTGGTGTCCTTCCTTATCTGTATGTAAGGATACGAGTGATAGTGGGTCATGTTGTTTTGTGGCTAGTTGATGTTCATGTATCCTGATGGCTAGCTTCCTGCCAGTTTGTCCAATGTAGTGTTTGTCACATGCTTGCCTTTATTACGCAGACCATTGAGTGTTGGAATTGGAACATCATGTTGCAGTTGTACAGGACGTTGGTGAGGCCACTTTTGGAATGTACAGTTCTGGCCACCCTGCTGTAGGAAGGATATTAAATGGGAGAGGGTTCAGAAAAGATTTACAAGGAGGTTGCCGGGACTGGACAGTTTGAGCTATTCGGAGAGTCTGAATAGACTGGGACTTTTTTTTCACTGGAGCGTAGGACGTTGAGGGGTGACCTTATAAACTATAAACTAGAGGGCATATTTTTAAGGGGAAAGGAGAAAGATTAACAAGAGACCTGAGGGGCAAATTTTTCACATAGACAGTGTTCATATGTGGAATGAACTGTAAGACGAAGAGATGGATGCAGGTACAGTTACAACATTTTAAAGACATTTGGCATGAATAGGAACAGTTTAGAGGGTTGAGGGCCAAACGCAGGCAAGTGGAACTAGTTTAGTTTGGGAAACTTGTTTGGCATGGACGGGTTGGACCAAAGGATCTGTTTCTGTGCTGTACGACTCTATAAAGTCAGAAGTGGGGATGTTCGCTGACGATTGCAGTGTTCAACACCATTTGTGACTCCTCAAATACTGAAGCAGTCTATGTTCAAATGCAACATGATCTGGATAATATCCAGCACACAAGTGGCAAGTAACATTTGTGCCACGTGAATGCCAGGCAATGGCCATCTCCTAATTACATGCAATTGACATGCAATTATGTTACCATTACTGAGTTGCCTAAGAACATCCATGAACTCAACTGGACTCATGACGTAAACATAGTGGCTATAAGAAATAAAATAAAAATTAAAGAACTGCGGGTGCTGTAAATCAGGAACAAAAACAGTAGTTGCTAGAAAAGCTCAGCACGTCTGGCAGCATCATGGCTATAAGAGCAGGTCAGAGGTTAAGAATACTGCGGCGAGTAACTCACCTCCTGACCCCCCAAAGCCTATCCATCATCTACGAGGAACCAGTCAGGAGGGTGAGGGAATACTCCCCACTTGCCTGGATGGGGGCAGCCCCAACAACACTCAAGAAGCTCGACACCATCCATGATAAAGCCGTCCACTTCATTGGCACCACATCCCCAAGCATCTACTCCACCACCAATACTCAAAAACAGCAGTGTGTACTAGCTACAAGATGCACTGCAGAAATTCATTAAAAATCCTTAGATCTGCACCTTCCAAATACACGACAACTTCTATCTAGAAGGACAAAGGCAGCAGATGCATGCAGACACCTGTAAGTTCCCCTCCAAAGGCCTCTCACCATTCTGACTTGAAAATATATTGCTGGCACTATTGTGTTGCTCCGTCAAAATCCTGGAACTCCCTCCTAAATAACCTGCAGCATGTGGATCACAGCCATTTAAGTAGGCAGCTCACCTTTCCAAGGGCAGCTAGGGATAGAGAATAAATGTTGGTGCAGCCAGCGACGCCCACATCCCACGAATGAATAAAAGAAAACTGATAATGTTTTGAGGATCATTTGTGCATCAGGGATGGATTAACTCTTTGGGTTAGGTTATTTAAAATAGTAAAACACATTTTAAGTTACGAAGCAGATATATCAGCAAACCCCGACTGCTTTCTCTGCAACGCGCAGAGCCAAAGCAGATTCTCTGGCAGGCAGAGTTGCAACACTGTATACACACAGCACTTGGAGTCCTTAAACTCATTTTAAGGTAAGATACACATAAAATAGTGTGCACTGGTTTCAGTCCCTGGGCTGAATGTTATATAGGCAGTTCTGCTATAACACGTGTTACGTTAACGCGAATTGGCTGAAAAGCAATCTGTGTGGATAACAGGAACTTTCTGCTGTACAGGTCTAATGATTTCCCTATAACATGATTTTCTCTGACACAATTTTCTATAGCCCAGTCATGCAAGAACTACCTGTAGCACACTTTATACACCAGCTGCCAGCAGATTAAGGGGGTGTGCGCTGTTCAGACCCTGATCCAACGCTCACCTCTCCTCTGTGCTGATTCACGATCCTCATAGTCAGGACAGGTGGGAGGAGACCTTTTGTCCCTTGGGCCTGTGCTGGTTCTCTGTTGGAAGTGGGAAAAAATCCATTTTGGCAATTCTATTGGGGTGGCTCGACAGATGTCACAACTGGGGAATCGGATGTTGTCGATTCTGTCTGTATGTATATTACTGTCAGTCTGACAGTCCCAGTCCGGAAGGAGTGCTGCGCTACTAGAGCTATTTTCAAACAAGACAAATAAATTCCTCTCAAGCTAATGCAGAAGATGTTAGAGTGCTGTTTTGTAGAAGTGGAGCAAGGCTTTCTCCCCAGTGTCCTTCAATCCTTAAACAAAATTCACTGATGATCTGGAGAGGTTTTTTGAAGAAGGGTCCAGACCCGAAACGTCAGCTTTCCTGCTCCTCTGATGTTGCCTGGCCTGCTGTGTTCATCCAGCTCCACGCCTTGTTATCACTGATGATCTAGTCTGTATCGCTTTCCTGAATGTGGAGGCCTTCCCGAGTGCAGATTAGCTGTCGTGTTTACAACAGTAGCTGCATATCAAATTAACTACAAAGCACTTTGGGACAGCCTGAGATTATGCATGGGGGTCTAGGAATGAAAATCATTTCTTAATTCTTATCTTTAAGGATAAACCCAGGGACTGAATGCCAGTTTATCTTTGGAAAACATCAGAACTCAGCTGGAGCATGATTCCCACAAACTTACCCTTTCCACTGGGTGCAGTAGAAAGAGATAAAAAAAATCACATGACACCAGGTTATTGTCCAACAGGTTTATTTGAAGCCGCAAGCTTTCGGAGTCTCGATCCTTCTTCAGGTGAGTGGCTTGTGCCTTCAAATAAACCAGTTGGACTATACCCTGGTGCTTTTTGACCTTGAACAATACTAGCACTTCCACATCACAGCAGTAGAACGAAATTAGGTTTTATTTTGAGTTTTGGTAGACTACACTGGCATTACAAAGCCAGGGGATTCTGACTCAAAAACACTATTGCACAACAGGAGAGGAAAGGATTTGCAAAAATAGTAATGCTAAGAGTTTATTTGTATATATAGAGAAAGCCAAAAGCTATTTTATTCTCTGCAGTATAGATCTGAACAGCTTCATTAATTGTGTACATACATAAAAATTACCTTCTATGAATAACACATATTTTGAAATAAAAAAAATTACAATGAAAAAAGACTGCTTTTCTAGGAAAAATAATTCCAAATGCATTTTACAGTCATTTTCCTTCTGTTTTCCCCTCCCACCCCTGTCTCTGTTGTTGGCTGTTCAGAGACCACACCTCCTGGCTCTGACTGATATCTAATCACCGTAAGTAAAATTAGAATGTGATTCACTCTGTGTGCAGTACACCCAGGCAGAGCCTGAGACAGCAGCCTCAGGATCTGTCAGAGCTATGCATCTGCCAGGTCCTCTGCACCTCCTGTGCCTGACGTGGTTCATTTTACAGCCTGTGCATTCGGGAGCAGGGGACCACCTGTACGATGGTAAGGAGAGTATCTGGGCCAACCTCTTTCTTCTCTGGGTATGACCTGAAGGAGAATTTTTATTTGACAATAAGGTTTCTGCAGAATGCAGAGGTTAGTTTGCTTGAGGCCTTGTTTAACCCTTTTCAGCACTGACTAATTATTGTAGGAAAGTGGGTTGTTAATTGTGATGCAAGAGGTTGTGAATTGCACTTGCTTGCTTCTGACTTAGAAATTGTTGGTTCACGTCCTACTCCAAGGATTTGAATACAAGATCTGGACTGACTCTCCCAATGTACTACTCAAGGGCTGCTGAAGTGTTAGAGCTGCCAAACACAAACCAAGGCTCCTGCTGAAGTGGGGGTTAAGAAGGCGTTTAGCACGCTAGCCTTCATTGCTCAGACCTTTGAGTACAGGAGATGGGACGTCATGTTGACGTTATACAGGATGTTGGTGAGACCTTTTCTGGAGCACTGTGTCCAGTTCTGGCCACCCTGTTATAAGAAGGATATTTATCAAGCTGAAGAGGGTTCAGAAAAGAGTTACCAGGATGTTGCTGGGAATGGAGCATGTGAGTTGAGGCTGGATAGGCTGGGACTTTTTTCATTGGAGGTTAGGTGGTCGAGGGTTGACCTTACAGAGGTTTATAAAATCACGAGGAATATAGATAAAGTGAATCGCAGGTGTCTTTTCCCTAGAGTGGGGGAATTCAAAACTAGTGGGCATATTTTTAAGGTGAAAGGCAAAAGCTTTAAAAAGGACGACTGTTTTTACACAGAGTGTGTTTCATGTGTGGAATGAGCTTCCAGAGGAAGTGGTGGGTGTGGGTACAGTTACAGCGTTTAAAAGAGACTTGGATAAGCACATGAATAGGAAAGGTTTGTAGGGATATTGGCCAAGTGCAGGCAGGTGGGACTAGTGTAGTCTGGGATTATTCTGGGGAGGTCCTGAGGGTTATTTGACCTGAAACACTAACTCTGATTTCTCTCCACAAGTGCTGCCAGATCTGCTGAGCTTTTTCCAGCAACTTCTGATTTGCAGCATCCATTGTTCTTTCAGTTTGTAGTTTGGTGATATATTCAGCGTGGACTGGTTGGACCCGAAGAGCCTGTTTCCGTGCTGTATGACTCTAAGCATGTGGCCATTAATTTGAAGAAGACTTGGGGAGTTTATCCCCACTGTGTCCTGGATAATACTAAACCCTCAACCAGCATCTAAAAGATTATCTGGTCATAGCCCACTTATGGGAACTTCCTATGGGCAAATTCTAACATATAACAATGATTATACCTCACAGATCATTGTCATAAAGCACTTCCTGACCTTCCTAAAGGCAGCTGTCCCTTTTTATACTTTCTTGTGTAGGGGGCTTCGGTGGAGGTCCTTGCACTTGGTCATAAGACAGCATTCTTCACTCGACAGTGAATGCACAATGAGTGAGGGTGTAAATGAAGGAAAGGCAGTGATGAATACCCAAAGCAGACAACCAGCCAACATTCAACACGTACCTGAAGTTCACCAACCACTGGGACGTGCCAGCCACCCCTCTGTACCCCAAGAGATGTCAGAAAGTAGGGAGCGAGATTTTTGTAGGTCTCAATAATATTATCTTGCTTTAGACCAAATTAGTTTAATCTCCCATCGCTATGTCACTTGCACTTCAACAACCGCTGACTTTACCCATCTAATACACTGTAAGAATGGAAATACATAAATATCATCTTTAAACTCCCTGAAGCAGACACACATGAGGGTGGGGAATGTCATCTTTTGTGTTTCATGCTAAAGAATAGAATACCTATTATGTGAAAGCAGGCTATTCGGCCCACTGAGTCCAAGGAGACCCTCCAAACAGGATCCCTCCCTGACTCGTCCCTCTATCCTATACCTGTATTTCCCATGGCTAACCCACATAGGGTTAGCCTGCACATCCCTGGGCACTTTGGGACAATTTAGCAGGGCCAGTCCATATAACCAGCACATCCCTGGATAGTATAAACAATTTAGCATGGCCAACCCACCCTAACATGCAAATCCCTAGATATTATGGGGTAATTTAGCACGGCCAATCTACCCTAACCCGCACATCCCTGGACACTATGGGACAATTTAGCACGGCCAATCCATCTAACCTGCACATCCCTGGATACTGTAGGCAATTTAGCACGGCCAATCCACCCTAACCTGCACATCCCTGGATACTGTAGGCAATTTAGCACGGCCAATCCACCTAGCCTGAAAATCTTTGGACTTACACTTTGGATTATACTTACAGGAACTTTTCTTTTCTTGCAGCGGTCTTGTTTGACTCTTGGAACAGCAATAAATTGTTAAACCATAATACCAAGGTAAGCAATGACCCTCTTGCTCCCATTGCTCCATTCAGCTGTCCGCTGCTTTCAATTGTTTTTCATCATATTCACCACAAAAACAATTATCACAACTCACATTTGTACCTCTGCCTCCTCTGAAATAATATTTAGATGGGGGGATAATGATGGGGGAAGAGAGCCAACATTTTTAGGACAGGGACTGCATGAGGTTAAATACAGAGTAGAGATGTCTCTACACTGTGTCCAACAGATACCCCCAGGACAGGAACAACACAGGGTTAGATACAGATAAAGCTTCCTCTCTACTGTCTCCCATCAAACACTCTGAAGACAGGGGTAGTACAGGGTTAGATGCTGAGTAAAGCTTTCTCTACACTGTTCCCATCAAACATTCCCAGGATAGCACGGGTTTAGATACGGAGTAAAGCTTCATCTACACTATCCCCCCCATCAAACACTCCCAGGACAGGGACAGCACGGGGTTAGATTATGGAGTAAAGCTTCCTCTATAATGTCCCCCATCAAACATTCCCAGAACAGGGACAGCACTGAGTTAGATACAGAGTAAATCTCTGTTTAGATTGCTCCATAAAACTCTCCTAGGACAGGGGCAGTGGGAACTTCAGTGCAGAGTAAAGCTCACTCTACATTGTCTCTATGAAACACTCCCAGGACAGGAACGGTACAGGATTAGATACAGCGTAAAGCTCTCTTTACATGATCATGAAAGTATCTGCTCATCTCCTTTCTGGGCCTCTGTGAATGTGATTGTTTATTCTAGCTGCTCTCCTGTATTTTGCATCCATAGTGGTCAGATGGCAGGTTTGCCCTGGAGAGCAATACACCCCACTTGGTTTACCAGTGCTGCCCATTGGACCCTAAACTCCAGAAGGAGTCCCAGGTTTTGTGGACCGGTCCAATCTCAACTGGGGATGCTCGCCACCTCTTCCTGGACCTGAAGTTTACTTTCTTGAGCTGCCTGTTCCCAGGCGACTGTATGGAGGACTTCACTGTGTACTTCTTCCAGTCGGACAATGATTATGCCAGACCCAGAATCGACAGTTCCGTCAGGATCAATATCAAGGGTGAGAAACACTTCCCCACGGAGTACCTGGAAGGGCCCATTGACTGGATGAAGATGAGGAGAACGCTCAACACTGTCACAAGGGAGAGCCTGGGTCCTGTGAGCCGCTCAGTCTTTCAGTTGGGTTTGGATTATATTGGCCCCTGCCTCCTCCTCAGCTCCTTCAGGGTGTACTACAAGAAATGCCCGCTGAGCCTTCACAACCTGACCATGTTTCCTCAGGCTACAGGCAGTGGCGAGCTAGTCCGTGGTCAGTGTGTCGATAACTCGATACAAGTGGGGCTACTGCAACGTCTCTGTGGCACGGATGGTGTCTGGAGACCCTCTGCTGGTCACTGCGTCTGCCGAGAGGGTCACCAAGCTAAAGACGATACCTGTGCAGGTAAGGGCTACGTTAATCTACTCATTAGTTAAAACACCACCTTGGAGTACATACGTATAGAGCCTTACAGCATGGAAGCAGACCGTTCGGCCCAACCAGTCCACGCTGAACATAATCCTAAAATAAATTAGTCCTCTCCTGTCTGCTTGGTCCAACCAGTCCAGGTTAAACATAATCCCAAACCAAACTAGTCCTCTCCTGCCTGCCTCTGGCCCATATCTCTCCAAACCTTTTCTAGTCTAGTACCTATTCTAGCATCTTTTTTAAGAGATAATGGGAACTGCAGATGTTGGAGAATCGGAGATAACAAACTGTGAAGCTGGATGAACACAGCAGGCCAAACAGCATGTCAAGAGCACAAAAGCTGACGTTTCGGGCCTAGGCCTCTCTGATGAAGGGTCTAGGCCTGAAACATCAGTTTTTGTGCTTCTAAGATGCTGCTTGGCCTGCTGTGTTCATCCAGCTTCACACTTTGTTATTTAACGTTCTCTTAAATTTTGTAATGATACCCACATTCACCAATTCCTCAGGAAATACATTCCAGATGCAAAACACCCTCTGTGTAAAAAGGTTGTCCCTCATGTTTATTTTAAAATATCTCTCACCTTAAGAATGTGCTCCCTACTCTCAAAATCTCCCCATCATAGTGAAAAGGTGCCTGACAATAACCCTATCCGTACCTCTCATTATTTTGCAAACTTCTATCAGGTCGCGTCTCAAACTCCTACGCTCCAGTGAAAAAAGCTCTTGTGTTTCTTTATAACTCAAACCTTCCACTTAATAATCGTCGCTGTTCTTGAAGTGCCTGTGGGAGAAGGAATACATTTGATCAAACACCCACTCAGCCTAATTCTAGGGGTGGAAGCCCCTAGGTCACTACTTCCCAGCCTTTTCTCCGTGACACTGATCCCACTTTCAGCATCAAGGCTTGGAAATGATCATGACTGTATCTCTTCATTCCCTTGTGGAATGTCACTGGCTGGGCTCAGAATTTATTGCCGAGCCCTTGAGAAGGTGGTGATCTTGAATGATCACAGTTCACTTGGTGCAGGGACACCTGCATTGACATTGGAGAAGTTCTAGGATTTTGACCTCAGTGTGTGGAGAGCTGTGAAAGTTGTACAGGAAGCGTTGCTGGTTTGCAGGGGGCACCACGTTGAAAGTCAGGGAGCGGTCTCAACGGTTCAAGTCCAGAGACCCTTTAAAACTGGTCTGAAGAAGGGTCACTGGACTCGAAACATTAACTGTTTTCTCTCCACAGATGCTGCCAGACCTGCTGAGTCTCTCTGATGATTTCTGTTTTTGCAGAAAACCTGCAGCTCTTTATTGCATTACTGAAGTAGTGGTGCTGTTTTCTAGGAGGCCAGAGGGAATGGGCAGAGAATGAATTCAGGATTAGCTCCAAATTTCAGGCACACTTCTCACTTTCAAGCAGTGAAGCCTAGCGCAGTGGGGACACATTAGCACCCAAGAATGAGGGTCTCCAAGGGGGCTTCCATTCATGGGCCTGTGAAGGTGGGAAATGTGACTGTGCCCAGGCATGGTGAGGTGGGCCAGGGGTTCTTGGGCGCTGATGGTGAGCTGGGGTTGGGGTGCGCCTAGGCCTGGAACTCCACCTGGGGACCCGTGATTTCTATGCCGAGCTCCGCTGTGCAGTACTGAGAGAGTGCTGCGCTGTCAGCGATGTTTCATCTCTGACTCAGACGCAGTCAGGTTTCCGGTGGCAAAAATAACAGAAAAGGCAGGGGAGCACCAAGAAATGGATTGCCCAGTCACTTTGGGGTGGCACGGCATCTCAGTTGTTGGCACTGTTGTCTCACAGCACCAGGGACCCGTTCAAGTCCACCCTCAGGCTGTCTGCGTGAAGTTTGCTCATTCTCCCCGTATCTGCATGGGTTCCCTCCAGGTGCTCCTGTTTCCTCCCGCAGTCCAAAGATGTGCAGGCTAGATGGATTAGCCATGGGAAGTGCAAGTTTGCAGGGATAACGAAGGAGTAGTGGATCTGGGTGGGATGCTGTTTGGTGGGTCAGTGCCCACACTGCAGAAATTCTATGATTGTTATCTACAGTGTTGGTGAGATCTTGCAGTGCCCCAATTTGCAGTCCCTTTTCTCTCCAAGACACTCCTAAGAGTAACTTCACAAGTGATCTTGGGATGTTCTGAGAGATCCGAGGGTCCCGCCAGCAACCGGAGGCAATTATTTCGGAACACCATCACACACCAGACTTGCAATGATTCCCAATGCACGGCATTGTCAGAGTGAACTGAAACAATTTGATTTTGAAGCAATTTGCTTTGAAACAGTTTTGAGTTATGGCTCCAAATCCCTGGAAAATCAGGACAAATCAATTCGTACCCACAGGATTGGGAGAGGCAATAGAGTGACACAGTGCACAAAAACGCTTCTAGGCAAATCTTGTGGTTAGCAGCAGATTGTTGGCTAATGGACCAGCTCCGTGGCTGCTTTTTTTTCTAATTTAAACAGTATGAAACCCAGCTGAAATAACTGGCGCTGTAAGAAACTTAACCAGCGCAGGATGGGCTTTTCATCCATAAGTCTATAACCACAGAATAGGACTCAATTGGAGCCAGAGTGAGATAATATTCTCCCTTACGCAGAGGCCATTATCTTTCCACTTCAAGTCTTCTGGTTGTGTGGCTTCCCACGTAGAGTCATAGAGCATAGAATCAGAACCCTTTTGGTCCAATTCGTCCATGCCGACCAGCTACCCTGAATTATCCCTCTAAACACTTCCTGTTCATGTATCCATCCAGATGCCTTTTAAATGTTGTAATTGTAACCACCTTCACCACTTCCTCTGGCAGCTTGCCCCATACACACACTATCCTTTGCGTGGAAAAGTTGCCCCTCAGGTTCGTCTTAAATCCTCCCCCTCTCACCTAAACCTATGCCCCTCTAGTTTTGGACTCCTATACCCTGGGAAAAAGACCTTGTCTATTCACCCTATCCATGTCTCTAATAATCCTATAAACCTCTACAAGGTCACCCCTCAGCTCCAGGGAAAATAGCCCCAGCCTATTCAGCCTCTCCCTGTAGCTCAAACCCTCCAACCCTGGCAACATGTTATAAATCTTTTCTGAACCCTTTCGAATTTAAGAACACCTTCCTATAGCTGGGAGACCAGAATTGACTGCTGTATTCCAAAAGTGGTCACACCAATATCCTGTACAGCTGCAACATGACCTCCCAACTCCTATACTCGATGTTCTGACCAATAAAGGCAAGCGTGCCAAATGCCTTCTTCACTGCCCTTTCTGCCTGCGACTACACTTTCATTGAACTATGCACTTGCACCTCTAGGTCTCATTGTTTGGCAGTACTCCCCAGGATCTTACCATTGAGCGTATAAAGTCCTGCCCTGATTTGCCTTTCCAAAATGCAACACCTCACATTTATCTAAATTAAACTACCTGCCACTCCTCAGCCTATTGGCATATTTGATCAATGTCCCGTTGTACCCTGAGATAATCTTCCTCACTGTCCATTACACCTCCAATTTTGGTGCCATCTGCAAACTTACTAATCATACCTCCTACGTTCACACTCAAATCATTTGTATAAATGATGTAAAGCAGTGGACCCAGCTCTAATCCTTGCGGGACACTGCTGGTCATAGGCTTCCAGTCCAATTCACACCCAGTAACAACGAGCAATCCGAAACAAAGGACTCAATTCATAATAACTGAACAACACAGCCAAGTCACATTTTCTCATGCCTCGAAGTTGGAAAGTTGGGGTGGTGGGACACCATTGTGTCACATTAACAGAGGCCTGGATGCAACCCAGCCCAGTGAGATGGAATTCTCTCTTCTCCACTGCATTGTTAATCACTAACGTGTGGGATGCAGTTTCCAGGGAAATCCAGTTCCAGTAATCCCACACAGAGAAGCCACAGTTGGAAAGGATGTGGAGGTGCCAGTGTTGGACTGG
The DNA here is from genome assembly GCF_030684315.1 of Stegostoma tigrinum. NCBI lineage: Eukaryota > Metazoa > Chordata > Chondrichthyes > Orectolobiformes > Stegostomatidae > Stegostoma > Stegostoma tigrinum. The sequence goes on along the minus strand of NC_081395.1, from coordinate 8,285,375 downwards.
AGTGGATAAGGTCAAAAATCACACATCAGGTTATAGTCCACCAGGTCCTTTTGAACACACAGGCTTTTGGAGTGATGCCCCTTCCTCAGGTGTCCTCAAGACACAGAATTTATAAGTAAAAGATCAAAGGATTATGTTAACCCTAAATTGGCTAGCTGACTCCAGCCGGGGTTATTAAATACATTTGCATCAGTTGTATAGTCCTTTGATCTTTTACTTATAAATTCTGTGTTTTGATATTTCCTCTCTCATTACAGCAGAGGAATATGGGCAACGCTCCGAAAGCTTTGTGTGTTCAAATAAACCTGTTGGATCATAACCAGGTGTTGTGTAATTTTTGACAGTTGAAAATAGAATATTTGTCATAGTGAATAGATGTCAGGAACTTTAGAGTTGTGGATGGATCTTTAATCTGTAATGTATATTTGCCCTGGGAGTGTTGGTGGGACAGTGTAGAGGGAAATTTGTTCTGTATCTAACCCTGGTGTGTTGTTTTGTGCCTGGGAGTATTTGAATTGGAGAGTTTAGGGGGATCTTTAATTTCAGTTTAAAATAAAAGTAGACAGGCTCTTACTTTCAGTTTAAAGGAGTAGAGAGAGCTTTCCTGTATGCCCAACCCTGTGATTTGCCTGTCCTGGGACTGTTTGATAGAACAGTGTCGAGGGAGCTTTACTCTATATCCAACCCTGTGATGTCCCTGTCCTGGGACTGTTTGATGGGGGCAGTATAGAGAAGGCTTTAATTTGAGTTTAAAAGAGTAGAGGAAGTTTACTGTGTATCTAACCTGATGCTGTCCCTGTCCTGGGAGTGTTTGATGGGGACAATGTAAATGAAGCTTTACTCTGTAGCTAACCCTGAGCTGTACCTTGTTGTAGCAATTGGAACCAGGTAAATCTTGTTGACTATGAGATCCTTGATTGGGTTTGTTAATGTGGGCCAATCAGGAAAGCCCTGGCTTACCAATGTAAACAGGGGATATAAAATCTCTACAGTTCATGGCACTGACTCTGAGGTGGCTGACCACAGCCAAGGTACTGTGCGCAAGTAAATAAGAGGTGACTTGATGACAGGATACTGGTCTCCATGCAATTATTTCATTTGCCTGTAAGTGTTTGAAATTGACAATGTCGAGGAAGCTTTACTCTCAATTTAAATGAGTATAGGATGCTTTTACATTCAGTTTAAAAGAATAGAGAAGTTTATTCTGTATCTAACCCTTCATGTACCTGTCCTCCAAGTGTTTGATGGGGATAGTGTACCAGCAACTATACCTGTATCTAACCCAGTCCAGTCCCTGTCCTGGGAGTATTTGATGGGGACAGTGCAGTGGGAGCTATAGCCTGAATCTAACCCTAGTATTTGATGGGGACATTGTAGCCACACAGTGAATGCCTGAAACAGAAGAATGTCCCATTCCCAGTGTTGACGTTCAACTGACTGATAGAATGCTTTTTAAAATGCCTTAGAGCTCAGGTCAGGGTGTGTCTTATACACCCACTCTCGCTGCTTTCTGTCTGCAAGATTTCTGTTAGACATCAGTGAGGAATGTAACGTGTGGTCTCTCTGGTGCCTGTTGTTTGATTCAGTACCATGTCTGAAACTCTGGGCTTTTCAGGTATTGCGTGCGTGTTGCATGTGTGTCACAATCCTAAATCAGGTTGTATACTGACAAACAGCGCATATTTCTTTTAAATTGAATGGACCTGACATGAGATCACCTTTAATAAAAACCGAAAAAACTGCGGATGCTGTAAATCGGGAACAAAAACAGAAGTTGCTGGAAAAGCCCAGCAGGGTTAACGTTTTGGATCTGATGACCCTTCCTCAAATCACCTTTACTTTTCGCTGTAAGCACTTTCGCTCCTCTTTCTGCTGAATTTAATCACACTGCCTCATTAATTACCTGAATCTGGAATCTCTCACATCCTTCAGTTTTCTCTTATTGACCAAGCCCTCAAACCTAAGCTTAGTGTGTCACAATCACCATTAGAAAATGAGGATAGACTTTGTCTTCATGGCTGGGTTGAACAGGATCATGGATGCATTGTCATGTCAGCTCAGTGGTTAGTGCTCTCTAATTGTTGAGCCAGAAGTTGAAGTCCACGCTCAAGAATGGTGTATCGAGCCAGCAATAAGATGTCCAACAAAGATGCCACCACATGGAGAGGAGGGCGCCAGTGAGGTTACACTGCTGTGACAGAACCTTCTTTGCCAGAATGCATTCGTAAATGTCAGGATGACGGCATCCCATTTCTGAAAAATTTTTCTGAAGGGCCTAGGCCCGAAATGACAGCTTTCCTGCTCCTCTGATGCTGCTCGGCCTGCTGTGTGTTCATCCAGCTCTACACCTTGTTATATCAAGTATGGAGGGACTGTCTTGTGATGAGAGGTTGAGTAGATTGGGCCTGAGTTCTGAGGAAGGGTCACCTACCCAAAACGCTAACTCTTTTTTTTTCTCCTCCACAGATGCTGAGCTTTTCCAGCAACTTTGTTTTTGTTCCTGATTTACAGCATCCACAGTTCTTTTGGTTCTTAGATTGGGCCTGTATTTTTCAGCATATAGAATATTGCGAGGCGACCTTATTGAATCATTCAAGATTTTTAAAGGACTTGGCAGAGTAAATGTGGGGAAGTTGTTTCCCCTTGTGGGAGAGTCTCGGACCAGAGGATATAATCGCAGAATTAGGGTTCAGCCATTTAAAATAGAGTTGAGGAGGAATTTCTTCTGTCTGGTGGATAGGGAGTCTGTGGAATTCTTTACCATAGAAGGCTGTCAAAGTTGGACATTAAGCATATTCAAAGATAGATTTTTAATCAGTCAGGATTAATCAATGGTTATGGGGAAAATGCAGGCAAATGTAGTTGAGGATTATCAGATAAACCATAATCTCACTGAATCAAGAACTGCTGTGATGGGCTAAATGGCCTACTTAAACACATATGTTTTCTGTTCTTATGGTCTTACCCATGTGTGTTTAAAGCTGGAAGGTGGCATCGAATCTGCTCTCATGCACATGTCTGGCATCACTGACGTCAAAGGAATCCATGCCTCATTTACTTGTACACAGTTCAACTTGAGACCCCACTCTCCTGCTCCCCACTCCGAAGTTCACTTTCCTGCTCTCCACTCTATTTCCCCCACTCTCCCAGCTCTGCTTTGCCCCTCACTGCTCTGTTGGGCAGCAAAGTCAGATACTGCAAGTGCATGGGCTTCAGTGTATCCCTTGCAGTTGTGATGGCAATAAAATACAGCCTCTCCAGATACCCATGTACATCATCTACACTGGCATTTCAGTGCAGTACATAGCAAATACCGCACTGGCAGAGGTATCTTCCCCCAACCCCCACCAACATCACAACCACCTCTCTAATGCCATCGCCATCAGTCGTCTCAAGTGAATGTAAAAAAAATTCCCCTGTTACAAGCCTCCCTGTGAAACTTGAAAGGGTCCTGAAAAGATTTACAAGGATGTTGCCAGGTTTGAAGGGTTTGAGCTACAGGAAGGGGCTGAATAGGCTGGGGCTATTTCTCTTGGAGTATCAGAGGCTGGGGGGTGACCTTACAGAGGTTTATAAAATCAGGAAGGGCATGGATAGGGTGAATAGACAAGGTCTTTTCCCCAGGGTAGGGGAGTCCAAAACTATAGGGGCATAGGTTTAAGGTGAGAGGGGTAAGATTTAAAAGGGACCTGAGGGGCAACTTTTTCATGCAGATGGTGTTGTGTTTAAGGAACGAACTACCTGAGGTGGAGGCTGGTACAATGACAACATTTAAAAGGCATTTGGGTGGTACATGGATAGGAAGGGTTTAGAGGAATAGGGGCCAAATGCTGACAAATGGGACTAGATTAATTTAGGAAATCTGGCCCACGAGGATGAGTTGGACTGAAGGGTCTATTTCTGTGCTGTACAACACTGTGATTCTACGATTATCACTCACATTGTCACAAACCTTACCAGTTTCACAAACAGACTGTAAGAGGTTGCTTTTTATGTTATCTTTGAAGCGAGGACTGTATTTCAACACACAGTGGTCGCTAGCCCAAACAAGTTTTCATTGAGAAACAATGACTGAGAGTAATACGCAATTTTGTACGCAATCTTGACTGGAGTCTGCATTTAATCATCAGCTTTATAACACTCAAAGCTTCATAGAACCGATTCTGTCCAATGCTGCTCCTCGACGTGAGGAGGGTATTTGAAACTAATTTTTACAGTTCTTGGATAGGCTACAAGGAAAGGGTTCACACCTCATCCTGAACCTCCCGTCGTTTCTGTGGCCCCAGACATGACTCTGTGTTGCCTCCCTGATGCCAGGGTCAGCTGAGATACTGCAGGGAGTCCTGAAGGGGGAAGGTGAGAAAATGAGGTTGGGGTAAACATAAGTGGAGCGAGAGATGAGGTCTTGCCAGGCAGTAGATAAAAAGCAGGACCTCGAACGTTGAAATCAAAGGTTTTGATTGGCACTACATCCACAGGCAACCATTTCCTCCAGCAGCAATGCTCAGTCGCAGCAGTGTGTACCCTGTACAAGATGCACTGCAGAAACTCACCAAAGATCCTCAGACAGCACCTTCCAAACCCACGACCACCTCTATCTATGACTCTGAAACACATCACGTTATTTCAGCCATTTGGTTTGTCCTGGAATTACCTGGAATTATCCAGCCATTATCTTTCCACCTATATATTCTGTGCCTGTGTGCTTCTCTCCACTTCACCTGACGAAGGAGCGAGGCTCTGAGAGCTTGTGATTAGTTGGGCTTAGATTAGTTCACAGGTCGGCGCAACATCGAGGGCCGAAGGGCCTGTTCTGCGCTGTATTGTTCTATGTTCTATGTTCAAATAAACCTGTTGGACTATAACCTAGAGTCAGGTGACTTCTGACAACTTCCATCTAGAAGGGCAAGAACAACAGATATATGGGAATGCCACCACCTTCAAGTTCCCCTCGAAGCCACTCACCATCCTGACTTGGAAATATATCACCATTCCTTCACTGTCACTGGGTCATAATCTGGGAATTCCCTCCCTAATGGCATTGTGGATCAACCCTCAGCAGGTAGACTACAGCGATTCAAGAAGGCAGCTCACCACCACCTTCTCAACAATAACTAGGGACAGACAATAAATGCTGGCCATCCCGCGACGCCCATATCCCACAAATGAATAAGAACAAAAATTCTCAGGATTACTCCCTGTGCCATGGGCCTGTGAACACAGAAATAGGAGAATGGAGCTGATGAGTGCACAGCTTAAGTGTTGACGCAGGAGGGAGGGTTTTAGATTCCCGGATCACTGGGACCATTTCTGGGGAAGGTGGGACCTCTACAATCAGGACAGTGTGTAGAATGGTTCCCGCTCCTGACTTGTGCCTTGTGATTGGTGGACAGGCTTTGGGAAGTCAGGAAGTGAGTTACTTCCTACAGGATTCCCAGCCTCTGACCTGTTTTTGCTAGGGTATTTATATCCTTAGATACAATTACCTCTGCCATTTAGTGATGAAAATCCAAATTTCTATGGAATTACTTTGTAACTCCCACCTCTGACGCTGGAAGTTAGCTTTATGGCCATTTCAATGTCTCCCCTGCAGATTGCCAACTCTTTGGGTGAGGCTTCCAAACAAGGGCTCAAGATAATAAAGTGTGAAGCTGGATGAACACATCAGGCCAAGCAGCATCTCAGGAGCACAAAAGCTGATGTTTCGGGTCTGGGCCTGCAACGTCAGCTTTTGTGCTCCTGAGATGCTGCTTGGCCTGCTGTGTTCATCCAGCCTCACACTTTATTATCTTGGATTCTCCAGCATCTGCAGTTCCCATTATCTCTCAAACAAGGGCTTAGTCTGTCTGTCTTAATTGAGTGTTAAAGAGACTAACAAAGTCTCACACCAGGGAATTGAACACAAAGTAATCTAGACTGACATTCCCCGGTGCCAGAGTGCTGTGTCATTGAGATACAACTGAAAGCCTCACTCTCAGGTGACTGCAAAATACTGTTTCAAGAAAGACCAAGGGCATTCTCCCCAGTGTCCAGCAACACAACAGTCTTTGCACTTGTAAAGTACTGCAAAAGTGCTTTGGGACATCTTGAGATCATGAATTATGCTATATAAATACAAGTGATTTTTTTGTAATATTTCTTAACTGAATTTTGTTGCATGCTTACAGTTTGTTGATTTATTCTCTCCCTCTCACAGCCTGTAAAATAGGATATTACAAGGACACAGTAGGGAATGGAGTTTGCACAAAATGCCCCAGCAACAGTCATTCTGATGCTGAAGCCTCTGTCTCCTGCCCGTGTTTGAGTGGTTACTACAGGACTGAGGCACACTCTCCTTCAGCTGCTTGCATTGCCAATGGTAAGATGCACTAAGAATTGTCAGTGTTGGTGTGAGACAGGAGATATACACTGGAGTACTTTCTGCACAGATAGAATGTAAACATGGGAAAATGTTAGAAGCTGGATGTATCACGGAGGGGCAGCAAGAGCTGCTCTGTGCTTCCATGTGCTAATGTTACAGCTGCTCCAAATCACTGATTTTTCTGCGCAGTTGATGCTAAATTATCTTTGATGTCTTTAATCACAAAATACCAATCACACATCAGCCATGGCTCAATGCATAGAACTTGCATCTTCTGAGCCACAAGTTTGTAAGTTCAAGTCTCAGCCCCAAGAACTTGATTGCAGCATCTAGGTTGACGCCCCAATGCAGTACTGAAGGAGTTCTGCATAGCAGGAGGTACTCTATTGGGGTACTGAGGCAGTGCTGTGCAGCTGGAGGTGCCCCAGTGCAGCACTGAGGGAGTGCTGTATGGCAGGAAGTGCCCCAGTGCAGTACTGAGGGAGTGCTGTATGGCAGGAAGTGCCCCAGTGCAGTACTGAGGGAGTGCTGTATGGCAGGAGGTGCCCCAGTGCAGTACTGAGGGAGTGCTGTATGACCGGAAGTGCCCCAGTGCAGTACTGAGGGAGTGCTGTATGGCAGGAAGTGCCCCAGTGCAGTACTGAGGGAGTGCTGTATGACAGGAAGTGCCCCAGTGCAGTACTGAGGGAGTGCTGTATGGCAGGAAGTGCCCCAGTGCAGTACTGAGGGAGTGCTGTATGACAGGAAGTGCCCCAGTGCAGTACTGAGGGAGTGCTGTATGGCAGGAAGTGCCCCAGTGCAGTACTGAGGGAGTGCTGTATGACAGGAAGTGCCCCAGTGCAGTATTGAGGGAGTGCTGTATGACAGGAAGTGCCCCAGTGCAGCACTGAGGGAGTGCTGTATGGCATGAAGTGCCCCAGTGCAGTACTGAGGGAGTGCTGTATGGCATGAAGTGCCCCAGTGCAGTACTGAGGGAGTGCTGTATGGCAGGAAGTGCCCCAGTGCAGTACTGAGGGAGTGCTGTATGACAGGAAGTGCCCCAGTGCAGTACTGAGGGAGTGCTGTATGGCAGGAAGTGCCCCAGTGCAGTACTGAGGGAGTGCTGTAGAGCAGGAGGTGCCCCAATGTAGGACAGAGAGAGTTCTGTACAGCACAAGGTGTCCCACTGCGGTGCAAAGGGAGTGCTGTACAGTAGGAGGTACTGTCCTCCAGAGGAGATATCAAACAGAGGCCCATCTCAGGTGGATATAAGCATTCTGTGGCCTTTTTCAAGAAAGATAAGACTTGATATTTCATAACTGAAAGCACTAAAAGCTAGTACCCAGTCCTTATTAAATTGCTATTTTGTGGGAGCTTGCTGGGTGTAATTGGGCAGCTACATTTCAAAGGTTAATGGACTTTGAAAGTCCTTGATGGGTTGTATAGCAGTTTGCGAAGTGTTGACTTATGTCATTGTTGCAAATCTTTATTCTTCTCCCTTGGGAACACCAGAATATATGGTCCAATGCTGAGGCTCCCAATGGAGTTGAAGTTAAACTGTGAGATATCACAAATTAATGCATTAACATGTCTTTACGAGTGGCCTTCTTTACCTTTTTAACAATAGTGACAGTCTGTTTAAGTTAGAGTTTAAAAACAAACGCTGTTCTTCAGTCACACCAGTGTGTGATACGAACTGGAGGGATTAAAAGCTCCGAACCCCAGGTCTCCTGCACCCATTGGCTGGATCCAGGAGTTAGTAAGCCCGTTGTTTGGAGTGATGATGGTAGATGATATGAAACATCTGTGTTTCTCTGTATCCATGGGGAAAGTTGACTGTATGGTAAAGGTGACACAAATCTCTGGCCTACATTAGATTCCTAAAGTCAAAGCCCATCAAGTGGACCTCCATGGAGTTTAGTGCAAAGTTAACAGAGAGGTAACAGCTCTGAACAACTGGATTGTTCATCCAGACAATGTTCTGGGCACCCAGGTTCAAATCCTGTCATGGCAGATGGTAGAATTTGAATTCAATGAAAATCTGGAGTTAAGAACCCAATGATAACCATGAAACAATTGTTGAAAAACCCATCTGGTTCACTAAGGTCCTTTTAAGGATGGAAACCCCAGCAATGTAGTTGGTTCAGAAATGACCTAGCAAGTTGCTTAGTTCAATGGCACTTGGGGAAGGGCACAAATTATTGAATCCCTACAGTGCAGAAAGTGGCCATTCAGCCCATTGAGTCTGCACTGATCCTGCAAACAGCATCTCACCCACCCAATCAAACCCTCCAGCTGTGCATTACCCATGGATAACCCACTTAGCCTGCACAACTTTGGATTGTGGGAGGAAACTGGAACACCTGGAGGGAACCCCTGCAGACATGGGGAGAATGTGCAGGCGGTCACCTGAGGCTGGAATCAAAACTGGGTTCCTGGTGCTGTGAGGCTGTACTGCTAACTACTGAGTCACCCTGCTTGTCCTGCCAGTGATACCCACGTCACAGGAAGCACTAAAGTAAAAGAAATTTCTGCAAATGAGTTCCTTGTGGTGGTTAACTTCACTATATTAAATGCAGACAATGATTGGTGGCTAGCTCATTTGGAATGGGTGAAAGACATAATATGTGCATCTACTAAAAGCAGTTATCTTGCTTGTTAACACCCTTGCTGAAGTTTTAATTTTGTGTTTGTATCCCACAGAGACTGAGAATCAAAACCTCGTCACTAAAACTGTTGTACCAACTGTTGACAACGGAGATGTACAGCTGGGAGTCATACTGGCAGCCTTTGGAGGTGCGCTGCTGGTGGTAGCGCTATTCATTGGCTTGTTTGTCAGTTGGAGAATGAAAATGAAGGACAAGTAAGCATTAAATCCTTCTGAGGAACAGACTGACCAGGCACACAACTCCGACAGGAAGGGAAATGCAAGCAAGGTGCCTCACAGTGACACTCTGCAACCTGGTTACACTAGGCCTTTGAAAGCCACACTGATATGCCACTGATCTAACCCACACCCCTCACTGTAACACTCTCTGATATACCCCACACCCCTCACTGTAACACTCTCTGATATACCCCGCATCCCTCACTGTAACACTCTCTGATATACTCCACACCCTTCACTGTAACACTCTCTGATATACCCCACATCCCTCTCTGTAACACTCTCTGATATACCCCACACCCCTCACTGCAACAGTCTCTGATATATCCCACACCCCTCACTGTAACACTCTCTGATATACCCCACACCCCTCACTGTAACACTCTCTGATATACCCCACACCCCTCACTGCAACAGTCTCTGATATATCCCACACCCTTCACTGTTACACTCTCTGATATACCCCACACCCCTCACTGTAACACACTCTGATATACCCCACACCCCTCACTGTAACACTCTCTGATATACCCCACACCCCTCACTGTAACACTCTCTGATATACCTCACACCCTTCACTGTTACACTCTCTGATATACCCCACACCCCCTCACTGTAACACTCTCTGATATACCCCACACCCCTCACTGTAACACTCTCTGATATACCCCGCACCCCTCACTGTAACACTCTCTGATATACCACACACCCCTCACTGTAACACTCTCTGATATACCCCACACCCCTCACTGTAACACTCTCTGATATACCCCGCACCCCTCACTGTAACACTCTCTGATATACCCCACACCCCTCACTGTAACACTCTCTGATATACCCCACACTGATATGAAGCAGAGAAAGTGAATGGGAACCTAAAAGTAGGAGTAGGCAATTTTGCCTGTTGAGCTGTCTCTGCCATTCAACTGGATCATCGATGATCCTCTACCTCAATGCCTCTGCTGCTTAGATATGTTCTTCCAGTATTGATCTGCTTTTCTGACTGCTATTGAATGCTTCAGTTTAGCTGATTGATGCCCAGATAACAGAGAAAATGAATTTGTGAGAACTATACAGTGACTGATTAGAGAGAACAATTCAGTGGCAATATTTGAAAGAGCTGTGTAATCTTGGTATCCATTGCAACAGTTTTAGTTACCAAAAACATTGAAACCATTCTAAACTTTAAGTCAACTTGCATGAGTTGTCACAAGTTCTCTTTCCCTTCATTCGAGTATGAACCAATCATTTGAAGGTGATCCAATTAATCTCTCACATTTTTTAAATCCTGCAGCATGAAATTCTATGCATTCCAATGCTTCATCCAGTAACTAGTTAGAGCCAAATACTATACCCTCCCTGGATGTAAAACTTTGTGTATGTCTCTCACATATGCATGATGTCAGAGCAAAAGATTAGAATTTCCATATGCATGGGAGGCCTCCTGATTTTCTTTGTTTTTGATTCACAGGCTATAGCTTCCTGCCTTCACTCACTCACGTCCATATCTACCATTTCTCATTCCTTCAAAATATATTAATAAACAGGACAGTATAAAATCAGCAATAAGCAGCAGTTTTTAAAAGAAATCTATCCTGTCATGATACATATGACAAATTTTGTCAAAAACATGAGGCATTTTTGAAAAAGGTAGAAAGATAGAGAAGCCATGTGGCAGAGCTTGGAAAAATACAAAGAATGATTCTGTACAAGTGTTCATGGCTTAAACTTTCTATGGCTCAGTATAGTTATCCTCTAAATTATTGTGAATACAAAAAAAAATTATAGCTTGTTTATATCTGAATCCCTTGGTATCTTTGAGGAGTGTAGGGTATATCAGAGAATGTTATCCAGAAGCTTTGATAGATACATAGATACAATTAGAGTGAAGGGTATATCAGAGAATGTTATCCAGAAGCTTTGATAGATACATAGATACAATTAGAGTGAAGGGTATATCAGAGAATGTTATCCAGAAGCTTTGATAGATACATAGATACAATTAGAGTGTAGGGTATATCAGAGAATGTTATCCAGAAGCTTTGATAGATACATAGATACAATTAGAGTGAAGGGTATATCAGAGAATGTTATCCAGAAGCTTTGATAGATACATAGATACAATTAGAGTGAAGGGTATATCAGAGAATGTTATCCAGAAGCTTTGATAGATACATAGATACAATTAGAGTGTAGGGTATATCAGAGAATGTTATCCAGAAGCTTTGATAGATACATAGATACAATTAGAGTGAAGCGTATATCAGAGAATGTTATCCAGAAGCTTTGATAGATACATAGATACAATTAGAGTGTAGGGTATATCAGAGAATGTTATCCAGAAGCTTTGATAGATACATAGATACAATTAGAGTGTAGGGTATATCAGAGAATGTTATCCAGAAGCTTTGATAGATACATAGATACAATTAGAGTGAAGGGTATATCAGAGAATGTTATCCAGAAGCTTTGATAGATACATAGATACAATGAGAGTGAAGCCCGATGGACAGTGAGGAGGATATGAAGCGGTATCACGTTGATTTGGACAAGTTGCATGAATTGGAAAATGCATTGGCAGATATAGTATAACATGAATAAGTGTGCGGTTATCCACTTTGGTAGGAAAACACAATAGCCAAGTATTAGTTAAATGATGATAGCATGGGAAATATCCATATACAAAGGAACCTACTGGGTGTCCTTTCACACTGGTCACTAAAAGCAAGCATGTAGGTGCGGCGAGCGGTTATGAAGTTAAGTGATATGTTGGCCTTTACTGCAGGAGGATTTGAGTTTATGGGCAGGGATATCTCTACCATAGCTGTACAAAGCCTTGGTGAGACCAGACGTAGAGTATTTTGTCTCCCTATCTTAGGAGGGATACAGTTCTGATAGAGAGTACAGCAAAGGGTCATCATTGGGATGGCAGGATTGTCACGAGAGGAGAGACTGAGTTGGCTAGACCAGGAGTTCAGAAAAAAATGCTGGGACGTGCATTTCATAAAAAATTCTGACAGGCTGCAGAGGTTGAATGCAGGGCTGATAAGGCGGGTTTATAACAACAGGACCCTGTCTCAGGATATAGGACAGGCCATTTGGAACTGAGATGAGAAGAAATGTCTTCACTCAGAAGGTAATGAACCTGTGGAATGCTCTTTCACATGAGGCTGTTGAGGCAAAGTCACTGCACATACTTCAGAAACAAAAAGATTTCTAAACACTGAATGGGCATGGGGAAAGCATAGGAGTGTAGTATTGCAACTGAGGTTCGGCCCTGATCACACTGAATGCTGGAGTGGGCTCGATCTGCCAAATGGCCTACTCCTGTTCCTGTTTGCTTCATCTCAGATAAACACAAGAATGAAAGAGGAATAGGAAAGAATTATTATTGGGTTGGAAACTGATGGGTGAGAAGAAGAGAGAAGTATCATGACACTGTCTTGGATCACAGAGTGCATCCAAGCTGTTCTTTTCAGATTTGGTTAAATGCAGTTAAGAGAAATCTCCACAACAGCAATTTTCTTAAATATGAACATTTTTGAGTAATAATAAAAGACAAAAAAGAAAGGAATATTTATTAAGTAAATAAAAAGAATGAGAAAGGGAGGAAAGAAACAATAAACCTCACGCCCTTCTGCATGTCGTGGACCCCTCAATTGGTGAATGGTCTGAAGGCTGAGGTTGTTCCTGGCTCCATTCATGATCCCAGTCCAAGGGGAAGTCCAGAAAGAAACAATAAGCCTAACACCATTCTGGCCGTCGGGGTCCCCTCGATCGACAGCTGGTCTAGAGGCTGAGGTTGTTCCTGGCACCATTCATGACCCCGGTCTGAGGTGAAGTTCAACTCTTGGAACGAAACTCTCTCTCTCTCTCTTATGCCATGTAACAAACAGCCAGCACAGGGAAAGAAGATACAGAAGTCAAAACTGCTTGCTAGCACAGAAAACAGCTACAGAGAAACAAGCTGCAGGTGTCATCTTCGGCCCATACAGGAATGTTCACAGCGCTCATTCAAGGTCATGCAGCTTGTCAAGTATTTTCCCATCCTATGTAATATGTTTTCTCATGCAGCTGTCAAATATCACCATTAACTCATAACCTTTAGGCCCATCCTATGCAGATACCAACATGAGAGATTGGGTTGAATCGCCAGTATTTAAACTGTAGACTCAATGTATCTTAAGTAAATTCTATTATACATATAAACCATTGGAATTTATAATGGGAAAATTTGACTCAAAATATGGGACGCCAGCTTGACAGCAGGAAGTATGTTCTTGCGGGTAGGATGTGTATGTGAACATAAGATTTTAACATGTCATAGATATCTACATGTCCACATAATTCACTTCCCAGGTGTCAAACAGGAACAAAATTGCAACTGGTGCCACTCCACACAGGAAGGTCCTACAGGAAGAAAACTGAAGAGGGCCGATGTAAGTCATTGGATTAGTCATAAGTCCATAAGGACTTCTGTATAAGTACTCAGGTAGACAGGAGTCGCAGGTAGACAGGGCAATGAGGAAGGCTTTCAGCATGCTAGCTTACACCGGTCAGAGCATTGAATATAGGAGATGGGATGTCTTGTTGCAGTTGTACAAGACATTCGTGTGGGCACATTTGGAGTAGTGCATGCAGGTCTGGTCGCCCTCTGCAGAAAGGGTATTGTTAAACTAGGAAGAGTGCAGAAATGATTTACTAGGATGCTACCTAGACTGGAAGGTTTGAGCTATACACAGAGGCTGGGACTCTTTTCCCTAGAACGTAGGAGTCTGAGGGTTGATCTTACAGAGGTCTATAAAATCATGAGAGGCATACATAAGGTAGGTGGGGGGAAAGCTTCCCCATTGTAGGGGAGACTAAAACTAGATGGCATAAGTGTAAGGTGGGGGGAGAGATACAAAAGGGTCCAGAGGGGCAACTTTTTCACACAGACAGTACTGGGTGTCTGGGACAGGCTGCCAGAGGTAGCAGTGGGGATGAGTACAATTTTTTCATTAAAGAAACATTTGGACAGGTACATGGATGGAATAATTATGGAGGGATGTGGACCAATTGCAGATAAATGGGACCCGTTTAAGTTGTGAAAACTGGGCAGGTTGGGAAAGTTGGGCTGAAGGGCCTGTTTTCATGCTGTAAACCTCTATGATTCTAAATCTAAGTACTCATTTCCTTCCTTCTTTCTTACCTGTCTCAGTGCTTGTCTACCATTCCTCTTCCCCCACCCCGACCCTGTTCTCTCTTTCTCTCTAACATGCTGTCTTTTCTCTGTCTTATTGTCATTGCATCCTCCTCTGATTGTATCTTGCCTTTTTTCTAGTGCAGCATCTAGGTATCAGTAACTCTCTGAAGCTGAATCTGAAGAAGGTGATGATTGATAGGAGCTCTCTGTCCCTGGGTCAAATCCTTGGTGAAGGTATGTGAAATTGAGTTTATCCAGCACCTGTCACAGTGCTTTGCAGCTGATACAGCACTTCTGAAGTGCAGCCACTGATCGTAACACTGAAAACCTGGCAGCTAATTTATACACAACAAGCTCCCACAAACAACAATCAGACAAACTGCTTTAACGATGATTTTGAGAAATAAATATTGACCAGAACACCAAAGAAAACCCCTCTTACACATTTACAATTAGTAACCACAGAATTTTTTTTGTTCGGCTGAGAAGGCGGATGGACCTTACGTTATCACCCTCAAAATACATTAACAGAGAGTGTCAAAGTGGATTATATACTCATGTCTCTGAAGTGTGACATTTTTAAAATGTATTCTTTATTGAGACATGGGCATGGCTGGCATTTATTGCCCATCCCTAACTACCTTTAGACTAAGTGGTTAGCCCATTTCAGAGGGCTGTTAAGAGTCAAGCACATTTGCTGTGGGTCTGGACTCAAATGGAGGCTGGGCTGACTAAGGACAGCAGATTTCTCTCCCATATAAGATTCCAGGAATTGAATTCAAATTCCACCAGCTACCACGATGAGATTTGAGCCCATTTCCCAAATGGATTACTAGTCCATGGGCATGAACATCACACCACATCTCCCCTCTCAACCATAGCATTTCCAACCCAGAAGTAAAAGATGCTACCCACTCTGTCTGTAGCTGACACCTAAGGCAATAAGTGATATCCTATGCTCAGATTACAAAGATTGCTGCCGTGCTAAGCAGCACGTATGTGATGATTGTCCACAAACTGAGGAACCTTTCCTGTACATCTCCAAAAAAGCCAAGGGCTGTTATGATTAGACCTTTGTTTCTGATCTTTTGCTTCATGGCCCTCACCTTTGTGTTTCTCCTTAATTCAATGTATGGTTTCATTTCCTCCCATCTTTCCCTGATGGCATCGTCTTGCCATGCTACAGCTCGGGGGGCACTTGAATCCTTCCAGGACCTCTGTGTCTGAGCCTCCATTCATCATGGGGGCATCACAACAGCCAAACTTGATTCTGTCATGACCTGAAATCACTGGGAAAAGATCAGGTGCAGGAACTCTGGTTTCCTCCCCACTCCCACCCCTTCACCACTGCCAAATGTTTGTCTTTCTTCTCCCTATTAACATAGGAACACTCCAAATGATCACTCTCCCTCAAGCACAGTCTTACCTGAGATTGGCTAACTTGGTACAGGCTAGAGATAATGGGAACTGCAGATGCTGGAGAATTCCAGGATAATAAAATGTGAGGCTGGATGAACACAGCAGGCCAAGCAGCATCTCAGGAGCACAAAAGCTGACGTTTCGGGCCTAGACCCTTCATCAGAGAGGGGGATGGGGTGAGGGTTCTGGAATAAATAGGGAGAGAGGGGGAGGCGGACCGAAGATGGAGAGAAAAGAAGATAGGTGGAGAGAGTATAGGTGGGGAGGTAGGGAGGGGATAGGTCAGTCCAGGGAAGACGGACAGGTCAAGGAGGTGGGATGAGGTTAGTAGGTAGATGGGGGTGCGGCTTGGGGTGGGAGGAAGGGATGGGTGAGAGGAAGAACAGATTAGGGAGGCAGAGACAGGTTGGACTGGTTTTGGGGTGCAGTGGGTGGAGGGGAAGAGCTGGGCTGGTTGTGTGGTGCAGTGGGGGGAGGGGACGAACTGGGCTGGTTTAGGAATGCAGTTGGGGAAGGAGAGATTTTGAAACTGGTGAAGTCCACATTGATACCATATGGCTGCAGGGTTCCCAGGCGGAATATGAGTTGCTGTTCCTGCAACGTTCAGGTGGCATCATTGTGGCACTGCAGGAGGCCCATGATGGACATGTCATCTAAAGAATGGGAGGGGGAGTGGAAATGGTTTGCGACTGGAGGTGCAGTTGTTTGTTGCGAACTGAGCGGAGGTGTTCTGCAAAGCGGTCTCCAAGCCTCCGCTTGGTTTGCCCAATGTAGAGGAAGCCACACCGGGTACAGTGGATGCAGTATGCCACATTGGCAGATGTGCGGGTGAACCTCTGCTTAATGTGGAATGTCATCTTGGGGCCTGGGATCCATTACTGCATCCACTGTACCAATGTGGTATACTGCATCCACTGTACATTCCACATTAAGCAGAGGTTCACCTGCACATCTGCCAATGTGGTATACTGCATCCACTGTACCCGGTGTGGCTCCCTCTACATTGGGGAAACCAAGCGGAGGCTTGGGGACCGCTTTGCAGAACACCTCCGCTCAGTTCGCAACAAACAACTGCACCTCCAGTCGCAAACCATTTCCACTCCCCCTCCCATTCTTTAGATGACATGTCCATCATGGGCCTCCTGCAGTGCCACAATGATGCCACCTGAACGTTGCAGGAACAGCAACTCATATTCCGCCTGGGAACCCTGCAGCCTAATGGTATCAATGTGGACTTCACCAGTTTCAAAATCTCCCCTTCCTCAACTGCATCCCTAAACCAGCCCAGTTCGTCCCCTCCCTCCACTGCACCACACAACCAGCCCAGCTCTTCCCCTCCACCCACTGCACCCCAAAACCAGTCCAACCTGTCTCTGCCTCCCTAGCCTGTTCTTCCTCCCACCCATCCCTTCCTCCCACCCCAAGCCGCACCCCCATCTACCTACTAACCTCATCCCACCTCCTTGACCTGTCCGTCTTCCCTGGACTGACCTATCCCCTCCCTACCTCCCCACCTATACTCTCCTCTCCACCTATCTTCTTTTCTCTCCATCTTCGGTCCGCCTCCCCCTCTCTCCCTATTTATTCCAGAACCCTCACCCCATCCCCCTCTCTGATGAAGGGTCTAGGCCCGAAACGTCAGCTTTTGTGCTCCTGAGATGCTGCTTGGCCTGCTGTGTTCATCCAGCCTCACATTTTATTATCTTGGTACAGGCTATTCCAGATGTGCAGGGCTCAGTACCGTATCAGGCAGAGTTTCAACAGCAGCCAACAAATTTTCCCAGTGAATTCAGAGGACGATGATCTTCATGGCTACTGGAACAGTATTAGCGGCTGACGTCTCTGTCTCTTATCCTTGGTGTTTAGGTGAATTTGGCTCAGTGTACCAGGGAACACTTGTGCAAACCACTGGCATCAATCAGAACGTTGCTGTTAAGACAATGAGACGTAAGTTGAAAAAAACCGTAAAGTCAGATCTTGAAGAATTTAAGACATGATACAATGGATTAGGATAACATCTGGTGAAAAGGTATTTGGAATTAAGGTGTTTGAATGATGGGACATTTAATCTGTTTGGGATTTTATACGTGAAAGTGGATCAGAAAAGATTTGATCTATTGGAATCTATGGAATATGAGTGAACTAGAAGTGGCTTGGATTCTAGACAATAGCAGCGAATGGGAAGGAATTACCCAGTTGGGATTCTGTGCGGTAGGAGTGAACAGGGAGGAATTTGATGAAGGGGGGAATTTGATCTGAAGATTTAATCGTACCACTTGAAATGTGTTGAACATTTAAATGTGTTGGCTTAGATAGGATGTTTTTACTCATAGCATATCGTTCTAAAATAAAACATTGCCTCATTTCAATGCTGCCAATTCTCCTGTGTTAGAGGTAGCAGAAACTGCAGATGCTGGAGAATCTGAGACAACAAGGTGTGGAGCTGGATGGACACAGCAGGCCAAGCAGCATCAGAGGAGCAGGAAGGCTGACGTTTCAGGCCTGTTGTTGTGTTGTCATGGAATTAACAAAAGCATTCTGTTTGATTTGAAAATGAGTTTGAGATATTTTCCATCAACCTGCTCAGTTATGTTATGTCATACCCCTGAAGCTGATAGGATATGAATCGACCCATCCTCCCAACCCGAAACGTCAGCATTCCTATTCCTTTGATGCTCCCTGGCCTGCTGTGTTCCTCCAGCTCAACATTTTGTTATCACTGACACCAGCATCTGCAATTCTTGCTCTCAGTATATGAATCAAGGCCTTCTGGCTCAGAGACAGGGACACTGCCACTATATGTATAGTGGAAGAACATTGAAGATGTGAAAGTGGCCACACAAGTAGTTAGGATGGTAAAGAAAGCGTATAACATGCTTGCCTTTATTCATCAGGGAATTGAGTACAAGAGTCAGGATGCCATGTTGCAACTTTATAAGTCTATGGTTAGGCCACGCTTAGAGGATTGCATTCAGTTCTAGTTGCCACATTACAGGAAGGATGTGGAGGCTTTGGAGAGGGTGCAGAAGAGGATTAGATGGTGCTTAGATTAGACGGTTTTATTTATAAGGAGAGGCTAGAAAAACTCAGGTTGTTTTCTCTGGAACAGTGGAAGCTGAGGAGAGACTTGATAGAAGCCTATAAAATCATGAGAGTAGCTCCATTTTCCAAACGGTCTTTTCCTAAATTCCTGCTAACAATGCTCATCAAACTCTTAATGTCTAGTTAATCATGTGGTTAAGTTTTTAACTAAATGGGTTCATAATAAAATAGCGACCTAATAAAATAGAGCAATGTTCAACAGCATGCAGCCATGAGCTGGCAGCTGTGGGTAAATGCAGAGGGTGACAGAACTGTTAATTAAACGATACATGAGATCGTTTCGATCTAGAAGCCAACTTACCTGCAGGATAGCAAAGGTATGGAATAATCAGGCTCACGTCTACACAAAGAGGTTGTTTACTCACTGAATCTTTGAGCTTTAAAAGAAGCCGTTAAAACAGGACACCAGACAGGGGATTGACATACACAAGTCAGGCGTCAACTGTTATGTCAACCACCTTATTCAAAGTTAAGAGAAAACAACAATTGTCTGAACAACAAGGCAACGCGGATATAGGGCTGTTGTGGTGCAGTGGTATTATCTCTACCTCTGGACCGAAAGTACAGAGTTTCAAGCCCTTCTGCTCCAGAGGTGTGTAATAGCATCTCTAAACAGGGTTGATCAGGAAAGTAACTAGGAAGCACAGAGAGATCTTGTGGTGCAGTAGTATTGTCCCTACCTTTGAGCCAGGAGACCTGGGTTCAAGTCCCGTCTGCTCCAGAGCTACGTAATAACATCTCTGAACAGATTGACTTGAAAATATCCTGTAGTGCGATGGCCCAGAAGGTCTGGATTCAGCTCCAACTGTGGAACGCTGTTGGCCACAGAGATCTGTCATTGATATTATTAAAAAGAACATATTGATTAGGAAAATATATATTCTGAGGAACCTGGGGCTCTTGGTGGCAGTGAAGGGGTACCTATCTCTGGGATAGAAGGCCCAGGTATAAGTCCCACTTGCTCCGGAGATATTCACTTGAAACAAAGATACAGATTGTACCCCTGTAATCCACCAGCCTCAGAGTCGGATGTCAGAATTTGTAGGACTATGGGAGATCACGTGTCAGGGTCTGCACAAGAGTTTTTTGTAATCAATTTGCTGTTTACAAATTGCTGTGCAATATAAAATGAGATATGAAACAATCATTTTCAAGAATATACATGATCTCTTTATCTGTCAGCACAATTCCAGCTGCGTTTTCAGTGTTGCAGACTTTAAACTGCTCACTGCTCTATGTGAGTGTGAACTGGGCATGTGCAGACACAATGACCTCATGACCCAAACGATAACCTTGCACGGACCAGCAACACTGCCACTTGTAAAAGGTAAAGATCGCATGTTGTGACAAAATCCCCAGAGCGAGTGGGACTTGAACTTGGACCCTCTATCCCAGAGATAGGTGCACTACCAATGCTCACTGTACCATCAAAGATCACTTGGAATCTAACTCAAACATCTTTATTGAAAGGTTCATACTGGTGCAGCTTTTCAGAGAGTCGGGCACAGAGAACTGCGGGTTCTTCAGAAAACCTTCAGAAGCAGTGCGGGTCTTTTTTGAGGTTCACCCTGAGCAGCTCCATGATGCAGGACTCTGTGCTCTAGAGTCTATACCCCGGCACAAACGTCAACTGTGCCTGGATGACGATCAACCCGGGGAAAGACACTTTTTGGTCCGCCTGAAACCCGTTGGTCTTCCAGAGCAAGGAATTGACCTTGACCGAATGTTGCCGACTGGCACCTTCTAAGGTCCAGGACTACGTGCTGAGGGATGCAGTAAAGCTTGGGGCAGCTGCTGCCAAGCAATGTGGGGTAAGACCAGTGGCTGAGGTCTTCTTACTGAAGCAAACTGGGGATCCATTCAGTTATCAGACTTTCCCAATACCTCAAATGTATGTAAATATAGTTTTGTATATGTAAGAGATGTCTTTGGTTTGTTTGGGATAAAGTTAAACTTCAAAGTTTGTTGGTTTTCTTGTTATGCTACTACATAGAACTGAACTGAATTTATTAAAAATTATGATAAAGGTATATCTTTGAAATAAAAAAAAGAAAACCTTTAAAATCAGTGAGGGTACTGGGCCACAGAGATTGCTGGACCAGACAGTGCCAGATTAACCAGGTATAAGCTGTATAAGAGATAGTAGGAACTGCTATCTGAGATGACAAGGTGTAGAGCTGGATGAATGCAGCAGGCCAAGCAGCTTCATAGGAGCAGGAAAGCTGAAGTTTCGGGCCTAGACCCTTCTTCTGAAGATGAGTCTGGGCCTGAAACTTCAGGTTTCCTGCTCCTATGATGCTGCTTGGCCTGCTGTGTTCACCCAGCTCTACACCTTGTTATCTCTATAAGCTGTATAGGCAGTGTTTACAACAGTATGGAATGAGCAATGTGACTGAGAAGTTGACAAACTCTATCCACAATGAAGAGACATCTGGAACTCTGTTTCACTGCAGGCATAACTTTTGAAATGACCAATCTGGCCTGAAAATGAGTTAGGACCACAATTAATATTCCATTCTGACGCATCTTTCATGGGATTACACTGTTTCGAAATCTTCTCATTGTCTTTCAGAGGGACTCGATTCAATGCCAGAGCTGGAGTCCTTCCTAAGGGAAGCAGAATTGATGCAAGGCTTCGAACACCCAAACGTCCTCAGACTTATAGGTACGAAGCATAGAAACAATTTGCCAATTGCATGTGTTTTCATTTGGGAAGCTAAGGCAATCCTGCTTCCTAATACTACCCTGCCTTATTTTGCTGGTGATCAAGGAGAGGAAGGGGGTCTGCAATGAATCTCAGTGCAGGCAACAGTCAGCAAGGGCCTGAAATAAGGCTGAGGGCCACTTGTATCAGGCAGAGACAGTTAGAGGAGGCAGTCCAGACATCATCCAAAGGCCGTACTTTGAATAGGTGTTTTGACCAGGTGAGATACTTCCTTTGCCTCTCTAGCAGTAAGAATGACTGTGTAGAAATCAAACATAAAGGTCTTCTAAGACAAAATTGTGGCTCTAACAAGGCTGGAATTTTATTGCTTATCACAAATTGAAAAGCTGCATCTTCACCACTACAGCAGTCTTTGGGTGAAAATGATTCCAGGATTTTGACCTGGTAATGATGGAGGACATGCCCAAGTCAGGCTAATATGTGCATTGGGATTGGAGGGGAGTTTGGAGGTGATGATGGTTGTTTGAAAATGATGCTATTGTCCAACCTCCGTGGCTGCAAATTTGGGAGGTGCTGCTATTTTGTTCCAATTTTGGTCTCCGGCATGTGCAGAATAATTTTCTCCATGACTACCTTATATTAAGGGTAGGACAGAGTATTTGTTACGAGTTGTAACTGACGATTGGTGTGTGGAGGTGGGCGTTGGTGGTTCGAAGTGAGATAGGATCAAATGACTAGCTTTCCCTTATCTATTAACTGGAAAAGAGTCCCCAGGATGTGGTATATAAGATAAGCGGCATGGACAGGGGGGATAGAAAGCAGCTGTTCCCCCTTGTTGAAATGTCAGTATCAGAGGACACAGTTTTAAGGTCAAAGACAGAAGGTTTAGAGGGGATTTGAGGAAACGTTTTTCATCCAGAGTATGGGGGTATCTGGAATACACTGTTTGGAAAGGCAGTCGAGGCAGAAAACCGTACAACTTTTAAAAAGCACTTGCATGAGCAATTAAATGTCATAATATTCAAAGCTACGTGTCTAGTGGTGGAAAGTGCGACCAGTGTATATTTAGTACAGTTTTGGCAGTACAGACTTGATGGGCTGAACAGCCTCCTCTATACTGTCTGATTCTGTGTGAGTAAACTTTGAGTCTAAATTAGGCTTTACAGAGTTCAAAATCTTAATAGAATTAATGAGAAAGAAAAAGAATTTTGTGATTTTAGAATCACGGAATCTATACTGCACAAATGGAGGCCATTTGGCCCATCGTACCTTTACCAGATCTATGAAAGAGTTGAATATTAGTCTTACTTCCCTGCTTCTTTTAATAGCCTTGCAACATTTTCCCATTAAGATCTATTCTGTGCCCTTGTGAAAATTCCTGAATCTGCTTCACCATCCTTTCAGCCAGTGGAATTACAAATCAATATTTGCTGCAATATTCTCTTCACCTTGAACTGAATTCTTTTGCTGAGTGCCTTAAATCTGTGTCATTAATTCTTAATTCCCCTGCCAATGGGACAATTTGTCTCTGTTCACCCTCATCAAAATTGTTCCTGATTAAACCTCCACTTAAACTTGGAAGGTCTTGCTTCACTTACACCGGGCTGGTAAGACCACATCTGGAGTACTGTGTAGAGTAGTAGTCACCCTATATTAGGAAAGATGCTAATGTGTTGTGTTATAAACCAGATCAGACCCCCTCAAAATATTTTAAGGTGGATTAGAGCCTAATTGTTTCTTATTTTAAAGGCAAATGTAAAGTGTCTCAGATGTAAAACAACTGCTCAAACTGCTCGATGTTAAGCAAAACAGAATTCATCTGTGAATTCTGCGTGAAAAAGTTGCCCCTTATGTCCCTTTTACATCTTTCCCCTCTTAGCTTAAACCTATGCCCTTTGGTTTACTACTCCCCTATTCTGGGAAAATGACCTTGGCTATTCACCCTATCCATGCCCCTCATGATTTTATAAACCTCAATAAAGTCACCCCCTCAGCCTCCGACACTCCAGGGGAAAATAGTCCCAGACTATTCAGCCTCTCGCTATATCTCAAACCTTCCAATCCCAGCAACGTCCTTTTAAATCATTTTTGCACCCTTTCAAGTTTAATAACATCTTTCCTATAGCATGGAGACCAGAATAGAACACAGTATTCCAAAAGATGTCTCACCAATGCCCTGTACAGCCGCATCATGACACTCCACCTCCTGTACTCAATGCACTGACCAATAAAAACAAGCATACCAAATGCCTTCTTCACCATCCTGTCTCCCTGCCATACCTTAAATGAAACATTTTTAAGGCAGAGGAAGACAGATTCTTGATAAGTGAGCAAGTCAAAGATTATGAGGGTAGGCAGAAATGCCGGGGAATCAGATCAGCACAATCTTGCTGAATGGTGAAGCAGGCTTGAGGGGCCAAGTGGCCAATTCCTGCTCCTAATTCACATGTACTTATAAACATAATCACTCTGCTTGTGTCTCTACATGTATTTGAGGTCTTGCATGCCATTCGCTATTGCATAAATTTCTTCTGAGCACTAAGAGTCACAGAGCGGCACAGTAGCTCAGTGGTTAGCACTGCAGCCTCACAGCGCCAGGGACCTGGGTTTGATTCCAGCCTTGGGTGACTGTCTGTCTGTGTGGAGTTTGCACATTCTCCTCGTGTCTGCATGGGTTTCCTCCAGGCGCTCCAGTTTCCTCCCACAGTCCAAAGATGTGCGGGCTAGGTGGATTGGCCATGCTAAATTGCCTGTAGTGTTCAGGGGTGTGTGGGTTATAGGGGGATGGGTCTGGGTGGGATGTTCCAAGGGGCAGTGTGGATATGGTGGGCCAAAGGGCCTGTTTCCACACTGTAGGAATCTAATCTAATAGAGTCATACAGCACAGAGTCAGACCCTTTGATCCATACTGACCATAATCCCAAACTAAACCAGTCCCACCAGCCTGTGCTTGACCCATATCCCTCCAAACCTTTCCCTATTCATGTACTTATCCAAATTACTTTTGAACATTGTAACTGTACCCACATCCACCACTTCCTCTGGAAGTTCATTCCACACATGAACTGCTCTCTGTGTAAAAAAAAATTGTCCCTTGTGTCTTTTTAAAATCTTTTTCCTCCCACCTTAAGAATATGCCCCCAGTCTTGAAATCTCCCACCCTATGGAAAAGACAGCAGCCTTTCACCTTGTCTATACCACTCATGATTTTATAAACCTCTTCAGGGTGACCCCACAGCCTCAATTTCTTGGACTTTAACATTTTTCCTGAAGTGTGATGCCCTGAGTTGGGCACAATATTCAAGCTGAGGCCAAACTGGTGATTTACAAAGGTTCAGCGTAATTTCCTCACTTTCTGGAGACCCCGATCCATAAAGCATAAATCACATAAATTTTTTTGCATTCCTGCTGGGAACGGTCAGTAATTGTAGGCTGACATGGATAATTTCTTTTGTACCTTTTCATAGGAGTATCATTTGAGGTTTGTTCTACAGAACAAGTACCGATGCCGATGGTCATCCTTCCTTTCATGCCTCATGGAGACCTCCGCAACTTTCTCCTCAACTCAAGGCACAGAAAAAAACCCATGGTAACTGAATCTAATTCACATTAATTCACAGCAGCAGCCCACAGTGTCACTGGTAGTTAGCCCCCCACATTTCATTGCCTGTGGCTCATTGTTCCATTTCTTTCCAGGCCTTGTTCAGGCCTTGGACACTGTGGGATATGAATGAACCACAGCTCCCTCAGTTTTTCTTGATCACAAAGAAGACAAGGGGATATTGCTAGGTGAAAGCACAGTGTGGAGCTGGAGGAACACAGCAGGCCAGGCAGCATCAGAGGAGCAGGAAAGCTTCCTGACCCAAAATGTCAACTTTCCTGCTCCTCTGATGCTGCCTGGCCTGCTGTGTTCCTCCAGCATCGGCAGTTCTTACTGTCTCTGAATATTGCTAGGTGATCCTGCTACTGAATTTCTGTTGCAACAGAACTATCGCATCTATTCATTTTTCCTCTGGAAAGCTGCCCAGTCTCCAACGACAACAACTTGTGTTTGTATCACACTTCTAACCATGTAAAATATAGTATGGTGCCTCCTTAAGGAACTGTTATGAAACAAATTATCGAGCCACTTCCTGCAGAATTCCTGGCTTCTGAGCTGTCTTTGTAGCCTGGCACTTACGTGGTGCAAAGGTCACTCTACCTCTTGTCAGCCAAAATATGGGTATCAGCCAGGTCTTGCTGCATTTGGACATGGGCTGTTTCAGTATCTGAGGAGCTTTGAATGATGCTGAACACTATGCAGTCATCAGTGAACATCCCCACTAATGAACTTATGATGGAGGGAATGTCATTGATGGAGCAGTTGAAGATGGTTTTGCATTGTTTTTGCCTGAGGAACACCTGCAGAGATGACCTGGAACAGAGATGATTGACATGCAACAACCACAACCATCTTCTTTTGTGCTATTTATGATGCAAACCAACCCCCAACTCCCAATTCCTAATGACTTTAGTTTTGCTTGTGTTCCTTTAGGAAAAATAAGGCCTTGATGTCAAGTGCAGTCACTCTCAGCTCACCTCTGAAATTCAGCTTTTTTTTTTACCATGTTTGAACCAAGGCTGTAACAAGGTCAGAAGGTTAGTGATCACAGCAAACCTCAAACTGATCATCAGTGAGCAGTTTATTGCTAAGCAAATGTTGCTTGGCAGAACCGTCGATGACACTTTACTGATGATCAAGAATAGATTGATAGGATGGTAATTTTATTTTGGATTTGCCCTGCTTTTTATGTACAGGATATACCTGGGCAATTTCCCACATTGTCAGCTAGATAGGGGTGCAGCAAGTTCTGGAGCACAGTGCTATTGCCAGAATATAGTCAGGTTTGATAATCTTTCTGACAACCCATGCCGTCAGCCATTTCTTGATGTCACATGGAGTGAACCAAGTTGGCTGAAGACTTAGCAACTGTGATGCTGGGGACCTCTGAAGGAGGCTAAGATGGATCATCCTGTTGCAAATGTTTTAGGTGTATCTCTTACACGGATATGCTAGGGTCCCCCATGATAGAGGATAGGGATATGCAGAGATTGCATGTCTCCTTTAGAAAACTATATCAACACCACACACCAGTTGATGGGTAAAAATTTTGGATTAATGGTATTGTGAGTCTAGCTACTGCAAATGGACTGCAGTAGTTCAAGAAGGCAGCTCACTACTACCCTCTCATGGGCAACTAGGGATGGGCAATAAATGCTGGGCCCAGTCAGCGATGCTCACATCCGATGAATGAATTTTTAAACATGGGTTATTGGTTCATGTGTAGGGATGTGTGTATAGGCTGAATAGAACTAATGAATCTCTATACAGTCAAAGAGAAATTACTTTGTGATTTATATCGTGCCTTTCACTATCTCAGGCACTTCATAGAGCTTTGTAGCCATTTACTTTGAAGTTTAGGTACCATTTTGTTCTGTGGGAAACACAGTGGCTACTTTGCATGCAGCAAGGTCCCACAAATAACAGGCTGAAGGTTAAACATTGACTAGGATACCATTTAAAACTCCTTAGCAGTTCTTCAAATGCAATGTCACCTTTTTGGTTTACCTGAAGAGTCAGATGGGAGCTTGGCTTAAAATTTCAACTGAAAGACAGAACCTCAAACAGTGCAGCACTCCCTCAGCACTGCACTGGGAATGTTGGCCTAGATTCAATGCCCAGGTTTCCAGGTTGGCACCCGTATCACCAAGTGTTCTAATTCAAAGGCAAGATGGCGCAAGCACATTGCTGAAGTCATGACCAAGTATCGGAAATGGTTTGACGTGTTCGATATTAAGGTGATGTCTCTTTCTTTTCCTAGTACATACCTCTGCAGATCATCCTGAAATTCATGATTGACATTGCCTCAGGGATGGAGTATTTGAGTAACCGAGGTTTTCTACACAGAGACCTGGCAGCTCGGAATTGCATGTGAGTTGTGTTCGCTCCCTGCGTGACTTGGATTTATCATTCAGGATTTGTGATTAGCTTTTCCAGCGATCCATTTAGCTCCCTTTTTAATAACCCGCCACCATTTGGCTGTTTAATGTCCAGAGTGGAACCAAACCATACAAGACATTATGACCTTTTATTTGATTCCTGGACTCCGTGATGATTTAGCTGGTCACAATAAAAGCACTGACAGTAGCACTAAAATGGTCTTAGCACCTGAAATGGGTCAGGGATGGGACTAAATAAAAAACAAGGGATCGGCCAAAATCCTGGAATTCCCTCCCTAATAGCATTATGGGTCAACCTACAGCAGGTGAACTGCAGCGGTTCAAGAAGGCAGCTCACCACCACCTTCTCAAGGGTAACTAGGGATGGGCAAGAAATGCTGGTCAGCCAGTGACACCCACATCCCACAAATAGAATAAAAAAAATTCTTGTGCTGCAGCGGTAGTTCAAATCTCAACTATTCCAGAGGTCTGTCATAAATCTGAAAAGGTTGCTTAGAAAATACAAAAAAATTTCATGCTTCTGCTTGCTAACCAGTGAATCCCTTTGTAAAGCGACCATGTATAGATGTGAGGTGAGCACTGGACATGGTAAAGCAGGATACAGTATAAAGCTCCCTCTACACTATCCCCATCAAACACTCCCCAGGACAGAGACAGCTTGGGGTTAGATACAGGGTAAACATTCCTCTACGCTGTCCCCATCAAACACTCCCCAGGACAGAGACAGCTTGGGGTTAGATACAGGGTAAACATTCCTCTACGCTGTCCCCATCAAACACTCCAGGACAGTTACAGCACAGTGTTAGATACAGAGTTAAACTCCCTCTATACTGTTGCCATTGAACACTCTTAGGACAGTGACAGTACGGGGCTAGATACAGAGTAAAGCTGCCTCTGCACTGTCCACATCAAACGCTCCCTGAAGAGGTACATCACATGACTAAATACAGAGTAAAATTCCATTTACAGTCTCCCCATCAAACACTCCCAGGCCAGGATACAGCACAGAGTTATATATAGCATAATGTTCTTTCAAATCTGTCAAATAGCAGCCTTGGAGAACAGCTTCCTACACTGTCTCAGTCTAAGATGATTTCTATTCACTCATGCTAACTTTTCCATTTCCACCCCATGTGAGACTGTTCGTGCAGTGCTGAGTGAGGGTGGGTTGTCATTGCTGGGATTATGCTCAGGATTTTCAGGACTGAAACACTAGACAACTTCTGAAGGGCAGAAGGCTGGGATAGTATTGGAGGTGAGAGCTGGAAGCATTCTGACTATATTAATAGAATCCTTTCTCTAACGCTAATTCCTCCCACACAGGTTGTGTGACAGTATGCGGGTGTGTGTTGCTGATTTTGGGTTGGCTAAAAAGATCTACAGCAGTAATTACTATCGGCAGAAGGCAGTCTCAAAGATGCCTGTGAAATGGATGGCCATTGAGAGCATGGCAGAGTCGATCTACACAACAAAAAGTGATGTGGTATGCCCTGTTTTTGTACTTTGCAGCTGAAGGCATGAGAGATAAGAGACCAAGAGTCACTCCAGATGCTTTCAGGGTTGGAAGGGAAGTGAGCATTAGTTCTGGTCCTGTTCATGCCTTCTGGCACTGTGGAGCTGAATTCATTCTGCTAAACTGATGGGAGGATTGGTGTGGCCTCAATGGGCTAAATGGCCTGCTTCCACACTGTAGGGATTCCATGATTATATTAAATACCAGAGCCATCTTGAAGGGCTTAGTGACCTATTTTTGTTCCTTGTTCATATGTATGTTTGAGTGATGGGTGAGTGGGACTTATTGTGAGTTGGAATATGGGGTCAGCAGAGATTCAGATGAGTCAAAATTTACAGAGGGTGGTTTACAGATGGGAAGATGGCTAGAAGCATGTTAGAGTGGCTAAGCCTGGAGGTCATTGCAGTGACCAGCTGCAATGGCACTGAACCTACACCTCCTTCTTGTTCACAGTGGTCCTTTGGAGTGACAATGTGGGAGATTGTGACTCGAGGGAAGACACCTTATCCTGGCATACAAAACCATGAAATTTATGACTACCTACATCAAGGGAACCGACTGAAGCAACCGCCTGATTGTCTTGACAAACTGTGAGTGCCAGGATCTTCCCTTCCTCATTCTACTTCTGAATTGGAACAGTATTGAAGCATGATACTGGGGATGAGGGAGTTCAATTCCACCAAGAGACTGGGGAAAGTGAGTTTTCACCTTAGAGCAGTCATGATCAATGGGAGACCCTTCCATATTTGATACAGTAAATAAGTAGAATTGGGTTTCATGATTCTTCCAAAAGACAACATCTTCAAAATGATCTCAGTACTGCACTAGAGAAGAGGCCTTAAGTTATGTGCTGAGGTCCTGGAAGGAGGGTTAAAACTGCTAAACTTCATACATTCAGAGGCTAGAGGTACCAACTGATGAGAGAGAGGGATTCAAGTGCAACCAGTCTCAAAATGTATGCTAGCTTTCTCCCTGAGACCTCTCGAACCTCATTCTTAGCCTTGACAACATAATCTAGGCTGACATTTGAGTGGAATAGTGAGGATTTGTGAAGATAACTTTCTTCTGTTGAGACGTTGATCCTTTGTTACAAGTTTGTGGTTTTGTTTTATTCATTCGTGGGATGATGGCGTTGCTGGCTAGGCCAGCATTTATTGCCAATCCCTAATTGCTCAGAGGGCAGTTCAGGGTCAACCACATTACTATAGGCCAGGAGTCATACATAGGCCAGAGCAGGTAAGGACGGCAGATTTCCATATTAGTGAACTAGATGAGTTTTCCAACAATTGGCAGTGGTTTCATGGTCATCATTTGACTCAATCCCAGATTTTTAAATTAATTTGAATTCCACTGTCTGCCACAATGGAATCTGAACCTGGATCCTCAAAACATTATCAGGACCTCTGGATAAATAGTCTGGTGGTAATACCACTAGGCCATCGCCTCCTCCTATAAGATGCAATGGCCTATCAAAGTCATTTAACAGACTGCCCCAACGAACTTTCGAAAAAGCACCAAGATGTAGCTTGATTGAGAAGAACACCATCCATCAGATCTTTCATGTACACTCATATTCTCTCCGCCACCTCATGCTGCCCGTGAAGCATGGGGCAAAAGACAGTCACTTGTCTCCTCTTTGCAAAGATTTACAGTAATATTTGTTGGGCTGAGTCCTGAGCAGATCTGTAATGCAGGATGCTCGATTGTACTGGCTGTTCCCTGGGATGCACGCCAAGACAAGCATTAACTGCACCTGGAAGACCGTTAACTTGCTACATGATGCTGCTTAGTCTGACCGAAACTGGTTGGTCTTCCGGTGTAAACAGTCATTCTTGACTAAGTGTCGCAGATTGGCACATTCCAAGGTCCTGAAATACGTGCTTATGGACACACCGTCTAAGGTCATTCTGACAAAGTACGAGTGTCCGTTCAGTTGTCAAATCCCCTCATTGCCTCAAAAATGAATGCATGAGTAGGAAGTGCCTTTGTTTTGCAAATGCAGGGAAGCTCTGAGGAGTGTCAAATCCCAGTGTGTTTGTTTTTGTTTTTCTGCAAAGTCTGCACAGAACAGTTTTAGGAATCTTTGATAACTATTTTATGAATACATGTGTATTTTTGCAATAAAAATAGTGGATGGGTAACAATTGTCATTGATGGCTACATCCCATTAAAAGATAGAGGAAAAATATTTAAGTTTACATGCCCTTAAGAATGAAGAAGTGCTTCCTAACATCACCATGAACATAAAAAATTCACTAGCTGCCAATTTGATTTGATTTGATTTTTTATTGTGACATGTACTGAGGTACAGTGAAAAGTGTTGTCTTACATGCTTCACAGACATATAGTACTATACAAGTGCATCAGGGTAACAGAATGAAGTGCAAGATATAATGTTATAACTGTTGAAAAGGTGCAGAGAGAGATCAACATTAACATTAAAGAGGTCCACTCAAAAGTCTGATAACAGCAGGGAAGAAGCTGTTGTTGAATCTGTTTTTTTATTATTCATTCACAGGATGTGAGGGTATCAGTGGATAGGCCAGCATTTATTACCCATCCCTAATGCCCATCTTCTTCCCTTTGTACGTGTATCTAAACTTTTATATTTTTTGCCAGATAGAAGAGAGTATAAGTGGAGTGGGAGGGATGTTTGATTATGTTGGTTGCTTGCCTGAACCAGTGAGAAATCTAGATAAAGTCCATGGAGGGGAGGCTGGTTTGCATGATGGAAGTTTACAGGCACTACAGACATTAGGGTGTTGTTCACAATGATTTTTGCTGATTATGGTCTTTTCTTCTCAGGTACCATCTCATGTTCAGCTGCTGGTTCCTGAACCCAGAGCAACGACCAACATTTGCTGAGCTCAGATCACTTCTCCAGGAGCTTCTTTCCATCTTGCCCATCCTCAGGGACCAGAGTGAGGTTTATTACACAAACACCAGGGCGCAAAGAGCAACAGCCCAAACAATGAACAGGGCCAATGAAGGGGACAATAGCATGAGAAACTTCTACGTAGGGGTGCTGGATGATGACATGGACACCGGTTGCGACTGAGAAGACATTAGGGATTTACGGTGAAGGTTGGATTATCAGATGAGAACACAATATTGATTAGTTTGTGGAAGGAACAGGTCGGGCTGGCCTCATGAGTTGTTGAGCAAAACTAACAATACTTGATTTAATCACGCAAACCTTCAGTGCATCAATTAGACAAAATCCCTTCGCAGTTACTTCTGGTGAAATTCATTCTCTGCAGTATTTGTTGCTTTAACACTCAACATCAGGCGAATAGTTTTGTCAACAGTGAAGGCTTCTGGATAGACTGGGGTTGATTTCCTTGGAGCAGAGGGGATGATGAGGGTCATGATTGAGATGTGTAAAATAACGAAGGGCACTGATGGGATAAACAGGAAGAAACTTCTCCCCTTGGTGGAGGGATCAGTGACAGTGGGCATTGATTTAAGGGAAGGGCAAGTAGTTTAGAGGGAGGAAGTGAGGAAGACAATTTTCACCCAGAGGATGGTGGGAATCTGGAACTCACTGCCTGTAAGGGTAGTAGAGGCAAGAAACCCTCATAATGTTTAAGTATTTAGATGTGCACTTGGAACACCAAGGCATACAAGACTATGAGCCAAGTGCTAGAAAATTAGATTAAAATAGTTAAGTGTTTGTTCTTGACCAGCACAGACTCAGTGGGCCCAAAGGTCTTTTCTTGTGCTCCAGACCTCTGATTCTGTCAGTGCTATATCTGAATGCGCATGAGGTCTTCTGGTATGTTCAGTCTTGCATGACTGACCCATGCTATCTGAAAATAGGCGCTAGTATTCGATTCAGCAGGAAGTAGGGCCCAGTGAGCTTGCACCCATGGCTTACACATCTATAATAATGGCAGCTTATCTTCTCTCCTTCACAATCCATGCGTAAAAAGTACATAACTTAAAAGCACATTTTAAGATCTCTTACTTGAATGATACAGGGAGGTGTACGTGCTACTGTGGAAAGAGATTTAATGGATGGGCAAGGTCCATTATAGTGTCATGCAGGCAGATTGTGGGAAAAGTTAAGTGGATGTGTAGAATGCATGATAGAGTAAGGCTTCAGGAGGAGATTAAGTATGTGGACAGTGTCCATGATACAGTTTAAGTCTGACTTCCAGGCACAAGCACGTTACAACAGGACATGATCTGAAGCCAGAGTATTGGTTGAATTTACTCCTCTCCTGAGTCTGGGGAACCTGAGGCTAATCTAGGGTCCATTATTGCTGCTTGAGCCAGGATGGACTAATTGAGTAGAATCTGAGAGAGCCATACTTAGCTTCTATGATCTTTATTCCACTCTCACTCTCATACCATGCAGGTTCCCCCCTACCATTCCTGGCATAGAGAAGGTATAAACTGCTGCCTGGTTATAGTCATACAGCACGATAGCAGACCCTTCAGTCCAACTAGTCAATTTTGGTTGCATGTATTACATGGTTGAGGTGAGCTCTGGGTTAAAGAAACAGGAGAAATCAAAATGCTGGATGTGACAACAGAAAATGCAAGAAACACTCAGCAGACCAGGCAGCATTTGTAGAGAAAGGTAGAGTGATTGTTTCAGCGTAATTGTTCAATGATGGTGTGCCACTGTAATGCGTATTCATGTCACTAGGTGGTGGCAGTGTAGCAGGAATGCTCAGAGCCTGACAATCATGGAATTATACCACTCTGAACGGAGCTCCCTCAACTACCCTACTTCTGCTCTGCAACTCTCCTTTTTTATTACACATCCAACTCCCCACTTTCTTCTTCTGTCACTCTTTCAGCTAGTGCATTTGAGATCATGACATCACTATAGTTTGCTGCATTACGAACAAATTTTCTTAATTCCTCCAAATCCCCATTCTGGTCCTGCCAAAGACAGTGAAATTGTGATAAATTGCAGAGGTGGGGGCCCAACACAGATCCCTGTTAAGCAGGTCTTCAGGATACTTAAAGAGGCCCCCTACGCAATCTAGTTTGCTCTGTTTAAAACAAATGAAAACACAGTGACTGTATATATGTGAAAGAAATCTATTTTTCAAATTGTTCATACATTACAATGTCCTGACCTTGTACAGTAAAAGGCATTGAAAAATATTGAGAGTCTGTCCTGGAAAAAAAATCAGTTTTCTTTTTCTGCCTAGTATGCTATGTTCAGACAAAGTGCACTGCAGCCTGCTATGTCATCAACATGATTTTCATGTTTCTTAAATTTGTGTTCTCTGACTACTAACCGCTGCCTCCAACAACAGGAAACGTTGTCTCCTTATTTACTATATCAAAAGAAGCATAGCAGCTGGCGTTTTAAATTCACTAAATTTGGAATAAAAAACTATCACATGGAATTACCGGATTATAGTAAAAACCCATCTGGTCCATTGATGTTCTTTAAGTAACAAAATCTGTTGTCTTTACCTGCTGCGGTCTACGTGTGACTTCAGAACCTTGGAATAGAGTTGTCTGTCTTTACTTCCTTCTGAAGTGGCCAAACATCTCACTCACTTATATCAAACTTTTATTAGGATAGGTCTAATAAATATTAAAAACCGGGTGTGCTGCTCACTTTGGTGTGGGATTGTACAGTGAGTCCAACGGTATACTGGGTATACTTTAACCACATAGCCTGCAGTGGTTCAAAAAGGTGCCTCACCACCACCTTCACAAGGGGCAATAAGGGATGGACATTGAATGCTGGCTCTGCCAGAGATGCCAACATGTCACGAAAGCATTTTAAAAAATCATAATTTGGTTGTTTTGTTGATTTTGCCACAAAACTGGTGTTTGCTTTTGTGTTGTCCTTTCTTATGCAATGAACATACACAGTTGTGGCATTCCAGAAAACCAGGCTGCATTTTGGTAGCACTGGTAAATGAGCCTTGGTGCTCACCCTTTGCGCAGCTCGGTTAGCCACATACCCAGACATTGTTCAGGAATACTGTTGGTGTTAATAGTGATCAGGTAGGAATTTGAATATTAATTACATAATGATTTCAAATTAGAGAATGTTGACAATACTCAGCAGTAGAGCCCAGGACAGGTACTTTGTTCAGGTCAGAGATTGGGACGTCTGGGTCAAGAACAGCACCAGGGGCCTACAATTTCTGTCCCTGCTCCTGCTCAGCAGTTCCAGCAGCACCTGTGCTGAGAGCAACAAAGTTGTCATTTCAAATGAATGATTCTTCATCGGATTTTAGCAGCCAGTGGGCGTTTTAACAATTATCTGAGGGCAAGTCATTGACCTTCATTGCTTACTTTGTTTTTCTTAGTATCTCCCAAGGTGTCATCAACCAGCTGAGCATTTCCAAAGAATTTTCTGTTATCGTTCAGACTTCCCATGTCTACAGCGTTTTACATTTGTTTTCAATTATTGAATGCCTCTACTTCCCGAATATCACTCAATTTCATTATCTAGGCTGGCTCTCTGAGCACCATTGCTGTTGGAGATGGTGACTTTTGGATGAGACTGTACATCGAGGGCCCTGTCTGTCCTTTCTCATGGACATACAGGAAAAAAATTACATGGCACTATTTTGAAGGAAGAGATTAGGGTGTTCCCCCTCGTATTTGGAGCCAACATCACAAAAAATTAGGTTATTTGGTCATTAAATCATGGCTGTTTTGGGATCATGGTGTGCACCAACTGCAATTATACAGAAATTAAATTTTTAAAAGCACTTTGCTGGATGTAAAACACTTCAAAACACCATGAGTCCTTGAAAAGAGTTCTACAAATGCAATATTTTCATTCTTATGTTGCATTACCTCAGTAAAAACAGCTTCTAACTCATAATTTTACCACGCTTATTTCAGAAGAGTATTAGTAATTAATGTTGAAGTTGACCTGACTGGAATTTTATGCTTGTCTTGCTCTTGTCCACCTCTGGTGGCAAGCTCAGGGATGACCTCACAGTACAAGCTAACTAAGTGAAACTAAACATTTCAGCTCTCATCAGAACAATTTTCCTCTGCAATCCCATCCAAACATCCCCATCAAGAGCTTGTACAGCCAAAGATGGGATGTGGCAACCCATCCGACAACCATCCAAGAGACTGAAGTGAAATGGACAATGGCTTCATGTGGAGGAGAAAGACAGAGGGAAGTGTTGGTTTTCTGCTGTAGAGTCACACAAAGTTAGTCATTCATGCAGAATTTCTCACCTTACACAACACATTAAAATTATGACAAATACAATTCTGTAATAACGAGTTTTTAGGTTTACCAATTGGAAACATCAATTTATTCTGGTGTTAGTCTTTAATAGCATTTCCGCATATTTTCTGAAGAACAAGAAATGCTAAGTTAGTTGCACTGTTTGAAAGAAAGGCAATGGAGTCCACCTCTGTATCTTTATCCCATAACCAGCATCACTAAAAAAAACAAACAATTTGGCCACTATCACATTGCTGTTTGTGGGAACTTGCTGCATGCAAACTGACTACTACATTACCCACATGACAGCATTTTTAAACATGTTAAAGCAGTCTTGGAAATTCTGAGCAGCACTGGAAGTTTTCTGGTATCGGTTCAATTGTCAATTAGCAGTTATCGTGTATGGAATGTTCCTTGGTCTACTCTTTTTCATTCTTACATGGGAAGTGCATGTTGCTGGTACAATGAGTATTTGTTGCCCATCCCTAATTGCCCTTGAATTGCTTGACCTTCTAGACAGAGGACAGTTAAGTGTCAAGCACATTGGTGTACGTCATATGCCAGATATACATGGAAGAGTTCCTTTCCTGAGTGAATTATGACAAGACACATAGTTTCCATTAGGCTAACTTATATTTTTAATTTCAAATTTTATTCAACTCAGATTTCACCATATGCTTTGGTGGGATTTTGAACCCATGACCCCAGGGTATCAGCCTTGACTTCTGGATACCGGTCCAAAGTGACATTACCTGTACCTCACCACATTTTCACATGAAGAACTGTGCATTTTCCAAATTAGCTTCCACAGAGGTTTAAAGATATTTTTAAGCAACAGACGTGTTGTAATCTATAACCTTCCCCCAGTTAATACAATCCATTTATAAAAACAGTCAAATAGCAAGCACCATGATTTCCTCTTGACAGACAACCCCATTTACACTTACTGCAGTAACAGCTGTCAGAATTAATGTGACACCAAGAAGCATTGCCCAGTGATAAACATTCATTAGCTCTTGGTAGTTATTATTTGTTGGCTTCAATCCAAAATGTCTCAGCTGGGGTTGTCAGGAGCTAGGGCTGTAAGTTTTCAGTGCAGTTTCCCTCTATGTGGGTCACTGCATCAAGATGGTGTATGTCTGTACAAATGTCTATGCATGAGTGACTGTACATACAAGTCTGAACAAAGTTGAACTAAAACAAAAAAAAATAGACTGCTGAAGTTTTTCTTTCCTTTCTCTCCTCTCATTAGGCTACAAGCCATGCCCTGGTATCTTGTGCAGGCTTGTAGAATCTGGAGCACAGTAACAAGCCATTTAGCCCAACAGGCCAATGCTGGAGTTTAATTTTCCCTTTAGTTTACATACTAGATACCTGATACCAGATTTTCTGCTCAGAGCCATTCCTCATTCATGCTCATTGTTAGTATGCAGCAAAATCTCAGAGGGACTCACTGGCACAGTACTGACATCATGGCATTTTGTTCTGATCAAATTGTTAGCATCCTTCAACAATAGTCCATAATACACAGGTAGGTCATAAGAGAACAGGGATCACAGGGGAACCTGGTTCATAGCAGGTCCGGGCTCACAGGAGGACGAGGTTCATGGAAGGTCCAGGTAAACAGGAGGTTCAGGTTCCTAGGATGACCAGGCTCACAGGAGGTCAAAGTTCCCTCACCAACCCCACCCCTAGCAGAACCTGCCTGACTAGCTCCAGAGACCTGATTTTACTCATCTTGACCAAAGATGGCATCCATGTTGTTTCTCTCAGCTGGATGCAATTCTGACACCTCCGGTGGTATTGCTGGGACTGAAGAGATGTGAGCAACACTTGGCGGCAGGTTCTCATCCCTTAAAGGGACCGGAGCTCTGACAGCAATTCAGTTATAGCTGGATGAGAAAATCCAGTCAGGACTCTGGCATCAAACCCTGTGGTACACGGCTGGTTACAGGGTTCCAGTTACAAATAGGGCCAATGTCACTGTCTCATATTTGTAAACCAATTTTAGACTCAGTTTGCAAACGTACCTTGGGCTCATAGCTTTTGGACCAGCCTTCCATGTGGGATCTTGTCAAAGGCCCTACTGAAGTCCACGTAAACCACATCAACTACACTACTGTCATCAATATATTCTGTCACCTTTTCAAAAACTCAATTAAATTAGTCAGAAAGGATCTCTCTCAAACAAATCCATGCTGATTATCCCTGCCTTCCCAGGCATTGATTTATCATGTCCTTCAGAAATTTTTCCTATAATTTCCCTACCACTGACATCAAACTAATGAGCCTGTAATTACCTGGCCTACTTCTGCTGCCATTGAGTAATAGAGCATGGGAACAGATCCTTCAGTCCAACAAGTCCATGCTGACTGGAATCTCAAACTAACTAGGCCCACCTGCATGCACTTGACTCATATCCCTCCAAACATTTTTTATTCATGTACTTATCTGTCTTTTAAACATTGTAACCGTACCCGCATTCACCACTTCTTGTTCATTCCATACATGAACCATTCTGTGTGTAAAAGAATTGCCCCTCAAGTCTTTTTAAAAAGTCTTTCTCCTCTCACATTAAAAATATGCCTCTAGTTTTGAAATCCTCCAACCTTGGGAAAAGACACCACCCATTCACCTTATTCAAACCACTCATGACTGTATAAATCTCTATAAGCTAACCCCTCAACCTCCTACACTTCAGTGAAAGTAAGTCCTAGCCTATCCAGTCCCTTCTAATAACTCTAATTCCTGGTAACAGCTGGTAAATCTCTTCTGAACCCTCTCCAGCTTAATAATATTCTTCTTATGATAGGGCAACCAGAACTGGACACAGTACTCCAGATGAAGGCTCACCAACATCCTGTACAGCCTCAACATAATGTCCTAACTCATATACTCAAAGGTCTGAGCAATGAAGGCAAGCATATAAATGACTTCTAACTACCGTGCCTATATGTGACATGAACTTTAAAGAATTATATACCTGAATCCTTAGGTCTTTCTGTTCTACAATACTACACAAGGCCATACTTTTAACTGTATAAAACCTGCCCTTGTTTGTTTTACCAAAATGCAATACCTTGCAATTAAACAAATTAAACTCCAGCTGCCACTCTTTAGTCCATTGATCCAATTGTTTAAGATCTCTTTGTAATCTTAGATAACATTCTTCAATGTCTCCTATACCACAAATTTTGGTCTTATCCACAAATTTATGAACCATGCCTTCTATATTCTCATCTAAATCATTAATATAAATGACAAACAAAAGTGGACCTAGCCCAAAACCCTGTAGAACACTGCTGGCCACATGTCTTCAGTCCAAAAAACAACCCTCCACCATCATTCTCTGCCTCTTGCCATTAAGCTAATTTTGTTTCCAGTTGGCAAGCTCACCCTGAATCCCACATAATCTAACTTCCCTAATTAATCTACCATGTGGAACCTTGTCAAAGGCTTTACTAAGGTCCAAGTAAATAATGTCTCCTGCTCTGGCCTTATCAATCTTCTAGACTACTTCCTCAAAAACGTCAGTAAA
The DNA here is from genome assembly GCF_030684315.1 of Stegostoma tigrinum. Classification (NCBI taxonomy): domain Eukaryota; kingdom Metazoa; phylum Chordata; class Chondrichthyes; order Orectolobiformes; family Stegostomatidae; genus Stegostoma; species Stegostoma tigrinum. The sequence goes on along the minus strand of NC_081395.1, from coordinate 8,245,552 downwards.
GTTTGTGAGACACAATCTACCCCCCTCTGCCCATACTGACTATTTTAGTCATTCCTCGCCTCTCCAAATGCATATAAATCCTATTGTTTAAAATACTTCCAACAACGTACCCACCACTGAAGTCAGACTCACAGGTTTACAGTTCCCAGGCTTCTCCTTACATCCCTTCTTAATCAAAGGCACAACATTAGCCACTTGCCAGTCATCCGGCACATCATCCATAATTATAGATGACACAAATATTTCTGCAAGAGGACCCGCAATTACCTCCCTAACTTTCTACAACTTCCTTAGATACATAGACAGGGTCCTGGAGATTTATCCACCTTTGTGTTTTCTAAGACCTCCAGCAGTTCCTCTTCTGTAATGCCCTTCTTGAACAAAAGAGCCACATTAGCTATCCTCCATTTTATGCTTTTATTTCAGAGTCTGCATCCACAGCGCATTCTACGTTTCTTGGCATCTTTCTTAGCTTGTCTTGCTATTGCTCTGGCAGTGTGATTTAAGCTGTTGTTGGAGCCACTCACACTGTGACATCCATGTGTTTAAAAATAGCAAACAGAGAGCACAAAGCTGGGGTTTCAGGGAATGCATCCTAAATTATTCATCAATCTATCCAATTCCTGCCTCACTATAATGATTTACAACATGCTATAAAATCCTATTTGGTGAAAGGACGCTGCACATTTTATACTGGTGAATAGCATAATTATCATGCTTCAAGGGAGAAGGTAGTTTGTCTTGATGAAGTGAGGATCATCACAGTAGGGGTCTGATGAAGAGAATAAATTGCTGGAATATTTTCAGAAATCGCAAAATGCACTATGGAACAACAGCATTGAAACTAATAGGGCAAAAGAAAGAATTCCTCCTTAAATATTCACTTGTTCCAATACTGGCACAGAAATACGTACTATCTACATGACGCATTGCAGTAACTCACCCAGTCTGTTTTATGACAGTGCATCCAAACTCATGACATATGATTAAAACCCTCTGTTTCTTCATTAGCCCAGAATATGAGAAAAACATCCTGCTCCTTGAACAGTACCTTGGGAATCTTTTTATGTTCAAATAGAAGGATGACATGGAATAGGTTTAAGATCTCATCTATAGAAAGCATCTCCCAACTCCCTCATTACTGAACTGAATTATCAAACTGGATTTTGGAGTGGAGCTCAAACCTATCTGTCCCCTGAGGGGAGAGTGTTACAACTCATCAAGACTACTGACACACACAAATTAATCTCTGGAGCAGGTTTCAGTTCCCCACTATTTTGCAGGTGGACCAAAATTAATTTCCACCCTATCAGAGAATCCCTACAGTGTGGAAATAGGCCCTTCAGCTCATCAAGTCCACTCTGACCCTTGGAGCATCCCACCCAGACCCATCCCCTTTTAATCCACACATCCCTGCATACTATATGGCAATTTAACATGGCCATTCCACCTAGCATGCACATCTTTGGATTGTGGGAGGAAACCAGAGCACCCAGATGAAACCCACGCAGACACGGGGAGAATGTGCAAACTCCACACAGACAGTTGCCCGAGGGTGGAATCGAACCCGGGTCGCTGGTGCTGTGAGGCTGCAGTGCTAGGCACTGAGCCATTGTGCTGCCCTATTATTACATCCCAATATAGGGAATTCTGGAGTATATTAAAATAGGTCACATTTTAAAGCAAAATAACTGAAGATTTTAGTAACAAACTATAATTTTGGTTTTTCTTGTTTACAACAGCTGGGAGAAGGGAGGGAATGACAGTGAGGCACAAATGGGGCTACTTGGATATCATTCCCTGCTTTTGGAAGATGGAAGAATGTCCACAACTAGTTAAGTAGAAAAAGCCCACAGCAAGATGGGTGAGAGTGGCTTCAACTGTGGGGGAGTAGTAGGGGTGGGAAAGTGGACAGACACTGCAGCTGGATTGAGGAGATGATGATCAGGAGAGGAAACAGAGAGGAGCAACAAAAGGCTGGGGAGCACTGTTGGGATTGGATAGGAAGGTGTGCAGCCCTTCTCCTTTTTCCACCATAACAATCCTCATAAAGGCACCTACTTTGTGGAGCTAGCAGTTTCCACCTTTCTTTCACTGTCAGCATTCCGAACCCAACCATGCAATTACAACCAGGAGTAGGGCACTTTGCCCCTCGAAGCTACTTCACCATTCAATAAGATTATAGCTGGTCTGATTACTCCACATTCCCAACTCCCCCGAAAACCTTCCCTTCTCTTGTTTATTAAGAATCTAGCTACCGCTGTCTTAAAAATATTCAAGGACTCCACTACCACTGCCTTTTGAGGGAGAAACTTCTAAACACTTGCAATCCTCTGAGAAAAACATTCATTTCAATTCTGTCTTAAATGGGCAACCCCTTATTATTAAGCTGTGACTCCTGGTTCTAGATTCATCCACAACAGGAAACATTCTTTCCACATCCAGTCTGTAAGACCCCTCAGCATCCTATACGTTCTAACCAAATCAGTTCTTGCTCTTCTAAACTCCAGCAGGTATAAGCCTAGCCTGTCTAACCCTTTCTTGTAAGACAACCCGCCATTCCATTTTTCAGTCTATAAACTCAGGATTCCAGGTGTGGTCTCATCAGTGTTCCCAAATAGCAGAAGTATACCTGTCCTACTGTTGTATTCAATTCTCCACACAATAACATTAATAGAATGCTAGCTTTCCTAATCACAGACTGCAACCTTTTGCAATTCATGCACGAGGGATCCCTGGGACAGCCATACATAAGTAATCAATTTTACCTTGATCTGTGACAGTGCAAATAGAAATCTGACTTAAATATACAAAATTAAGTTTCATACCCCTCCTCACATACAAGATAGTTGGAAATACAGTCCCCAAAGTTAACTCTTTAAAACGTGCCACCCACTGCCAGTCCCAGAAAGCCTATTCTGCCAATCATGGGAGTATTCATATCAAGGCCAGTGTTTCTGCAGATATACCCACTTGATGGTATCTGCATTGTCTGATTCTTCAGTTTTGGACAAAGTTCAGGTCTGTAACATCCAGTTTCTTTAGGGTTATAAGAGTAGCAAACCCATATGTGACCTCAGAACCATTGCTTTTCCAGTGGCAGTGTGGCCAACCATGCCTCCTAATTTAAAGTCCTCATCACCTTAATTATTATGGTCACTCTCTGCATCTTAGATATCTGAACCATCCTCTTGTGCATCTGCAACAACCAGGAAGTTACCAGCACTCTTAAGTACATTCATTCAGTGATTTATAACCTGGCATTTGTACGAATGTAATATCTCACCTCAATTTAGACCTTTTCATTAAGTTCCAACCTCTGAGTTATTTTGCTCTGTGCCTTGGACCGTCAGTGTGGATCTTGGTAACAGACAGCCCCTTAAGGGGTGAAAGTTAGCTAAGTTGGGGAAGAGGAAGACGTGAGATTATCCAGTTGAGAAAGTGAATCAGCTCCTATTTTAGTTGGGCCAGTTAGCATTTGTCACAACATATTAAGATGAGGCCCTGTGAGGACAAACAAAAGTTCCAGAAAATCCCCAAGGGAGCAGTAATGCTAGAACCAAACATACCACAGCTTAATGAGGAATGGCAGTTTGAAAATTACCACACTTCTCAGAAGTAAGATCCTGGCTGCCAATGTTTCCTCATATGATGACACAAACATGCAGATTAGAAGCAGAAGTAAGCCAATTGGCCCCTTAAGCCTGCTCCATCATTTAATAAGGTCACAGCTGACTTGTTTGCCATTCAAATTCCACATTCTGATCTGTACCCAAATACCTCAGATTCCCTTGCAAAGTAAGAATTTAGTCTTAAAAATATTCAATGACCACCTACTGAGACTATAAGACATAGGAGAAGATGTAAGCCATTCAGTGCATTGTGTCTGCTCAGCCATTCAAATCAGATAACAGCTGATTGGATAACCCTCAACTCCACTCTCTGCTGAATTGGAGGGCTATGATAAAAGCACAGTGGCATGAGATTAATCTTTCAAAGAGTCAGCACAGGCACAACAGAGCTGTGTGGTCTTCTTGTGCCAAACCATTTTGTGATTCTATGTCCATGTTTTTTCATGGTATTCCAGCTTTTTAAATGTCAGAAATGCTTATGGTAAGCATGTCCTCAGCGTCACTTCAAATTACTCGTTCTTGTTCGTTTTGAATCCTGAGGGCAATTTGTCTAACGTTGCTATATTCACTTTGTTCATCACTCTCTGAGTTTTGCTGTTGTAGCACTAATGATTTACATAAATATACCTTTCTATCCAACAAACCTGTGAAAGCATCACAAAAATAATGAGGCCATTATAATCCAAAATGATGTCCACAGCACAACATGAAAAGGCTTTGTTGTCCCCCGTCACAACAGTAACTATACTTCCAAAGTAGTTCTTTGGCTGTCAAATAATTTGATAGGTGTGAAAGGTGCGTAACAAATGCAAATTTTCTTTCCTTCCACCAGAACAAATACAGTTTGACTGCGACCACTTAACAGCCCAGTTTTTCTGAACTATCATCTTGAATCGTTCATTCATGCCTGATTCTGGACTCAGAAAAGTGAAGGCTAACATACTAGGATTCCCGGAGGAAGCTGAGACTTGATCTGGATGCTCTAATCTTAAAATGACAATGAAGCTTGTAAAAATTATTTTTAATCAATTTGTTTGGACATGATACACCTTCATAGCAGATGGGACATGAACTTAAACTTCCTGGCCCAAAGATGGGTACACTACCACTTTGCCACAAGACCTAACTGGATGATGGTGAAGCCTGTTCGTGAATGTTGCAGATATAATTTTGTGTCCACAGCTTCTGGGTTTAAGATCGTCCCCAATGCAATTGATTTAATCAATTCAATCAAGATATTTTTGAAATAGTAGCGCTTTCATTAAACAGAAGTGTAAATGTAGACGTAAATGATCACAAATAGGTTCAAGATTGTTCCAGTAATCCCCAGCAGTGCTAAGATGGATTCTTCTTTGCAATCCCAGTGATCAAGGCAGTCTGAACGTGAAGAACTTTCCATTTTAGTTGCAATCCGTGTCAGCTTTAATAGTTTCTGATGAAAGAGAGAAAAGTTATCTTAACTTTCCAGAACCTTACTGCAAACCAAACATTATAGTTTCAGTATAGGGTTTAATGCAGTATTTCTACTTAAATATTGTTGCAATGCATCTTGTAGATGGTACACACACTGCAGCTGTGTGAGTGAGTGGCTGTGGATGTGGTGCCAATCAAAAAGATTGTTTTGTCCTGGATGATATTGAGTTACTTGAGTGTAGTTGGAGTCACCTTTCTTAAATAGTGGCGCCATGTTAGCCAACTTCTAGTCTTCTAGCACCTTACCTGTGACTATCCTTGGTACGAATATCTCAGCAAGGGGCCCAGCAATCTCTTCCCTAGCTTCTCACAAAGATCAAGGGTACACCTAATCAGGTCCCAGGGATTTATCCACTTTTACGTGTTTTAAGACATCTAGCACTCCTCCTCTGTAATATAGACATTTTTCAAGATGTCGCTATTTATTTCACCATGTTTTCTATCTTCCATATCCTTCTGTACAGTAAACATTGATGCAAAATACTTGTTTAGTATCTCCACACCTTCTGCGGTTCCACACATAGGCGGTCTTGCTGATGTTTAAGGGGCCCTATTCTCTCCCTAGTTACCTATTCGTCCTTAATATATGTGTAGAATCCCTTTGGTTTCTCCTTAACCCTATTTGCCAAAGCAATCTCATGGCCCCTTTTTGCCCTTCTGATTTCCCTACTGTCTTTATATTTTTCTAGGGACTCTCTCAATTTCTTCTGTCTATACCTGACATATGCTTCTTATTCTTGACCAAAATCTCAAGTGCTCTAGTCATCCAGCATTTGCTACACCTGCCAACCTTGCCCTTCACACTAACAGAAATATAGTGGCTCTGGGCCCTAGTTATAGCATTTGAAGGCTTCCCATTTTCCAGCTGTCCCTTTACCTGCGAACATCGACCCAATCAACTTTTGAAGGTTTTTACCTAATCCCATCAAAATTGGCATTCCTCTAATTTAGATCCAGTCTCGCCTTTTCCATCACTATTTTAAACCTAATAGAATTATGGTCACTAGCCCCAAAGTGCTCCCCCACTGACACCTCAGTCACCTGCCCTGCCTTATTTCCCAAGAGTAGGTCAGGCTTTGCACTTTCTCTCGTAGGTACATCCACATACTAAATCAGAAAATGTTCTTGTACACACTTAACAAATTCATCTCCATCTAAGCCCTTAACACTATGGCAGTCCCTTTCTATGTTTGGAAAGTTAAAATCCCCTACCATAACCCCCTATTATTCTTACAGATGACTGTGATCTCCTTATAAATTTGTTTCTCAATGTCCCGCTATTTGGGGGACTATAGTCCAATCCCAATAAGGTAACCATTCTTTTCTTATTTCCCAGTTCCACCGAATAAATTCCCTGGACATATTCCCAGGAATATCCTCACTTTAGCTGTAATGTTATTCCTAAGCAAAAATGTCAAACCCCTCCTCTCTTACCCCCCTTTTGATCCTTCCTTTGGCATCTATACCCTGGAACAATAAACTGCCAGTCCTGTTCATCCTTGAGCCACATCTCTGCAATTGCTATGATATCCTAGTGCCATGCCATGAGTTCACCTGCCTTACCAGTTAGGTCTCTTGCATTGAAATAAATGTAGTTTAATTTATCAGTCCTCTACCTTGTTCCTACTTGCCCTGTCTGTTTGACTTACTCCTTTGTCCCAGCTGTACCCATTTCAGACTGATTGCTTTCCTCACTATTTCCGTGGGTCCCACGCATCACCCTCAATTCCCACTCCCCCCCACCACCACCAGCATCAACCTTACTAGTTCAAATATTCCTGAGCAGCTCTAGCAAATTTCCCCGCCAGTGTATAAGTCCACTTCCAATTCAGGTGCAATCCATCCTTCTTATACAGGTCACTTCTGCCCCAAAACACATTCCATTGATCCGAAAATGTGAATCCTTCTCCCCTGCACCAGCTCCACAGCCACACAGTCATCTGCTCTATCGTCCTATTCCTAGCGACACTAGCTCATGGCACTGGGAGTAATCCTGATATTACAAACCTCAAGGACCTAGTTTTAAAATTTCTGCTTAACTTCCCATATTCTCTCCTCAGAATCTCATCTTTTTCTCTTCCTATGCTGTTAGTTCCAATGTGTACAATAACCTCCTGCTGATCTCTCTCCACTTTGTGAATGTTCTGCACCCTCTCTGAGATATTGTGGATCCTGGCTCCAGGGAGGCAACATACCATTCTGATGTCTCACTGTTGGAGCCAGAGAATCATCTGTCTGTGCCTCTGACTAGAAAGCCCCCTGTCACAGTTAATGACTTGGAATCTGGCATACCCTGCGTTACATTAGAGTCAGTGCTGGTACCAGAAACCTGGTTGTCAGTGCTACATTCCCCTGAGAGTTCATCACTCCTTACACTATCCAAAACAGCATACTTGTTTGAGATAGGGATAGCCACAGGAGACTCCTGCAATACCTGTTTCCCTCTCCTACGTTTCCTGGAGGACACTCATCTATCTACCTGACTGTATCTTCAGTTTATCTCCCTCCCTGCTCCTCAGGCCCCCTAGCTCCTGTAAATTCCTCAATGCTTCTAACTGCCGCTCCATCCGATCCAATAGGATTCACAACCAAACACACTTCCTGCAGACATAATGATCAGTAACATGGAAACTTTCCTTAATATCCCACATCAAACAGGAAGAGCAGACCACTCTAATAAAGGCATTCTTTGCACCTTAACAATCAACAGATCCAGAAAATAGCACTAAAAACACTGCTCCAGGCTAGCTTAGTACATATATTTTGATGCCACATCACATAAGGGTCATTGTACACTAGAGAAGAGAACGGTTCCCTTCCACCTGCTGTGAAATGTACATGAGAACTACATAGCCCTTAAATGAAAGGGGAGTGAGTTATTTCCTTTTGTTCAGTGTATACTGTAAATTTACAGGTGCTGACAATGAAATACATGTGGCTCAGATATTACAAGCTTGGGTCAGAGGGTAATGAATGATTCTCTTTTATCCAGTCAAGTGTACAAATACAGAAGATGTAAATATCATTGCAGCACACTTGACCTGTGCAATGGCAGATCACAAGTTTTATCTTTTTAACTACCACGAGCTACACATGTACAGAAGACGCTGAGACTCACAACCCCATACCAAGAAGAGAATTGTGCACTTTTACCTAGTTCATATTGTACAGGTACAAAAGCTGACACAGAGCTGTATGCTCCTGTTTGTTGTAAAATAAATGAAAAAATTACACTCCTGAATGAATACATTATAACATTATGAAGAAACCAACAGGTGGAATTACCAACTGCTGAATTCCCTACTCATATTTTGAACAGACCTTCTAGAAATATCTAACAGGCAATAAAAAGTTGCAGCTATTTCAATGTAAGCAAATAATACATTTCATTCTGAGTACTAATAGATATAGCTACATCACATGCAGCAGGCTTACCTCACAATGCAACAATAGAAGAATGGCTTTAGGCATACTTAAGATCCCGTTAAGACTGAAACAAAGCAGTCTATGTACAGAAATATATTCAGTTACAACAATGCAAGGTCAGTGAGTGACTGCTACATGAAGTGTAGTCCTGCTGTTCTTGGTGCTCCCTCCAGCATACTAAAATGATTCTCCACTCGGATTTCCAATCTGAATGCAACATATTTTAAAAAACCATCAAATCACTTCTGGTTTTGAAAACAGGAGGTAGCGAGACCTGTAGACATTTGAAATTTGCAATCAGCTGTGAGAATGATCCCAGGCACACATACAGACATGACAGCGGAAAGCAATGTTTGTTTTCTGGGGCATTGTGATGTGTTGTAAATGTTTTTGGTGATCACATTTTAGCATATGTTGAATGCAATTTAGCGCACCCCTCAGGGCAGACTCACATCCCAACAAACAAGTCTGTATAATTAGCAGTCAGCTTCTCCACGCAGTGACATTAACATCCCAATATAAAAGCAAAACATTGTATATGCTGGAAAACTGAAATGAAAACTAAAATAGATGAGTATTTCCACCACTTTCTGACATGGATGTCATCTCCAGTCATTCTTGCTTCGAAGATCTCAAAGATCCCTAAATCTCTACTGGAAACTATTTTGATGTTGGAGAGGATGAGCATTCACTGGTGAGTCTCTGATTATCCAGCAGACTTCTTGTTGTGAGACATAGCTCATTTTTAAAATTTACCGGAAGACAGAGAGAGAGATTAAGGAAAAAAGGAAGGAGACAGAGAAAGAAGCAGGCAGTCTTTCTGAAAATACATGACTGATCTGACAGCTGCTTAAGGCAAGTCACATGGCGATACTTCTGATCTGCCAGCTCAAAAAAAAGCAGGAAGGGGTAATGCAGACTAACTTCTTTCAGTAATCAGGCACTTATGTATTTAAAAAATCTTGTTCAAACCTCAAGTTCAAAAAGGGAAATGACAAAGATTAATGTGGATTCAGAGAGAGTGAGACTGCCGATGCTGCAGAATCTGAGATAACAAGTTGTAGGGCTGGATGAACACAGCAGGCCGAGCAGGATCAGAGGAGCGTGAAAGCTGACGTTTCAGGTCTGGACCTTTCTTCTGAAAAGGAATGAGGAAGGGTCCTGACCTGAAACGTCAGCTTTCCTGCTCTTCTGACGGTGCTTGGCCTGCTGTGTTCATCCAGCTCCACACCTTGTTATCTCATTATCAAAGATCAATGTGTCATTTTTGTCAGCAGAACAGGTTTGTCAACATTTGTTTTGCCTAAGGTCGAAGGAGTAAACTGTTTTACTATATCACCACTAATCCGGGAGTCTTGATATGAATTCAGAGAAGGTAAGAACTGCCAATGCTGGAGTCACATAACACAGTGTGGAGCTGGAGGAGCAGGAAAGTTGACATTTTGGGTTGGGACCAAGAAATGGGGGAGGGGGAAGGGACCTCTGAAGTAAATAGAGAGAGGAGGGGTAGGGCTGGGGAAGGGAGGTGGGGTAGTGATGGATGAGTGCAGGTAGGCACTCGTGGAGATTAGTCAGTGAGGTGGGAGTAGCGGACAGTTGGAAGAGAAGATGGACAGGTTGTGTCAGGTTGGAGGACAAGGAGGATGTACATTCCCTCCCCACAACAAAAACAAAGACAGAGCCCCTTTGTCCTCACTTATCACCCCACTAACCTCCAGATTCAACGTCTCATTCTCCACCACCTGCAATCTGACTCCACAACCAAGGATATGTCTGCCTTCTGTAGGAACAGTTCTCTCCACGAATCCCTTGTCTGCTCCACACTCCCCACTAGCCCCAACATCCCTGACACCTTTCCCTGCAACCATGGGAAGTGGGGTGGCACGGTGGCTCAGTGGTTAGCACTGCTGCCTCACAGCACCAGGGACCTGGGTTCCATCCCACCCTTGGGCAACTGTCTATGTGGAGTTTGCGCATTCTCCATGTGTCTGCATGGGTTTCCTCTGGGTGCTCCGGTTTCTTCCCATACTCCAAAGATGTGCATGCTAGGCGGATTGGCCACGCTAATTTGCCCATAGTGTTCAGGGATGTGTAGATTAGGTGGGTTATAGCGGGGTGGGTCTGGACTGTATGCTTTGAGGTTGTGTGGACTGGTTGGGCCGAAGGGCCTGTTTCCACACTGTGAGGATTCTATGTTTCTATATGAAGCGCTTCACTTGCCCCTTCACCTCCATCCAAGGAACCAAAAAAACCTTCCACATCAGACAGAGGTTCACCTGTACATCTGCCAACGTTATCTATTGCATCCGCTGCACCTGATGTGGCCTCCCCAATATCAGTGAGACCAAGTGGAGGCTCGGAGACTGCTTTGTAGAGCACCTGCACTCTGTTCACAACAAATGACAACACCTTCCAGTCACAAACCGTTGGGTGCTGTACATATGCACTACATACTTAAAAAAAGGGTAGGTTTGTATTGTTTAGGTACATTCATGAAGGACTGAATTTAAACAACCTGTACTGATTTTAGCTTGAAAAGGCTTGTTTTTCAACTCATATCGCCTTCCCTAAATTTTAGAAATATGCAGCGTGTCACATCAAGGAGTCTGCTTTGTAATCAGAGGTCCACGCCTATCCTTTCCAACATCAAAATAGTTCCGAGTGGAGGTTCAGGGATCTTTGAGAACTTAATAGAAAGAATAACTGGAGATGCAGTTCTTGGAATCTCCAAATATTTACAAGATTGTTGTCAGGTTTGGAGGCTTTCAAATGTACGGAAAGGCTGAACAGGCTGGGGCTACTTTCCCTGGAGCGTCAGAGGCCAAGGACCTTATATAGGTTTAGAAAATCATGAGGGGCGTAGATAGGGTGAATAGCCAAGGTCTTTTCTTCAGTTTAGGGGAGTCCAAAACTAGACAGCATAGGTTTAGGTGAGAGGAGAAAGATTTAAAAAGGACCTAAAGGACAACTTTTTCAGGCAGAGAGTGGTGCATGTACGGAATGAACTGCCAGAGGAAGTGGTGGAAGCTAGTAGAGTTTCAACATTTAAAAGGCATCTAGATAGGTATATCAATAGGAAATGCTTTTAAAAATTTGTTCATGGATGTAGGCATTGCTGGTTGGGTGAAAAGTCAGTACCCATCTCTAATTAGGAGTCACCCACATCACAGTGTGTCTGTAGTCGGGGAGGTGATGGTCCAGTGATACTAACGTTACACTTTTAATTTGGAGAACACAGGTAATATCTGAGGACCTGGGTTGAATCTCACCATGGCAGGTTAGTTTGATCTTAAAGTAGGATAATAGGTCGGCATAACATTGTGGGCCAAAGGCCTGTACTGTACTGTTCTACTTTCTATGATATCCATGTCAAGAATTGCTGGATATACTCAGCATGGTGGCTTCACAGTTAGCACTGCTGCATCAGCCTTGGGTGACTGTCTGTGTGGAGTTTGCACATTCATCCCTTGCCTGTGTGGGTTTCCTCCAGGTGTTCTGGTTTCTACCACAGTCTAAAGATGTGCAAGTTAGGTGGATTGGCTGTGCTAAATTGCCCATAGTGTCCAGGGAAGAGTAGGTTACATGGATTAGCCATGGGAAATGCAGGGCTATGGGGATAGTGTTGAGGGTTAGTGTGAGTCTGGATAGGATGCTCTTTGGAGAGTCAGCGTGGACTTATTGGATCGAATGGCCTACTTCCACACTTTAGGGATTCTATGAAGTCATTTCAGTTTTTAATTCAGATTTTCAACATTCACAGTGTTTTGCTTTTATATTGGCATGTTAATGTCACAACATGGGGAAGCTAATTGTTAATTGTACCCACTTGTTTATTGGGGTGTGAATCCGGCTTCAGGGGTGCACTGAATTGCATTCAACATATGCTAAAATGTGAACACCAAAAACAAACGGGCAACTTTTTCACACAGAGGGTGGAGTGTGATGGAATGAGCTGCCGGAGGAAGTGGTGGATGCTGATACAATTACAACAATTAAAAGCCATCTGGATGGGTACATGAACAGGTAGGGTTTAGAGGGAAATGGGCCAAATGCTGGCAAATAGCAAATGCTACTCAGCTGACAATGTCAAGCATATTCCCAGACATGACCTGGGCTGCTTGTTTTTAGCTGAGCGGTTTCAACTGCATACCTACCTGATCAGTGTGTGTTGGGGATTTGAGGTTGTTTTTGTGTGGTTGCTGAAAATGTGCATTTTACTCTGCTTTTCTGATCTTCGAACTTTTAACATGAGATATAATATGAATTTCAAACATGTAGATTTCTCTTTTGAAATAAATTCATTAAAATAGGAGGTATACCGTTAGTATAAGTGATGTATTAGGTCTATATACTCTCTTTTAATCTTGTTTCTCCCCTGCTCCACCTTCTGTAACAAATAGGACATCCTGAGACTTTGCAGATTGCCAACTGGTTCAATGTGATCAGCTGCACTTACTTGCCCCTTACAGAATTCCAGGTTGTATGACAGTTTCTGAACTCCTGTTGGCAAACATGCTGGTCAGTCAGTGTTCAGACTTGAAAGGTTCACTCTCTCTCCCTCCATAGACACTGCCAGACCTCCTGAATTGCACCGGCATTTCCTGCATTTATTTCAGAATTCCAGCATCTGCTGTATTTTGTAAGAGTGGCCTGTTTGTTTCACAAGTGGTGGGAAGGGTTGGAGCTTGCTGAAAATGGGAAATGGGAATGGTTAGTAAAAGTGATCGGATGGATGCCCGCAAGGAGGTTGACGAAGGCAAGATTGTTCATCTATGAACCTAGTCCAACGCTTACAACCCAGCCAAACTTGGGCATCTAATAGTGTGCTGATGCTATGGCTTTAAGAGGAGGGTTTTGTCCTGTTTTTTATTATAGAGGGAAAGATTGGGGTATGGACACTGAGTAGTCTTTGAGAAGTAAATAACTTGTCAGGCTTTGGAGTTTTTTTAAAGTTGGAACAATAGAAGCTGCCTGAGTGGGTGTGGTCAAGCACTCATAGATCCAGAATTTTTAGTTAGCTTTCAGCAGTTGTTGCTGGGTTCTAAGCAGGGTTCGAAGACAGTGAATCTCTCTTCCACTGTAACTCTCTTGTCATCTCTTCGGCCTTGAAACTGCTCGACCATGTCATGAAGCAAACCAGGTCCCCCTTGACCTGTCCGTCCTCCCCGGACTGACCTATCCCCTCCCTACCTCCCCACCTATACTCTCCTCTCCATCTATCTTCTCCTCTATCCATCTGCGGTTCGCCTCCCCCCTCCCTATTTATTTCAGAATCCTCTCCCCATCCCCCTTTTCTGATGAAGGGTCTCAGCCCGAAATGTCAGCTTTTGCGCTCCGAAGTTGCTGCTTGGCCTGCTGTGTTCATCCAGCTCCACACTTTGTTATCTCGGAATCTTCAGCATCTGGAGTTCCCATTATCTCTCTTCGAAGACAGTGAATCTCTCCCAGCTGCTATACTCCCACTTTCTCTCAGAATTGTCTTTTAATGTTCTTTCTTCCTGGATTAGAGAACTGCATGTGAGAGAATCTGTTTTCTGATTTTGCCTTTTTGCCAAGGGTGTGTTAATGGAATGTTATTATATTGGAACAGTTAATTAATTATTGTTACTATATCTATTATTCTGTTATATTTCCCAATAGAATCAAGTTATTCGAAGTTCTTCTTCTTTTGGTGTATAATAACCATAGTGTTTAAATAAATGGTGTTTGCATTAATGTTAAGTAATTTGACCAACTGAATTGCACCTGGAACACAGCCCATCACACTTACCTTTAAAATAAGAAAAAGTTAATGTCTTGGCTATCTTATTAATATATTTTGTGGAGGTATGATCTGTTCCATAATAATACCAACACCTATTTTGTACCTTAGAGACAATAAGGACTGTAGATGCTGGAAGCCAGAGTCTATGGGTGTGAGGCTGAAGAGGCGTGGTGGGTCAGGCGGTGTCAGGGGAGTGGGAGGGTCAGCGTTTCAGGCCGGGGCCCTTCTCCTGGGCTGGAGAGGGAGAGGGGAGCCCAGAGACGGTTGGGGGTGGGGGTGGTGCGTATTGGTAGATGCAGGTGGGTGGGTGGACGGATTGTGAGGGGTTGGAGGTGTGGGGGGGGGGGCAGGACTGGATGTGGGGTGGGGCTGGGATTGGGGTTATTTTGGGGCTGGTGGGGTCAATGTCACAAGTTTCAAAATCTCCCCTCCCCCTACCGCATCCCAAAACCAGCCCAGCTCGTCCCTGCCTCCCTAAACTGTTCTTCCTCTCACCTATCCCCTCCTCCCACCTCATGCCGCACCCCCAATTCCTACCTACTAACCTCATCCCGCACCCTTGACCTGTCCATCCTCCCTGGACTGACCTACCTCCTCCCTACCTCCCCACCTACACTCACCTTTACAGGCTCCATCCCCACCTCTTTGACCTGTCTGTCTCCTCTCTACCTATCTTCTCCTCTATCCATCTTCGATCCACCTCCCCCTCTCTCCCTATTTATTTCAGAACCCTCTTCCCCTCCCCCATGTCTGGTGAAGGGTCTAGGCCTGAAATGGCAGCTTTCCTGCTCCTAAGATGCTGCTTGGCCTGCTGTGTTCATCCAGCTCTACACCTTGTTATCTCAGATTCTCCAGCATCTGCAGTTCCTATTATCAATGTCAGGGCCATTGGGCTGTGGGCTCTCAGGGCGAGGTGTCGGGTGTTGTTCCTCTGGTTTGCGTTTGGCCTCACTCTGGCGATGTTTGGGGGGGGGGGGCACGTACTGAGGTTGGATGTGTTGTCGGGGGAGTTCAAATGGAGGTCAACTGCAAGAGGTGCAACTCCTTACCCCCCACCTCCCCCTAACCCCTCTGTCCTAGACTTCCAGATCCATGCAGAAATTCACCTGCACTTCATGCAAACTGATCCATTACATCCGTTGCTTCCGATGTAGTCTTCTCTATATCAGGGAGACGGGATGTAGATTTGGGGACCAATTCATGGATCATCTGCACTCTGCACACAACAACCAACCGGACCTTCCGGTTGTCATCAATTTTGGTTCCCCCATCCCACTCCTGTAGCAACGTATCTGGCCTCGTCTTCCTCCACCGTAGATGTGTGGTCCGGCGTGGACTGAGAGAGCGGCACCTGGTGTTTCGCCTTGGGAGCTTGCAGCCCAGGGGCCTCGGCATTGACTTAGTCGGCTTCGGGATCCTTCTATCCCCACGCCTTGTTCCATGCCTGGTTCTCCTTTCTCCTCCTCCCCTCTCTGGCCCGGCCCTAGTCTGTCCATCTTCTTGTTCGCCCTTCCGCTGTGGCTTTCCCTTGAACCAATCGCTGTGGCCCCCTGCCTGCATCCGCCTTCTCCGTCTCTTGCCCTACCCCAGCCCCACACCCTCCCTCTGTTTGTTTCTGGGCTCCCCTTCCCATCCCCAGTTCTGTTGGAGGTATTTGGCCTGATTAGGTTACGGTAGATGGCTGTAATGGCCAGTGTAATTGAGGATGAATGATTCTGCATTTCTTCACTCTGCAATGCCCCTTTCTGCAACTGAAGTTGCAGCTTTAAGTTGACTGATAATCTCCAAGCAATATTATGTTTTGTCTGAGCACACTGCAAAGAGACATTTACAAAATTTAAAAGGCACTGGGATGGGTACATGAATAGGAAGGGTTTAGAGGGATGTGGGCCAAATGTTGGCAAATGGGACTTGTTTTATTTAGGATATTTGGAAGGCATGGATGGGTTGGGCTGAAGGGTCTACTTCCATGCTGTCCATCTCTATGATTCATAGAGTCATACAGATATGCAGCATCAGAACAGGCCCTTCAGTCCACTTGTTCTTGCTGACCTATTTACAACAGAAGAGGCTGATCAGTTGTCAGTTTATCCTGAACACGAATCCAAACTATTAATGTAAATTTGAGTTGTCTTCCTATACATTATTTAAAAACAATTTAAAATTATGATTATGGCCCTTGCAGACACAACCACTGCATCACAAAAGCCCTTCTAAGAAAATGGTAGACTGGCACTGGAGGTAGTCCAGAAAAAGATAATAAAGTGTGAAGCTGGATGAACACAGCAGGCCAAGCAGCATCTCAGGAGCACAAAAATTGATGTTTCGGGCCTAGACCCTTCATCAGAGAGGGGGATGGGGAGAGGGTTCTGGAATAAATAGGGAGGGGGGGAGGCGGACCGAAGATGGAGAGAAAAGAAGATAGGTGGAGAGGAGAGGATAGGTGGGGAGGTAGGGAGGGGATAGGTCAGTCCAGGGAAGACGGACAGGTCAAGGAGGTGGGATGAGGTTAGTAGGTAGGAGATGGAGGTGCGGCTTGGGGTGGGAGGAAGGGATGGGTGAGAGGAAGAACAGGTTAGGGAAGCAGAGACAGGCTGGGCTGGTTTTGGGAAACAAGTACTCTCCTATACTCCACCTATACTCTCTCCACCTATCTTCTTTTCTCTCCATCTTTGGTCTGCATGCCCCTCTCTCCCTATTTATTCCAGAACCCTCTCACCATCCTCCTCTCTGATGAAGGGTCTAGGCCCAAAATGTCAGCTTTTGTGCTCCTGAGATGCTGCTTGGCCTGCTGTGTTCATCCAGCTTCACACTTTATTATGTTGGATTCTCCAGCATCTGCAGTTCCCATTATCACACGTAGTCCAGAAAAAGTTCACTAGGCTAATCCCGGGTATGGAGAACCGTTTGATGAAGAGACATTGAGTAGTTTTGGCTTCTGCTCATTCCTGTTTAGAATAACAAGAGGTGACCTTATTGAAACATAGACTCTGAGAGATTTTGTTACCCCTTGTGGGAGAGTCTAGGTCCAAGAGCAAAATCTCAGATGGAGGTAGCAAAAGTGGAAATTGTTGGAAAAGCTTAGCAGTTTTAGCAGAATCTGTGGAAAAGAAATCAGGGTTCACATTTCAGGTTGAGTCACCCTTCCTCAGATGGAGGAAGGTGGAGATGGGCAGAAATTTCCAATCTCTCAGAGGGTGATAAATCTGTGAATGTGGTAACTGCAGGAGGGGTCTTGTAAAATTTGGAGAGTTGAGTTATATTCAAGGCTGACACTTTTAATCTAGATGGGAATGAAAGATTGTGGACGTGAGGGCTTAAAACTTAGAGACAAAAAAAACTGCAGATGCTGAAATCCGAGGTAAACAACCAGGAGACTGGAAGAACATAGGGCTGAAGAGCGGGTCTACCCGAAACATTGACTGCTCCTTTCCTCCAGATGCTGCCTGGCTTGATGTATTCTTCCAGCCTCCTGTTTTTCTACCTCTGAGGGGATAAAAGCAGAGGTAGAGTTGAGGATGATCAGGTCAGCCATGATATCATTGGATGGCAGGACAGACTCGATGGACCGAATGGGCTAACTTATGCTAATACATTGCGTAATACGTCGCATAGTCTCTCCTACCAGGTGTGCATACGAGTGACAAGACCAGTCCCTTGGTCCATCCATTATCCCTCCAAGCAGGTCACTCTTGGGTACTACCTTTGCAAATGGCAGTTATTGGGGGCGCGCGCCGGACAAAAAGGCGCGAATTCGGCAGAAGGTGGGAGGGTGGGGCCGGGGGGAGACGCTAGTGAATGGAGTTCGCCGGCGGACAGTTTGTTTTGCCTGAGAGCGCATGCGCCGCAAGGGGCAAACGCCACGCAGAAGACTACAGTCCCCGGCGAACCTTGCGCGTGGGGAATGGGAAGGCGCATGCGCTCGCGTCTGGGACCAGCGTAGGACGGGGGAGGTGTGGCCGAAACGGGTTGCTGCGCAGGCGCCCGGGCCGGTCTACCTTGTCAACTGCGAGTCCGGACTGAGGCGGCAGTCGCGGAGTCGGGTGAAAACGGGGGCCTTGGGTCCAAGCGGCCCAAGTCTGCACCCGTGAGTACATTTCGTTTTTAAATATTGTCTGGTGGTTTTGGGGCCCAGGTTGGATATAAACCTGTTGGTGTGAGGTAGGGCTGGAAGTGACCGTCGACTCTCGGGAGAACCCACCCAACCTCTTGGCCAGAGTTAAGCAAGGACTGCGGATTCTGGAGTCAGAGACAGCACTGCATGGAGCTTCAGAGGAGCTGTGAAGTTGACGTTTCGGGTCGGGACCCTGTAGATATGGGGAGGGGGAATGGAGCTGGCTCCTTTTTCCAGCCCCTTCCTCCCCCCACCACCACCACTGTCACTATCCCTGTAGTCTGGGCCTTGAGGGCTATGATATTGAGGGGTATAGACATAAAGGAACTTTTGCCCTTTGCAGAGGGGGCATAAACTTAAGGTAAAGTCCAAGTGATTTCGAGGGGATTTGAGAAGGAGGTTTATCATCCTTTCTGTGGTGGTTGTTTTCAATTTACTGGTAGAAAGGCAGGCACTATTACAAACTTTAAGGGCATCACTTCAAGTGAGATAGCACACAAGGCTATCGGCCAGTTGCGGGGAAGTGACACTCAAGAAGGTAGGCACTTGAAAAACACCTGAAGAAGGGTCCTGACCTGAACCGTCAGCTTTCCTGCTTCTCTGATGCTGCCTGGCCTGCAGTGTTCCTCCAGCTCCACACTGTTTTATCTCAGACTCCAGCATTGGCAGTTTTTACTATCTCTCTCAATTTTCATGTTTACTTAATGCCTCAGGTCATTAGTTGAGTGAAATCATTCAGTAATGTCACTTCTTCTGTACATACCTCTCTTTCCCTTTTCTGTTTAATGTGCTGGTTTGTCCCTGAAGAAGGGCATGAGTCAGATGCAGTCTTTCCTGCTGGTTACAAATCTGCAGTATCTCTTTGCTTCTCATGGATAAACTATTCAGCCTGGTTCCTGAGGCAGGAATGAAAACAGCCAGATAAAAACAGTGAATTGGAGGCTTTTTCTTTTACACAAGGCGTTGCTTGGTTAAGACGTCCTTCCACAAACAGCTGTGGGAGCAGATATGTTCAGTTTTTAAAAGTGAATAAATGTTTGAAAGATAAAAATTTCACCACTTGTGTGCTAAGAGCAGGATAATTAGACTACCATGTTGAATGAATTAATATTCTGTCAAATTCTCTTTTAAACAGTCATTTGCAGTTATGCTGTGCATTTTGTGACTTTTTGTGCAGCATAGATTAATTTGTGAAATGTGATAATTTGTTGGTGTGAATGAGCCAGCAAACGTACTGAACATTGCCCTACAAACTAGAGGCAATGAACAAATGGGATTAGCACCTAGTTGGTTAAACCAGGGACCTGGGTTTGAATCCTGCCACGATGAGTGGCAGTATTTGAATTCAATTACTCTTAATTTGAGGTTTTTAATTTTGACTAGAAATCCATTATTTACTGTTGGGAGAAAAACCCATCTGGCTTACCAATGTCTTTTAGGGAGGGAAATCTGCTGTCTTTGATCGGGCCTATATGTGACTCCAGTGTCTCAATAATCTGGGTGACTCCTAACTGCACTCCAGGCAATTAGTGATGGCCAATAAATGCTGGCTTGGCCAGTGACGCCCTAATCCTGTGAGTGTATGAAACAAAACTGAAGCAACTTACATTGGTTCATTGTGTTAATTTGAGGTAATAGAATAGATCGTAGGAAATCTAAATTATTGTCTTCTGGTAATGGAATGGTAACTTTGACATCCACCTCAATTGATCAGTTTTTAATTCCTTCATTTTAGAAAATGGAAATCTCTAAGCTTTGTTTGCTTCACTTGCAGAGTTTATAATTAGCCCACCTCTTAGTATGCAGAGGGAACACGACTTGGTAATAAGCAGCATTGATATGCAGCATCCACAGGTAAATAAGTTTATACTGAGGCACTGCATTGTAGATGGGTTGTGTCGCATTCCTGGCCTGTTCTGAACACAGTAAGGGCTACTCTTGCCATATGGTAGGTAAAAGAATGCCCTTCAAAAACTGGATTTTTTTGACAAGGAACTTATCAGTGACCAATTCCTCGATCTGAAGGATGCCTGCTGGCAGACCTTGTTTAGGATGGTTGCTTCATTTAGGGGAATCAAGTTGAAGGTGGACAGTAGGTGTGTTGAACAGGTCATCATGGAGTGGGTAAGTGAGGTGCAACCTGGATGGTTTCAGCCAGCTTGTGCATTTTTGTAGGCAGCTGTTTGTGGCAGGAAGCCAGCTGAGGGGTGAGGAACATAGGGTTTTAATGTTCATTGTGGCATTCAGTACTCTGCACTGGAGTGCAGTAACACAAATGTTGAGGACAAGTCTGGTGTAACGACAATTCCTTGTATAGATGTATCAACTTTGATTCACAGATTTTTCTGTTTTGATTTTTTTTCTGTTTTCTTCCAGTGCTCTGAAATGTGCAAGGTCCTAACTCAAGTTACGTCAAAGCATGTTAGCCTGGGATATTGCTTTAGTCTCTGACCATCCCTCTAGATATAATTTTTTTGGCATAGGTGTTTTGAAGGTGGAATGTACTGGATATGATTTTGGAGGTATTCTGTGTGTGACAGTGTGCTGTTGTAGTCTGTCCACACTGTAAAGTGTTTGATTAGGATCTAGTCTGGAACGTAGAAGGATAGAACTTGTCTGGCCCCTCTGCAGTGCCTCATTTATATCCTTCCTTAAATGAGGACATCAATACTGGACACAACACTTAAAAGGGCAACTTTTCACACATAGGATGATGTGTGTATAGAATGAGCTGCCAAAGGAATTGGTGGAGGCTGGTACAATTACAACACTTGAAAGGCATCTGGATGGGTATATGAATAGGAAGGTTTTGGAGGGATATGGGCCAAATACTGGGTAAATGGGACTATATTAATTTGGGATATCTGGTTGGCATGGATGAGGTGGACTGGAGGGTCTGTTTCTGTGCTGTACACTTCTATGACTGGTAGCTCACATGTCATCAGCATAGATGAACTAGTGAGATGTTACACAAAGAACATCATCAGATGAAGTCACTCGATCCAATGTCAACTCTGCTTTCTTTCCATGAATGCTGCTAGACCTTCTCAGTTTCTCTAGCAATTACTGTTTTGGTTTCCGATCTCCACCTCCAGGGTTGGGACTAGTGCTGAGCCTTTTGGTAGGGGTTAATAAGATAATGCTTTTATCATGTCTGAAGGATGATGTATCTTTTCACATAAAAACTCTGGTTTTAGGGCAGAACTGGAAATGCTGAATGGCATCTAGGGTAAAATTTTAGGTAAAACAGATGGAGCTTCCACTCGAATATTGAGATAACTTAGTGTAGAGCTGGATGAACATAGCAGGCCAAGCAGGAAGGCTGACATTTTGGGCCTAGACCCTTTAGAAATTTCTGAAGAAGGGTCTAGGCCCAACAGTCAGCCTTCCTGCTCCTCTGATGCTGCTTGGCCTGCTGTGTTCATCCAGCTCTGCACTTTGTTATCTCAGATTCTCCAGAATCTGCAGTTCCTACTATCTCTGAAACACTCGAATATTGACCTGTTTTACTTCAGATGATGGTTGGCATGCGCAATTAACATTTGCAGCTTTTTCTTTTTGCTCTTCAAATCTGCCCCAATTCTTCAGATGTTGCACATCTAACATTTCTCAGAAGTTTATGAATCCCCACCGATTCTGTGGTTGTGAGGATTTATGTGGTTTTGTTGGCATTGGGCTAACTCATTCTGAGTCTCCCCTATCTGGAAAAATGTTGATCTAATAGTCTGCAGTGCACTTTTTGCTTTTAATGAGGTGTTACAAAGAAAACTCAAATGTAGAATTAACTTTTTTTGGAGCAGGCTCCCTCATTTCTCATGGAAAATGTCAATGCATTTATTTTTAAATTGAAGTGAACATGGTGAGAGTTCAACATCCTGGTAATTAGAAGCACTTAAGTAACCGCATTACAGTTCTGCTTGACACAATGTGTTTGAGTGGTGCAACTTTGTCTGTTTGGTCGGTGCTTAGTTTGCATTAGTCTGTGATTCTGCTGTGATAAGTGATGGCCTGATGATGCGAACATAATAACTCCACTTGGCAAAGCATCAGATCCCTGAATGCAGTCAATTATTGTCTCTAGATGTGATGTTCCCAAGTCCACCCTTCCTTAGCTTACACTTTAACTGACCTAGAGGATATTGTAAGGGGAACACTGGCAGATATAAGGCACTTTGGCATTGTTCTTTCCCCTGTACTACCCCAGAACCTAAAGATTATTCAGACTTTTTCTTATCCTCTGGTTTGGATTGTTGTTAATAGTGCCCCAGCCTTGGGAAATGACATGATGTTTGGTGTTCATTTCCTTTGCTTGTATTCCTTGTTTTTCATTAATTTTCATTGTGCAACAACTGTAAAGTTCCCCTGCAGGCTTGCGCTCATTGACCCCTCTAAATTACTACAATTTGTTTTTAAAGGGAGTGTCCTCTTAAGGAAACTGCCTGTGCTCTTGTGCATGTGGTGGGGGTGGAGTGAAATTAAAGGAATTGTTGGTTGCTGGGCTGGTAATTCAGAGTCCTGTATTAATGAGCTAGGCAGGGCAGAACCTACTCTAGCATCTGAGTAGTTTAAAGTCGGTTAATTTTCATCAGTCTGAAACAGCCCATAAGTGTATGCAGCAAAACTGGATAACATCCAAGCTTGGCTAATAACTGACAAGTAACACTGTCTCAAGCCAATAGCCAAGCAATGACCATTTCCACCAAAAGTGAATCTAACCATCTCCACTTAACATTCAGTGGTATTAGTGGTTTTGCTACAGTGTTGAATCTCCTGCTGTCAACATCCTGGAGTTACTGTAGATCAGAAATTGAATCGGACCAACCGTATAAAGACTATGGCAACAAGAGCAGTTCAGGGGCTGGGAATTCTGCATTGAGTAACTCACCTCTTGTCTCCCAAATATGTCCACCATTTACAAGGAGTGCACTGGAGTACTGAGTGCTTTTGGACCTGCACCAAGGAAACAGCAGTATGCATGACTGGCACCCCACTTTGAGCATTCACTTGCTTCAATGACTGTGATGGCAGCGAGCATCATGTACAAGATCTGTCTCACCCAGGCTGCTTTGATAGCTCCTTCCAAATCTGTGGTCTCAAACACCCGTAAGTACAATGGCAGCAGAGATCTTCAAACCCCAACACCTGCAAATTTTCCTCCAGACCATGTGCCATCCCAACTTATTGTCACTCCTTCACTTTCCCATGGAACTCCGATATCTCTCAGCACTGTGGATGTACAGTACCTACGTTCCAAGGGCCTCAACAGTTTAAGAAGGCAGTTCACCATCACCGTCTCAAAGACAATTGGAAATGGTCAATAAACACTGACCTAACCAGTAATGCCCTCATCAAGGAATTAATTAAAATAAAAGGAAAATCTAAATTTTAAATCGGAATGCATATTCATAACAATCACCGTCCAACTGGTGGATTTTTGCTTGAACCCACTTGGTTCTCTAACATCCTTTTACAGCCTCCAGTCCATGATTGCTCTCAGAAATGGCTGAACAAGTCTCTTATTTGTACTAGAATGGGAGATTAATGCTTGCTTAGCTAGCAATATCACAACCCATGAGAGAATTATCAAAGCCACCACCAGAGGATTAAACACATTTTTAAAATCATCGCAGTAGACATTTGGTTCATAGTGAGAGATTTGGAAATTGCTGATGAACCCAGCATGACTGGGATTAGCTGAGCAGCCCTAAGCTTTGCTTATTCATAGTTCTGGACGCTGACATGTTTGGTGGCTTGGAACTGCAACATAACAGAATCCCTCTCAGCTGCTGAAGGGAATTGCAAAGAGGAATTGTGCAGATTCCTTCAATTGTGGCATAACACAAAAATGTAGTCCTGTGCCTGGGTGGCCAATGAATTGAGATGAGACTTCAGTTGAATAAAACATGATTCTGTGGATGTTGGAGATTTGAAATAACAAAGTACTCAAACCCTGCAAGTCT
The DNA here is from genome assembly GCF_030684315.1 of Stegostoma tigrinum. Lineage (NCBI taxonomy): Eukaryota > Metazoa > Chordata > Chondrichthyes > Orectolobiformes > Stegostomatidae > Stegostoma > Stegostoma tigrinum. The sequence goes on along the minus strand of NC_081395.1, from coordinate 8,221,183 downwards.
GGCAGTTTTGGGGAGATAGTGTTAATGAGTCTAATATGATTCTTTAGTGCAAAATCTCAACTTGGTTGTGTGTAGCTTTCCGATAGGTGATCATCACAGGCTGTTGTCATTTCCACATCAAGATTTTTTTATCCCTTGATTGCTCAAGTCTGATCTCTTACACCCTACTGCCTTTACTTCTCTAATGTTTGTGATCTCTTTTCCCCCCCAAAGGTCCAATGCTTTCTACAGAATGTTACTTAGATGAGAGAAGGATGTTGCAAATTACCGCTTTGAAACAGTTCATAACTGCTTTATGTGCTGTATTACTACTTTGACCTGTTGTGATGGGAATGTCTGAGCCATTCTGCGCAGTGCCACCAATATGATCAATTGTGAGATGATCGCCACTTTTTTATTTTTCTGCCAAGGATCGCCAACTGTGAGGGATGTTTTTAGAAGCCTGTAGTTGCTTTCTAGTGTGTAGCATAATCTTCTTACATTTGAGTGGAGCAAGCAGAGGAGTTGACTTGATTTTCCCGGGAGAATTAGGCTTTAGTCTTTTCAAAGCGTTATGCTGTAAGAGCTCTCTGCCTGCACACCCAACCTATCTCCATTCAGATGCACTGTTATTACCTTTCTACCTCACTCAAACATTCAGCATAGGGTTAGAAGTAGGCCATTTTCTCTCATTCAATAAGGTCTGTATTTTTAGAATTCTACATTCCCTTCTCCAACTGATGATCTCTGATTCCCTTCCCAAACAAGAATTTATCTACCACTGCCTTAAAAATATTCAATAAAGCTGCATCCACTACCTTCTGAGGCAGTCTGTTTCACGGGTGCACAACCCTCAGAGGGAAGAAATATTCTCATCTCTATCCTGAAAGGGCAGCCTCAAATTTTATATCAATGACCCCTAGTTCTGCATTCTCTTCCCTCCGCCAGGCAAAAATTTGTTCGACCTCGACCTTGTCAAGACCATTCAGACCATTGTGCATTTCAATAAAATCTAACCACCCCACACTCTTCTAAATTACGGTGGAAAGTAAGATTATGGCTTTGAGATAGGGGATCAGCCTTGATCGAATTGAATGACAGAGCAGGCTCGAATGGCCTACTGCTCATTTCTGAGAAACAAGCCCAACTGTCCAACCCACTCTTGAACTTGTATATCTTGGGAATGATGCAGCCTTGCATGTCGAACCTGTGCTTTGCTCATGACAGAGAGCAGTTGGCAAAGAAGTGCTCTCGTGTCCATGCAGGAAGAAGGGAGGGACACTAGTTCTGTTGAAGTTTATTTTATTCCCTGGAATGAAGTAAAGCATTATCAGGCTCTTTATAGCTGAACATGGAGCAGTCGCTCTGGTTACCATAATTGAAGGAAACTAACTTGGCAGCATAGTAATTTGCATGGTCATAGTGAAGTAGGTTGGTTTAAATTTGCTTTGAGAGTTAGGAACCCAAAGTCACCATCTTCCTACAGTAGCCAGAGAGGGACTGAAACCCTCATTTTAATGCTGTTGTGTTTCTGATAGATTTCTTTCTGATTCAGATGGATCCAAGTGAGCCGAGAAATTTGCTGGAAGTGCCTGGAGGTTCCCAGCGGGGGAGTGTATCCTCATCTGTGACTAGATGTAAGTGTGTTGTGATGTTCTCTTTAAACCAGCTTCAGCTCTGTGGTGTGCTATGCCAGAGCACATGCAAAAGGCCTTTCATCAAAAGTAATGTCTCTACCAGGTAAGTCAAACTGTACCTGTAGATGCTGAAAAGTGCATGCTTTGCCCTCCAGTTTGCACTGAACCAGCTGCTTCAAGTAAGACTGAGCTGTAGCCGCCAGTATTGTTTTGCAAGATAACAAAGTGTGAAGCTGGATGAACACAGCAGGCCAAGCAGCATCTCGGGAGCACAAAAGCTGATGTTTCGGGCCTAGACCCTTCATTAGAGAGGGGGGTGGGGTGAGGGTTCTGGAATAAATAGGGAGGCGGACCGAAGATGGAGAGAAAAGAAGATAGGTGGGGAGGTAGGGAGGGGATAGGTCAGCCCAGGGAAGACGGACAGGACAAGGAGGAAGCTTCCTCTACATTGCGGAAACCAAGCGGAGGCTTGGGGACCGCTTTTTAGAACACCTCCGCTAGGTTCGCAATAAACAACTGCACCTCCCAGTTGCGAACCATTTCAACTCCCCCTCCCATTCTTTAGATGACATGTCCATCATGGGCCTCCTGCAGTGCCACAATGATGCCACCTGAAGGTTGCAGGAACAGCAACTCATGCTTGGGAACCCTGCAGCCCAATGGTATCAATGTGGACTCACCAGCTTCAAAATCCCCCCTTCCCCCACCGCATCCCAAAACCAGCCCAGTTCTTCCCCTCCCCCCACTGCATCACACAACCAGCCCAGCTCATCCCCTCCCCCCACCGCATCCCAAAACCAGCCCAGCCTGTCTCTGCCTCCCGAACCTGTTCTTCCTCTCACCCATCCCTTCCTCCCACCCCAAGCCGCACCTCCATCTCCTACCTACTAACCTCATCCCACCTCCTTGACCTGTCCGTCTTCCCTGGACTGACCTATCCCCTCCCCACCTATACTCTCCTCTCCACCTATCATCTTTTCTCTCCATGTTCGGTCCGCCTCCACCCCTCCCTATTTATTCCAGAACCCTCACCCCATTCCCCTCTCTGATGAAGAGTCCAGGCCCGAAACGTCAGCTTTTGTGCTCCTGAGATGCTGCTTGGCCTGCTGTGTTCATCCAGCTTAACACTTTGTTATCTTGGATTGTCCAGCATCTGCAGTTCCCATTATCTCTGATACAGTATTGTTTTGCATTTTAGCCACAAAAGAATCGGATCATTCATGACCTTATTGAATGGTGGAGCAAGCTGAAAGCAGGCTAGGTGGCCTACTGTTTGTATTTCTGTTTGTATGTAGATAGGAATATCTACCATTGATTGGATTCGCTTCTGTTATCTAGTGTAAGAGGGTTAGATTGAGGTTGGTTGTGTTGCCATTCCACTGACACTTTGCCTGCTATCATATGTAAAATTGCCACTAGGGCCAAGGCAACAGTACCTCAGTGCTGTCAGAAGACCTGAGGAGAGCAAGCAATCTAGTTGTCCTAGCTGCATTGCCAACCAAAAGAAAACCTGTTGCACATCAAAAATTGATTCATTTTGCATATGGCAGATGAGAGCATAAATGGCACCCTAGTGTGAGGAGGTCAGTACAATCTATTCAGATCCATAACCATAGTTTTATTAGCCACAGACTTCTAAAACAAAAATCCAGAAGATTTGTCTTGTATAAATGTTCAATTCTCCATGTAGATTCTCCCTTTTTCTTTTGGTGTGATAAACTGTTTGTTTGTTTCTCACCTAAATGAACATGTTCTTCAGTTAACTTAATTTTTTTCTGGCCCCTTTTCTTCCGAAGACCCAGAGGTATTGGTTTACCTGGTGAATGACTCTGTTATTCAGATTTCTGTGGAGAGTCTGACGGCCCTTACAGCAGGGGAGCTTGCCAGAACTGTTCGGGAAGCACTGCAGTTGCCTGATCAGGCTCAAGAGATTTTCTCGTTGTGGCTGGTTTCGCCTTTCTTAGGTGAGTGACTGCAGTCTTTAATGACCCTGTAGTTTGGGGAGGGTGTGTTTGGGAGTGTCTCTATTTGTGAGTTAATAAGTGCATTTGCTGCAAAAGCTGCTAGGAGGGGATTTTAACAAGATAATTAGGGAAAATGCTTTAGTGTCATCTACTGCCTTCCAGTAGATTGGACGACTTGACAACCTGACTTCAAGTTCAGCCCATGCTGTGTCTCCTGTCTGCAGGGCTGTCTGAATGAATTAGGCTTTAAACATTCTTTGATCCTGTGACAGGCTTCTGACCAGATACGTTCTGTCGACAAACCTGCCTACCTCAGCCTCAATTTCATCACCCAGCTCTGTCTATCTCAACTCATCTGCCCCTTCAGCTGCCTGGACACTATGATTTAGAATTCCCTCCCTGAACATCTCATCCTCTCGATTCTTCTTTAACATGCTCCTTTAAAATCCATCTCTTTGATCAAATGTTTAATTGCCTATTCTAATGTATCTTTGCACATGATCTAGTATAACGTTTTTTATGATGCTCCTATTGTTTCTCCTACCACATTTTATTAACAGTGCAACATGAATGCAAGTTATTTCAGTCCATTGTCTACACTGAAAATCTCACTCAGGCACCACTGGGTGAGGAAAAGGAAAATTGTTTGGTTTGAGGCAGTGCTATTTCCCTGAGGCTGGAATGCCAAAGCAGGGAGGGAGCTTTACCAAGCTAACAAAATGTGAGGCTGGATGAACACAGCAGGCCAAGCAGCATCTCAGGAGCACAAAAGCTGACGTTTCGGGCCTAGACCCTTCATCAGAGAGGGGGATGGGGAGAGGGAACTGGAATAAATAGGGAGAGAGGGGGAGGCGGACCGAAGATGGAGAGTAAAGAAGATAGGTGGAGAGAGTATAGGTAGGGAGGGGATAGGTCAGTCCAGGGAAGACGGACAGGTCAAGGAGGTGGGATGAGGTTAGTAGGTGGCTGGGGGTGCGGCTTGGGGTGGGAGGAAGGGATGGGTGAGAGGAAGAACCGGTTAGGGAGGCAGAGACAGGTTGGACTGGTTTAGGGATGCAGTGGGTGGGGGGGGAGGGGGGAAAGAGCTGGGCTGGTTGTGTGGTGCAGTGGGGGGAGGGGATGAACTGGGCTGGTTTAGGGATGCAGTAGGGGAAGGGGAGATGTTGAAACTGGTGAAGTCCACGTTGATACCATATGGCTGCAGGGTTCCCAGGCGGAATATGAGTTGCTGTTCCTGCAACCTTCGGGTGGCATCATTGTGGCACTGCAGGAGGCCCATGATGGACATCCCATCTAGAGAATGGGAGGGGGAGTGGAAATGGTTTGCGACTTGGAGGTGCAGTTGTGTGTATATGCTCTGCGAATATTGGGTACCTAGGTCAGTTTTGTTTTAAAGCAATTTCTCTGATTCACTGCCTATTTAATTGTGCTGCCTCGTAAGATTTAATGATCTGGATGCAGTCCCCATCCATTTTCCTTTCTTCTTTACCACCACTGCTTCCTCGTCTCCCCCCCCAACCCGCCCCCAAGAAAAAAAACTGCCCTTCAAAATTGATGTGAAGACTGGAAGCCCAGAATTGGCAAACTGCAGTTCCAGTGATGCGTGTAAACTCTGGCTGTCTTATAGGGAGCACGTAATTCGCTGAGTAGCAATAGGAAGCATCTGCGAGAGGGTCTACTTGGTCATTGTACACAGGTTGTTCTGCGTAGTTCCCTATGGGTCAGCGGGAAATGGCTGCTAATGCACTGAGCCCTGTTCGTCAATTTATATAAACCAGTATAGTGTCCTCTCTTTTTCTGTATTGGCCTCCATCTAATATTCAGGATCTCTCCAGAGAAATATAAAAGCACATTTGAGAACACCACTTGTACATTCGTTTGTGCCTATTGTTGCCTCATCATGGTTTATACTTTGGACTCATCACCCCTTCATGAATCCCCAAACTCTACAAATGATGCAGGGAACAAGAGACCCTTTGGAGTAGAAGGGGGATCATTGGAGTCCCGTTTACTAAATGGTTTTGCTATAGTTTTAGCAATTAGTAGCGCCTGCTTAGCCTGGAAAGAGAGTCTGTCCTTCATGTCTCAAGAACTTCCAGTGACTGTAGTCCTATTTAAAAAAGAAAGTTCATTGTCTGAGTCACTGAGTCATATGAAATGTGATATGTAAATGGAGATATTATTCTAGGATGAGGAGGAGAGAAAAATGATGGCAAGGCTCCGGTAAGGCCTGATCTGTGTGTAAATATGTTCTGCAGTAAATTTCTTTCGTTATGAACAAGCCTCACATAGAAACCCTGAGGGTGCATTATTTGATGTCCAAATGACTACGCCCACAGGCACTTAAATACCATAAATTGTGCTATGCACAATGGCCACAGTGTCTCCCTTTCTTTAGAAATCATGAGACAGACGCCAAAAGGACATTGTCCCAGCCCTCCTCTGTAACAGGAGATCTCGTTTCCCATTATTGTGATGATCGCATCATTGGCTCTTAATCCGGTTGAAATGTTCTGATGCATCAATCCATTTGTAAGCAATTCTGTGCAATCTTAACCCAAAGGAGGTGTAGAAGGGAAACTGAGAAGAGAATCTTACATGTTCTCTGGCAGTGTCTTTCATTTAACATTTTACTATTTGACATGATTTGCTTATTCACAGAGCTGCAACTGAAGCCCAAGCATCATCCCTACAAGGTCAGCCGGCAGTGGTCAGATCTCCTTTACCGATTTACTAAGTGTTCTGTTGATGACATTGTTCATGGTGAGTGTTGCATTGGTTAATAACTTGAAGAATTTTGAGGACCAGGTGTTATGACTCAGTGGGTGGCATGCTGGAAACGAAGCTCGACTACTCTCTGTCTTTATTCATTTACGGATGAGGGTGTCACTGTCGAGGCAGCATTTGTTGCCCATCCCTAATTGCCCAGAGAGCATTTAAGAGTCAACCACATTGCTGTGGGTCTGAAGTCACGTGTAGGCCAGACCGGGTAGGAATATCACTTTCCTTCCCTAAAGGACATTAGTGATCCAGATGGGTTTTTCCAACAATACATGATGGATTCATGGCCATCATTAGATTCTTAATTCCAGATTTTTTTGGATTCGGATTTCACCATCTCCCAGAGTGGGATTTGAACCTGGGTCCCCAGAATGTTGTCTTCTCTGGATTAACAGTCCAGCGATAATACCACCAGGCCATTGCCTCCACCGCACCCCCCCACACCCCCCAAAGTCTTCGCAAACGTGAAAGATATTGATAAAAATACTCAAAAATCTCCACTTTACTTGTCTTTTAGACCAGGTTGACCAAAAGTGCAGACCAGATTATGGTCCATCAACATTAACTCTTCTGGTTAAAACTCTAACCCATTTAAAACTGCCCCCCCGCCACCATCAGTAGTAAATCTTTTGTGTCTGCAAGATCACGAATCCCACATTTGCTTTTCCATACCAAAAAAGAAGTAACACCAAAAATCAACATCTGCCAGAGAAACTGGCATATCCTGATCATAAACCTACTTTTAATGAGCTTTGCACTTGTCAATTTCATCATTCACTGGTACGTAGGAATAACTAACAACAGACATACACAAAAAAGCATGGGTGTTATGCACAGAGGGGAGGACCTAAAAGGCTGTTCAATGGCCCCTATCCTTGGGGTTTACTGAGACGATCCCTTTTGCCCAACATGTTTTGCTGCTCCTCGATCTTCCTTTTCCAGACAGTTTTACCCACTTGCAGGTGACAAAATGACTGATTCATACTTATGAAATCTCTGACTATAGCTACAGTTAAAAGCTATAACTCATCTCAGCTGATGAAGAGAAAGAAACTAACTTTTGTCAGACTTAAGACACTTACTTGACTACAAAGAGAAGGATAGCTCATTCCTTTCTCAGGGTCCGATGGCTTCTGACTACACTTTCACACCAAAAGCTATTAGCTCCCTGGGAGCCAACCTCAGCTGTTAGCAGGCAAAAGACCATTATCATCTAGCTACCAGTCCAGAGAGCGATCGGCTACTTGTTGACTCCCTGTTCCAGCTCATCTGCAACTAACGCACACAGAGACACATCATCTTGTTCTTTCCCATTTCACTCCACAATCAAAAATACAAGCAGACATACTCTCTTTGCACGGGGAATGGCCATCTGGGATGATGTGTCAACTGTTATTGTTCACTGATTACTCAATCTATTTCTCCCTGTAGTCCGTTGTCTTTTCAGTCCATATGTATAGTGTGCTTACTAATCTTTGAAAGGTGTTTCCATTCAGTTCGTGACTAGTCAAAATGCCCCCAAGTGTTTAATAAACAGCAACTTGGTTCACCATATCCTCCACCCCATCTTCTACAATCCTAGGCTACTGAGACCTGTTGCAGCACAGACTAGACACTTAGCATGGAAAGAGAAGCTCATTTAAAGTGACTAAAGCAGCATCAAAACGGCATGTGGTGATTTTATTCAGAATGCATTGTGTGAGAATAATTGGAACAGAAGAGTAAAGACTTTCATCTTTTCCCAGCTAGTGTTTCTCCCTGTATGTCAAGATGCACAAACATAGAAAATCCCTGATTTTGATTTGTGGCCTGAGCAGTGTTAACTGGTCTCATCTAGGATGACACCTTTCATATAGGCACTTTAATGCTCAGACAGTTCATATCTGGAAGTTGTTGCTCTTTTTCCCCAACCACCCATGCATTCTGCACTGCTGCTAGGTGTATGGATATTGGCAGAGGATAGTGGTCGCCTCAACCATAAGCTCTCTCTGTCCCACCCCACATGCTTCATTAGACTAGGTTTCTCCTTGTGCTTGAAAGTGAAGATCTCCCATTTACGGTTGAAATGACAAGTGTTCTTTATTCTGAAGGTTGAGCGTTTGTGTATCTCTCCCTCAGAGGGTCATTGCCATAAAAATATTCAAAGTTCGGCCTTGACTAAAGAGGGAAACCAACCATATTGGTGTAGGAAGGCAAGTGGCGTCTAGGCTGTAGTCAGATCAGCCACGATAGCTTGTTGACTGCCAAGCAGGCTCAAGGGGCCTAGAGGCAGCTACTCCTAACTGTTTGTGTGGAAAATGCAGCCAGGTGAAAGTACTATGTTTGTTTCCATTGGTGGTTCAATTGCTCTCTTAATGGTATGTCTGTGTCTGACAGATGAACCGTCGTTGCAGTTTCGAAAGAATGTGTTCTTTCCCAAAGGCAAAGAGTTACAAGTGAGTTCTTAGTCTCAGTAATGATTTGAAATAGTACATAAACCGTAATGTTCTGTCAGGAATTCCAAGTGTTTTACGTATGTTTGTGTGTACTGTATAATAAATTTTCCTTCTACTTGCAAAAACAGGGAATGCTGGAGAAATTCAGCAAGACTAGCAGCATCTGTGGAGAGAAAGAGTTAATATTTCATGTCAATAAAACCTGAAATGTTCTAAGGAAAGGCCACTGGACCAAAAATGTTAATTCTGATGTCTCTGCCCTGATGTTACCAGACTTGCTGAGTTTTTCAAGCAATCTTTGTTTTTGTAACTTGAGTCCACTGACTTTTCTTCAGAGACTTCGAACTCCTCTTCCTTCTAGTTTTTGGAAGTGCCGAACTTTAGTCTTGCTATTTTTTTCCAGATATCTTCCATTTGCAGGTTCCCCTAGTATGTGTGCCGCAGCATAAAGGCTTATTTTAGCTTACAATTTATTTAGAACCTGTTCTGTTGTATACTGAAATGGGTCTGTTTGTGAGTACTGCTAGTATAAGACCACTTGCTACTGTAAAATGACTGAAGCGTAGAGTATATTTCCTGAGATTTGCCAGTGTTTTAGTGCAACTCCAACAAGAGCTGTTGGAAACGAAGAATGAAATGTATTCAAAGGAAAAGATCCATCAGTAATAGATTCTGAAGACGAGTGATTTCTTTTCAACCAAGTGTCAAATAGCTTTACAGTCTGTCCACTAGTAATCCGTGCTGTTTCTGTACTGATTACTGATATGGTTATTTATCAGTCTGCAGAAATTTTCCGATGTCTTACCCTTCAAAATTGTTCCTTCCTTTTGCTGAGTAGTCAATATTTGTTGAAATTTCAGATTGCGGATGAGGGCATTCTCCGATTGTTGTACGAGGAGGCCAAACTTAATATCCTGGAGGGCCGGTACCCTTACGACATGGAGGATTGTCTCAAACTGGGTGCCCTCACTTGTCGAATTGAGCTTGGTCCCTTTAATCAGGACCAACACAATCTGACTGTCATCAGGTGAGGCTAGTATTGATAACCAAGGAAGAATATGGACAGATCCTGGCTGACTGAAATGGAAGTATTGCAAGAGATAATGGGTGGGCGAGGGAGGTTAAATTCAACATAGTGACTGACTCGTAAAGTACAAAGACCCAATGTCATTCTGGTTGCCAGTTTCCTTTTCTTTAAGTTATTGAGTGACAAAAATCATGCACAAAAGAAAACTTGTTGCACCAAAGACGCCTCAGTTCCTGAGCATGCTTGCATCATGAAGTTGTATGATGAATTCTACAGTATGGAAGTTTGCCACCTTGGCCCATCATGCTATGAGCTACTCACTACTTTTTTTTTTAAGAAAGGTCATCTGGTAGCTTATTACTGTTGGTGGGACTTTATTGTGTGCAATTTGGTTGTTCTTCCCTTAGAGCAGTGTGTAGATTTCAGGAAAAAAAAGTACTTAAGGCTGTGAGGTGCTTTGAGATGCCCTGGGGTGCAAAAGTGTTGTATGGTTGCAATCTCGATGATTGATTTGTTTTCTCCTATTTCTTTTTAAACTTCTCATTTTAATCTCTCCCTTTCTAAAGCTGCTGTGAATTCCATGTACCAACAGGGTAAAGGGGGAAGGTATGATCTCTTGTGTGTTTTTGAGTTACCAACTCACTCAGCAGTGGTATTTCTTCCCTATTTCCTTTATCAAGGACTCTCATCATTTCACAAACCTCACTGACCTCTTAAGTTTTGCTGTTTTGATCAGAAAGTCTCCAACCTGAGCCATCTTTATTACTTTTGAGCCTTATTTTGGTGTCACAACACCATTCAGCTGAACTGCTTCAAGTGGTAAAATTTAATCCTCTGGTGCTACTATATGTTGTGCAGTATCACCAGTTGTGATTCGACGGCTGAAATAACTTCTCCAGATGCAATTGGCTCCTTCAGTGGCCAGATGGGAAAGGTCTAACATTTCAAGCATAACCTTCCCTCCTGCTAGAAAAAAGATGGTGATCATGGCCGTGTTGGGAAAATGTGCAGTTACATTACAGATTTCCAGTTGATGTGGGTATTTTCCCCATTACAATCATTTGTGTCTGGAAGTCCTGCACTGAGCAGTTAATGGCAATCCAGGAGACTTGAGCAATGAACAGCCCTATCCAGTTGCAGCACTAACTGGGAGGAGCAAACCCCATACAAAGCAGGATTAAAACTCAGATGAGTTTCTGAAAGACGCTTACTGAGGCTCGTTTGATAATGGGAACTGCAGATGCTGGAGAATCCAAGATAAACAAGTGTGAAGCTGGATGGACAGAGCAGGCCAAGCAGCATCTCAGGAGCACAAAAGCTGATGTTTCGGGCATAGACCCTTCATCAGACAGGGGGATGGGGAGAGTTCTGGAATAAATAGGGAGAGAGGGGGGAAGCGGACCGAAGATGGAGAGAAAAGAAGATAGGTGGAGAGGAGAGTATCGGTAGGGAGGGGATAGGTCAGTCCAAGGAAGATGGACAGGTCAAGAAGGCGGGATGGGGTAGTAGGTAGGAAATGGAGGTGTGGCTTGAGGTGGGAGGAAGGGATGGGTGAGAGGAAGAACAGGTTAGGGAGGCAGAGACAGGCTGGGCTGGTTTTGGGATGCAGTGGTGGGAGGGAACAAGCTGGGCTGGTTTTGGGATGCAGTGGGGCAAGGGGAGATTTTGAAGCTGGTGAAGTCCACATTGATACCATTGGGCTGCAGGGTTCCCAAGCGGAATATGAGTTGCCGTTCCTGCAACCTTTGGGTGGCATCATTGTGGCACTGCAGGAGGCCCATGATGGACATATCGTCTGAGGAATGGGAGGGGGAGTTAAAATGGTTCGCGACTGGGAGGTGCAATTGTTTATTGCGAACCGAGTGCAGGTGTTCTGCAAAGTGGTCCTCAAGCCTCCGGAGACTTGGGGACCGCTTTGTAGAACACCTCCGACGGTTGCAGGAACAGCGACTCATATTCCGCTTGGGAACCCTGCAGCCCAATGGTATCAGTGTGGTCTTCACAAGCTTCAAAATCTCCCCTCCCCCCACTGCATCCCAAAACCAGCCCAGCCTGTCTCTGCCTCCCTAACCTGTTCTTCCTCTCGCCCATCCCTTCCTCCCATCTCAAGCCGCACCTCCATTTCTTACCTACTACCCATCCCGCCTCCTTGACCTGTCCGTCTTCCCTGGACTGACCTATCCCCTCCCTACCTCCCCACCTATACTCTCCTCTCCACCTATCTACTTCTCCTTCCATCTTTGGTCCGCTTCCCCCTCTCCCTATTTATTCCAGAACACACTCCCCATCCCCCTCTCTGATGAAGGGTCTAGGCCCAAAACGTCAGTTTTTGTACTCCTGAGATGCTGCTTGGCCTGCTGTGTTCATCCAGCTTCACGTTTACTGAGGCTCATTCTGATCGCCTAGGTTTGTGACTGCTGGCTGGTACTACAGCTGGATTGGATGCTTGTGGGATAAGTGCAATGGGTTGTATCTGGAGCAGGACCTCTAAGCTGACTTTGGTGACATCAATTGTTGCAGGGGCTGGGATCAACACATTACTCCTGTCTACAGCTCTGTACAACACATGGAAGAGTTTTTGCATTTTGTCTGTGAGTCATCTTATTCATTAGGTACTGCTACCTTGCTATCTGAAACATGATCCAGGTTGGGTTAACCTATTATTATGAAATGTTTTTCAGGGAGAAACTTGATATGTTTCTTCCCACTCATCTGTGTAAAAAGCACAGTGGGTTCCTGGCAGCATTCCGGCCTCGAGGAGCCAAGCAGCATTGCTATGAAGAGGAGCTCCTGGAATCCTTCAGGCAGCTGGTGGATGATGCAGCGCGTGAGGAGCCAGAAGCCCTGAAACTTCACTACCGAGCGTATCTGGAAAAATGTCATCTGCTACAGTACTATGGGTAAGTTGTGGGATTGGGTTGGCCTCCTTATGAAAAGTTGAAGGGTTCTGAGAGATTGCGCGCACAATATGCTTGGCAACCTTTGTCTGGTCTTTCATACATAACAAATGTATAAGTCAGGAGACTGTACAGACATTCAGTCCTTTGACTCTTGTCCACCATTCAGTAAGAACATGGCTTATCTGATTACAAGTACTGTATGTTTCCACCTTGCCTTTGGGAGTTTGACCCACTCCTCCAGGCAGAATCGTAGAATCCGTATCGTATGGAAGCAGTCCATTTGGCTAATTGAATGCTCACCGACCCTCCGAGCATCCCTGCCAGCCCGATAACCCTGCATTTCCCATGGCTAATCCCCTTAGCCTGCACACTCCTGGACGCTACGGGCAGCTTAACGTGGCCAATCCATCCTAATCTGCACACCTTTGGACTGTGGGAGGAAACCAGAGCACCCAGAAGGAACCCTTGCAGATGTGGAGATAATGTGCAAACTCCAAACAAACAGCTGCCCAAGGATGGGATCAAACCAGAGTCCCTGGCACTGTGAGGCAGTAGCGCTAACCACTGAGCCACCATGCCTCCCTTTGTCGTTTTAGACATCATAGATGTACTGCAGCACCTTCAGTAGAAGAAAGCAGAAAATGTTTGTTAATTTAGAGACCTTAGTTACTGACGTTGCCATCACACAATGCAGTGTATTGTGTGCACAAAGTTATGCTTCATCGTGATGTAGCATAAGATTTCTGTTTTGTGTGTGCACGTAAGACAGTGAGGGGTAAAAGATCAAGGAATGTGGCAGAGTCATTCAGGTAACAGCCCCATTCCTTGAAGGGTTATTAATTTAGAGCAACCTGGCAGTCCAGTCCTGAACATAATCCATTAATTCACTTAAGAATAGTTACAAAATGCTGTAAAAGAATCTCTGATAGGCAAAGGCCTGTTTAAGCTGTCAAGTTTGTACTTTAAGTACCCTGACTAGCTCCACGTGGTATTCAACTCCATGCCATGCGACCTACCCATCTTATCCTGAGGAAAGGTTTGCCTCCTGGCATTTAGGATCTCCTGAGGGAAGTTGAGTAAATTTTTTGGCATTCTCATCTTGAATAGTTGGACTTTCTCCCTTTATGCTTTTACCTCTGTCTCCTTTAAATGTCTCATTTAAGTTCTCTCGCCTTTTTAAAAAGTTGTCACAGAATTGTGCAATGCCTTAGAAACAAAGAAAATAGGTGCAGGAGTAGGCCATTTGGCCCTTTGAGCCTGTACCAACATTCAATATGATCATGGCTAATTTTGCAATCTCAGTATCCCACTCCCACTTTCTCTCCATATCCCTTGATCTTCTTAGACTCAAGGCCCATGTCCAGCTCCCACTTAAATATATCCAGTGAACTGGTCCTAACAGCCTCTGGTAGAGAATTCAACAGGTTCAAAACTCTGAAGAAATTCTTCCTCATCTCAGTCCTGAATGGTTTACTCCTTATTCTTAGATTGTAACCTCTAGCTCTGGACTTTCTGAAAATCAGGAACATTCTTCCTTATAAACAGCCTGTCCAGTCCTGTCAGGATTTTGTTTCTATGAGATCCCTGTTCATTCTTCTAAATTCCAATGAATGCAAGCCCAGTTAATTCAAATCTTTCTTCATGCCAGCCCTGCTATCCCAGGAATCAGCCTGGTGAACCTTTGCTGGACTCCCTCAATAGCAAGAATGTACTTAGACTAGGAGACCAAACTGCACACAATACTCAAAGTGTGGCCTCACCAAGGCCCTGTATAACTGCCGCAAAACATCCTTACTCCAATACACCAATCCTCTCACTATGAAGGCTGGCATACCATTATCTTTTCTCACCGTCAGCTGTACCTGCATGCCAACTTTCAGTGACTTCCACCATGGCACCCAAATTCCATTGCACCTCTCTTTTTCCTAAACTGCCGTGCTAGATAGCCTGTGACTGAAGGTCCAAAGTGCTGTATTGTGGAAAAATGAACAGAAGTCCAAAAATTCATTTTAATCTACCTTGGATGCGTTTTGGCACAATTCTGGGGCACGGGGCACGTGGCACCTGGCTCAGAGAGAGAGACAGCACCACGCACCACAAAACCTTCAGTCTACATACACAGCCCAATCTATGAACATTTAAGATCTGTTGAAAGCCTTTTGATCACCCGGCTGATTTTTTTTAAGAAACTTGGGGAAAATGTATTGATATAATGGAAACTTTATTCATAGGGCAGAGATATCATTAAAATTAGTCAGCATATTCGAGAAAGGAAATTTGTGTTAAAGAAACTCGAATCTGGCAGCATTCATGAAGAAGGAAACAATTAATGTTCAGAGTCAAATGTGACCATTCTTCAGAACTGAAGAGGAGGAAATGTAGTTGTTTTTGCTCTTGAAAGGTAGTGAGGCAAGTCGAACAAAAGGAAAGGCTGGAGAGATATTAAAGGTCAAAGGTGTTGTAGAACAAAGAGCAAAGGGAGTGGTAGTTGGAGATAGTCACTGTGGAATGCAATATACTTGTGAAAGTAAGTTATGTTAAACACATCATCAGACACCAGGAGGGAAATGAAAAACAATTGAAATGTACAAGGTGAAAAAGACATACTGGAATTCAAGTCGGAGGGAAGAGAAGAACTACATCAAGGTATGTATTTAGGAGAGAAGTTATTGAAGCACCTTATTTAATGTAAAGCAAGATTGTTCCAGACTTGTGTATCTCAATGCAGCAGATGCTTACTTGATTGTAAATCTGAAATTGCATGTTTTCTACGTGAGGATGTTAAGGGATATTGTGGCAGATTGGGTAGAAGGAGTTAAGATGCAGATTGGCCGTGATCTGATTGAGCCTGCCCGCGATTTTAAGGACCGAATGGCACAGCTGTTTGACTTGGAGATGGTATCCCCATCTCCAGAAAGCATTTCCTTTTGCGTTTACCGAAAAACTGGATAAGAGACAGTAATGATGAGTTCCAGCTTTGGCAAAATCTGATAGTTTGATATGCTATGAGGAAGACTCGGTACTGCAGGCCAGATTACTAAGAAAAGTCGGACCTCGTTGTGAGTACCATAGCTTTGAACCTTTGGTGATGCCACATATCTGTAAGGGAAAATGCTTAGTGACTGACGCACATTTGAATTCCAGCCTATCCAAAGTCAATAGTGTTTTTGCCAGAATTGCATTTTCTCAATTCTTGAGTGATTATCTGCTTTGAGGTTCCTGTTGTTTGATTCCCCACGGTTCTGTGTGCACATTGAATTGAAGTCACATTACAGGGAAATTACATTAGTGATAAAAGGTGTATGTTATATATTTTCAATTTGGATTTCAAACGGTCAGTTTATTTAAACCACAATAGAAAGTCATTTGGACAGTGACCTAAGTGCACAAGAAAGCATGTGATTGCAGTTGTGTGTTTTGGAGTACCCCTCTAGAATTACAAATAAAATGTTGATGCTGTTGAGTTGATGACAGGCAGAGTAAACACATTTAGTTCTGATATCAGAATCAAAGCTGCAGTGTTTGGTTCAGAAAAACCCAAAATTCAGTTCAGAAGGCAGAGTAGCTTCTGCTAGCAGGGGCAGTCAAGGCAGTTCAGGGTAATCAATCACCTCAGCTGAAATGGTTTCTAATCTGTGAAACTTCCAAACTGGCAGAGTTTGGATAGAAATCTTCCATGTTGTTAGAACGGAGTGTGTTTAGGTCATCAGAATTATGAAAGATTCATGCTTGCTGGGAAGGAATTGTCAAATTATGTCCATGGTTCAGCAAAAAGAAACTGGGAAAATTCAGTTAAGTAGACGTTTTTATAAATGGGATCGAGTCTCTAACCGTGAGTCGGATTGAAATTTTGTTTTGATGTTGGTGATAAGATCTTTAAAGTATGGCTTTGTTGATATCTTTTGCATAGTAAACTTCTGTTGTAAAAGGCCATCTGTAGCCTGTGTAAATGTATTCGTGAATAACTACACAGTTGCAGAAAATTGAAACCATGCTCTATTAAGCCAAACTTTAAGATGGAATCTGACTTGTCTGCTATTAGCATTTGCTGGGATCATAAAACAGTAATCAGCCATTTTATTCAATGATCTGATACATTGGTGTTTATGTTCTCATCAGCAACTATATCAGCATAATCACTTCCTTCTGTTTTTATCTGGTATTCTCCCTTAAGTGCATCTGTGTCTTTGTTTCAACTCTTTGGTAAGTTCTATTCTGGGTTTTTTCTAAAAAAAAGCTTCTTCTGAATTTCCTATTTGATTTAACAGTGAATGTTTGTTTTATTTGGAGCCCTTGATTTTCTATTTTACAACAAGTAGAAATAGCTTCTATGTTTGCTGTTCTAAAACCTCTCAATTTTTGGTGCTCACCCATCCACTTCTAAGAGAATTCTGAACTTGCAGTTGTTGTGCCTGTTTGTTATATGCTGTTGGTTCTGGCATCATCCTTCCTTCACATTTTGTCTCTTGCGGTTTCAGCTCTGCAATGTTCTCTGGGGAGATTGATAAACCAGTGCAGAGCTTTCTGCATCGGAATGGGCGGAAACTGGTAACGATCGCAATCAGTTTGGATGGTGTGTCTGTCATGGACAGTAAGGAAAAGGTAATACTTTTTGTTCCTTAAGCAGTCTTAATTGTCTGCCTGCTGGTCTGGTGTTCTCTGAAATTATCTGCTTCTCTGTGTCATATGAACAAATCCACCCGCAGCCTCCCATTGCTTATAATAATTAGGCAGCTGCACACTGCCAACAAGGATAAAGGTGGTGCGAGAAATTCCAGCCGTGCATCGCATCATTGCTGGTACGGTTATGAGGTTGGATTTGAGCCATGCTTTTGAAAAAGTTTGGAGCAAGCTTTATACTAGCCAGATGGTGCTGTACCTGCCCTGAGGGATTTAGATGGGGACAGTGAAGAGAGGGCTTAATCTGCACACCTGCCTTGAAAAAAGCATATTTTTTTAGTGGAATCTATTATCCATTAAGACGCTAATAGAAAATCTGGATAAATCATATAGTTGGGATGCTATGACACATGTTGAATCAAACTCGGGCCTCATTTGCTTTAGTTTCTCAAGTGCAACATCATGATAGCCTGTTGGAGGCGTGGGTGGCATGCCTAGTGTAAGACTAAACCAGCAAGGTGCTTGGTTCGATTGCCATTAAGACTAATCGGTACCAACTCTCTACATTCGCTTTTGCAGTGCGTGCTCTTGGCCCTAGGTTTTCATGAGCTGTCGTGGGAGTATACGTCCTCCGAGGACGAAGAGTCAGATGACATCTTGTGGCTGGAATTTGATGGAGAGGAAGGAGGAGCTGTCGTAAACAAGCTTTTGAAGATCTATTCCAAGCAGGTACCAAGGAAATAATGTTCTCATGGTGAAATTTGCTATCACTAAGAGCAGTTGATGCATTGAAGGGGACAGACAATTAGAAGCATCTGCTGGTAGTGAGATGTAGAAATGTGGGAAAGACTTGAGTGGAGTGTCAACATGAGACCAAATGGGTGGAATGACTTTGAGGCCCTCCTATATGGAGGACATACTGCCCAGTGTACTTGGTCCACATGCTTCATGCCAAAGGGACAGAAATGAAAAATGATAAAGATGGAATTCAAATAACTATATGCCCTGTGCCTGCTGGATTCTCTAACCAGATGATTATAACAGTAATTTGCAGTTTATATATTTCCGCTGCTTTCTCACTGCGCGTACACCTTACTCACCAGGCGTAACATTTGTTTTGATTTTGGTCCTGGCATTACTCTGCCTTTCTTTGCCCTCAGCCTGCTTTGAGTTCGGTCATTTTCTGGTTCTAATTTAGTTTTCCAGCCTTTAGTATGTTTTTTTGACTTTAAAAGGAGTGAAAGGTTGTTTAATTGTTACAGGTTGGGAGGCAAAGACAATGGAAACATTGCTTAAATGCAAAACACTATCTTGTCTGGTTAAATGACAATTAAGTTCATGATTACTTTTGAAGAACGTGGAACCAGCAGCTGTTACAAATTCGGTGTAAAGTTTTCGTAAGCTTATTCACATTATTTGTATGAAGTGGAGGTGGACAGAAGGAAGTCGTGCCCAGTTACCCTACATCAAACAGGATATCCAAGTTAGGTGAAAGCATGACCAGGTGTTTTATTGTACAAGACTGTCCAGGAAATGTTTGGTTAGTGCTCACACTGTGCTCTGCCCAGCCTCATTTTTCCTAGACTAAAAGACTTGGAGAAATTAGGCAAAGGTTCCTGCTTTGGATTGCTACTTGCGGACTGAGATTTTGACTGTTGAGTGAAATGTGGATGGGCAGTGATTTGTCCTGCAATTGAATAGTCCACCTCCAAAAAAGCTGCTCCCTTGGGTTGAGGATGCAATGAAGTGATGCCTCCGGACTAATGCTTGGTGTATCTATCTAGGCGGAGCTGATGAGTGGAATGATTGACTACTGCATTGACTTCAGCAACACCTTCGAGGCACCACCAGCGCAGGACGCTGTTGCTGCAAAACCACCGAGACCAAAGGAGAAACGTGGCAAACTGAAGCGGCAGAACAGCGTGGTGTGCAATCGGATCCAGCAGCTGTCAACCATAGACTATGTGGAGGAGGGTAGGTGGCCTGCTTGTTTTTTGGGTTGCATCTGCTAATTACTGAACAATTAGTGGCTGAGAGTCTTGGCCCAAGCTAACTTGCTAATCGGGAGTGTGACCCTCAGCAGAGTCAGCCTTCTCTTTTGTCTTTGCAAATGTTGGCCTTTTCCTGGATGGCCTGAAAATTCTGGGTATGTTTGAGTACTCTGCACGGGTGCCATACCATTTCCTGTCATCAGAGGGTGCTGCTGCACTGCACAATAGTTCCACAATCCTGACCGTACAAATAGAATAATTGCATTGAAAACTACAGATTTTTTAATCCAGCAACAATCCAAAAAAAATTACCCTTCAAATATATATTGTAAAATCATACAGAAAATGATAGAAACCTAAATGAGTGAGTAAGTCCAATAACCCATTTCCCTCTGAGTAAGGTAGTTGATGAATTGGAATAAAAATGTGAAGACTAACATGTGGAAAGGCAGTCCAGGGGATCTGTGTACTAGTAACCTGTTGCTGCTGGCTGCTAATTCAATTTTTCACTTCTGTCATATTCCAAAATTAAATCCTTACGAGGCTGAGAACGTAGCTCCAATGCTTCAATCTGTTTGGATTGCCAGAAGGCCTTTGACAAATGCCGCATAAGAGGTTGCTAAATAAGATTAGAGCCCATTGTGTTAGGGCCAATGTACTGGCATAGATACAAGATTGGCTGACTGGCAAAGGCAGAGTGTGGGTATAAAGGTGTCTTTTACCGAGGGGAGTTGGTGACTAGTAGAATTCTGAGAGGGTCAGTGTTAGGACAGCTTATTCATGTTATATGTTAACGACCTGGATGAAGAAATGTGAGGGCATTGTTGCCAACTTTGCAGATTTCACAAAGGTAGAGAAATAGGTATTGTTGAAAAAGCAGGGAGGCTGCAGAAGGATTTGGCCTAGCTAGGAGAGTGGGCAACAAAGTGGCAGAATATAATGTGGGCATGTGTGAGGCTATGCGCTTTGGTAGAAACAGGAGAGCTGTAGACTATTTTCTCAGTAGAGAAAAGTTTCAGGAATCTGAAGCACAGAAGACTTGAGTTCTAGTTCAGAATTCTCTTCAGTTTAACATGCTACCAAATGCCGTGTTCTCATTCATTTCAGGAGGGCTAGAATACAAGAGCAGGGATGTAATCCGAAGGCTATATAAGGCTCCGGTCAGACTGCATTTGAAATATTGTGAGCAGAATTGAGCCCTGTATCTAAGGAAGGATGTGCTGGCCTAGTAGGGGGTCCAGAGGAGGTTTACAAGAATGATCCCAGGGATGAAGGGCTTGACGTATGAGGAGCAGTTGAGGACTCTGGCGAGTAGAAGGGGAAGGGGTGATCTGATTGAAACTTACAGAAAACTGAGAGGCCTAGATAGAATAGAGCCCTGGTAGGAAAGACTAGGACCTAGGGGCACAACCTTCAGGTGAAAGGATGACCCTTTAGAATTGAGAGGAGATAGAATTTCTTCAGCCAGAGGTTCGTGGGTCTGTGGAACATATTGTCACAGAAGGTTGCGGAGGTGAAGTCATTGAGTGTCCTTAAGTAGAGATGGGTATTTGATTGACAAGGGAATCATGATTACGGAGAAGGCAGGAGACTGGCGTTGAGAAACATATCAGCCATGTTTGAATGGCAGAACAGAATTGATGGGCCAAATGGCTTAATTCTGTTCCTGTATCTTATATCTGTTTGTAACTGTAGTCACTGGGTGGAGGGTGCAGAGGATATGCTTCCAGAATTTGGTGTAGATTAATGCTGGCATAAAGGGTGAAGTCTCTGTCAGTGCATACTGTGTTGCTGTAGACTGGTTCTGAGTAGGAGCTTTTCTCCCCTCAAACTCTGGAATTGTGAACGCCCAAAGGGTTGTGGACCTGACTGCCTGGTCTCTTCCTATGGTGATATCATTCCCGGGGTAGCCCTGGAGTGGAGATGCATTTTGACCATTGTACACAGACCTTCTGTGACCTGTGGGCATTGCAGAGGTTGGAGTACAAACCCCCTCCTGTATTCAAGTTTTCACTTGAAATTTTGTAGGTTTCACGTTGGAATTTGAATTTTGATAGTCTGTTCTGTTATACAAACTACCAGTTCCCTACTTTTTACATTTATTCAAATAATGGAAAAGAGACACACCGTTTGCTTTCAAAGTGAAGTTACTAATATAGAGTCTGCTTAAAATTGTTTCCAGGACTATTCTTTGTCATTTAGCTGTCTGGCGATGAGCCGTGTGGAAGGAAGTGTACGTAGGTCAGAGTATCCGGAGGCATGGGAGGAAGAGATTGTTTCAAGTGGAACAGTGACTAAGGCTACATTGATTTTAAACGAGGCATAGGCCTGCCTTAACTCCATTGTAAATCCAAACAGCAACAGTTATAGAATAAGCCACCAGTGAAGAGGCTTTCAGGTGATCAGAGAAGAAAGGATACTGAGGCTCAGAATTGTAAGAGGTGTCAGCTAAGTCTCCAGTTGCTGCCCTGCAGGATTGCAGTGTGAGACTTTTCAGTACTTTGTGAGAATGGTTTCAGGGATGAGGAGTACTTGTTATGAACATACCTTGAAGGTGTTTCAGACCTCTCAAAGCTGAAGGGAATTTTCAAAATGCAAGACCTGCACAGAGTAGATAGTAAGAAGCACTTTGTTCTGGTAGTAGAATAGTGGAAGTCGTGAAAGCTGATACAGTAACAACATTTACAAGGCATCTGGATGAGTACGCAAATAGGAAGGGTTTAGAGGGATATGAGCCAAATACTGGCAAATGGGACTAGGTGAATGTTGGATATCTGGTTGACTTGGACAAGTTGGACTGAAGGGTCTGTTTCTGTGCTGTACAGCTCTATGACTGAAAACAAAAGGACAAAGATTTAATTGACAAAAGAAGCAAAAGCTGTGCAAGGGTAAATTTCTTTTTCATGTAGTGAGGATTTGGTTCTGGAATAGAGTGCCTGTGAGCGTGATGGAGGTAGCTGCCATTAAATCAATTAAAAAGGAATCAGGCAGTTATTTGAAAAAGAATCATAGAATCCCTGCAGTTTAGAAAGAGGCCATTCAACCCAACAAGCCCACACCGACCCTCCGAGCATCCCACCCAGATTCATACCCCCACCGTTTCCCTGTAGTCCCCTAATCTACACATCCCTGAGCACTGTGGAGCAATTTAGCATGGTCAATCCACCCTAACCTGCACGTCTTTGGACTGTGGGAGGAAACCGGAGCACCTGGAGGAAACCCCACACAGACACGGGGAGAATGTGCAAACTCCACACAGGCAGTCGCCTGAGGGTGGAATTGAACCCAGGGCCCTGGTGCCGTGAGGCAGCAGTGATAAACACTGTGCAGCTGTGCCGCCCCATAAAGGGGAATAAGGCAGGAGAATGGTACTGAGTAATTTGCTAATTGAGACAGCCAGTACAGTCTGGATGGGGTGAATTGTCTCTTTCTGCACTGTAAGAATTGTGATCAATTGTCACCTAACTAGTTGAGAACAATAAGGCTGATGTAAATGAACACTGGCTTTTACTTGAGGTAATCTTCAGACAAATTTATCATTCCCAATCTCTTCCCCACCCCCATGCCAATAAATGTGGCTGTCTTTGAATGCTTGCACTATAGTCATTGCACTGTATGTTAGCACAGTGACGCACTGTGCCCTTTGTGGCCACAACTGTTCCTGCATTGAGTGAATAGTGTGTGTCAGGCATTAGGGAAAACAAGTGTGGAAAGTGTCTTATTCATTTACAAGAATGTCTCTGGTGTTGGTGCATTTCCAGGTTTCTGCTGTTAGAGAGCCTCTGTAAGCTATATTTAGAAAGCTTGTTCCAGTTTCAGGAAAGGGGCACTCCATTATTTCAGCATCTCAGTCGGTCTTCCAGTATTCAAATGATCACATTTGTAGCCTGCAGCCTCCTGACCTTAAACTCTCTTCCTCCTGTCTCTCCTCCATCGCTCCTCACAGCAACCGCACCACCGCTACCCCAGCTCCCTCCCCCAAATCCACCCAGCAACCATCGCCACCACCACTACCACACCTCGCCCGAACCCCACACAGAAACCGTGATGACTGACTTATCAAGTGTTCATAGTACTGGCGCTGAGTACTTAATATCTTGGATGTCAGCTGCATTTGTAGCAGTCTCACCTCTAAGTTAGCAGTTGTGGTAGCAAGGTCCATTCCAAGCTGACACTGAGGGAACATTGTACTGCTAGAGATACCATGTTTCAGCTGATAGGTCAAACCCTCATCTCCCCTCCGGGAGGATGTCAAAGATCCTGATGCCACTATAGTCATAGTCATACAGCATGGAAACAGATCTTTCAATCCAACCTGGTCATGCTGACTATAATCCCAAACTAAACTAGTCCCACTTGCCTACTCCTGGCACTCATCCATCCAAACATTTCTTATTTGTACACTTATTCAAATGTCTTTTAAACGCTTTAACAGTACCTTCATCCACCATTTCGTCTAGAATTTTATTTCACACACGGACCATTCTGTCAAAGAAGTTAGCCCTCATCTACCTTCTTAAAACTTTCTCCTGTCACCTTAAAAATATGCCGTCAAGTCTTGAAATCCTCACTTTAGGGAAAAATCACCTGCCGTTCACCTTATCTATACCACTTATGATTTTATAAACATCCATAACGTCGCCCCCTCAATTTTCTACACCCCAGGTGGAAAAAAGTCCTAGCCTATCCAGCCTTTCCTTATACTTTCTGTTGGCAACATTCTGGTAATTCTTTCTGAGCCCTCTCCAATTTAATATCCTTCATTTGACAGGGTGACCAGAACTCGATACTATTCCAGAAGAGGCTTCACCAACGTCCTTTGCAACCTCGCCGTGACATCCCAACTCCTATATTCAAAGATCTGAGCAATAAAGACAAGCGTACTAAACGTCTTGTCTACATGTGCTGCAAACTTCCTAATGAATTATGTACCTGAATCCTGAGGTCCCTGTTCTACAGCATTGCTGTTACCCAAGGCCCTACTTTTAATTGTATAAGTCCTGCCCTTGCTTGTTTTACCAAATTTTCACCACCAATTCAGAGAAAGGTTGGGTATTTCATCCTGGAGCTCGATGGTCAATATTTACCCCTCATCAAGCAAATCAGATTAATAGGCCACAATCATATTTACCTTTTTTGTGGAGCCATGCAAGTTGACTGCAGAAATTTCCTGCATTGTTACAAGGATACCTCAATGTACTTCATTGACTGTGGAGTACTTTACTATGTTCTGCGTTTGAAAAAGGAGACTTATAAATGCAATTTTCTGTTTCTCTTCCTGCTTTCCTCAACCTCCAGGTAAAGAAATCAAGCGCGTGAAGCCAAAGAGGGCAGCATCGTTCTTCACACGGCAGTTGTCCCAGGGTCCAGCCTCTTATACTGCTGTGGAGGTCACAGAGACTCTGGAGCAGGGCTGACCTAACCTGTGGAGAGACACAGATTTCCATGGGAGGGGAGGGAGTGAACGATCGGGGTGGGTGGGGGGTGATGGACTTATGTTCCCAAAGAGGACTGAAGTTGGAGGGGCGGGTGGGGTAATGTGGAAGGAAATGAGACATTTGCCAATGGCAAAAAAGTTATTGGATTTGAGCTTGCAGGGACTGAATTATTGCACAGCACACAACTGTTGTTCGAAGCAACACCTTCAGGAGGGTCCATGAAACCAGACGTTGCAGTATTCGGAGGGTCTCAATCACCCTGTGTTGAACCAGGAGTCTTAGAGGATTCGTAGGGAGAAAGAAATGCATATATATATTTTGTTTATTTAAGAAATAATGAACTGGATTGGAGAAATGTAGCGATTATATGGTGCAGGGGGATAAATCATGTCCTTCAACCCTGGTCCTTTCATTTCTTGGCGAAATCAAGCCCAGTCTTGGGAGAAATGTTTCCTTGCTGTGTTGGATGCCTCACGTGTAAGTGAATTTGTGGTTGCCTCAAATCATTGGGCCCCATGTCAGCAAACATCACCCAGTCTGGCACTAATATAATTGTCTATCTGACTGCGTAACTCGTAGATTGATGCACTGGTAAAATACCTTTAGAATTCTTGGAATAAAGCACAATGTTGAGGCAGGGTAGAGGGAGCTTTCATCTCTGACCTGCTGTTTAGTCGAAAGGAAGATCAAAATGCTGGCACAATACAATAAGTCTGTTGGCCTCTGGAAAAGGAGAGGTTTTCGAAACATTTTGGGTGAGAAGTGCTGGCAGACCTGCTATAGTATTCCAGTATCATCTGCTTTTCATGTTTGTGCTCTCTGTTCTTTTTAGCTTGTGCTAAATACAACTTCTGTCTCGGGGCACTTAGTAGTGATTGATGAGATGGACCAGCAAGAGGCTACTCTTTAGCGCAGACAACAGAAACATGCCCTCAATATTGTGATTGTTTGTACAATGAAGACTTCTAGTTGCTGAGCTTCCATTGCTTCTTTACATTCCTGATCAGTTTCCACTCCCTGTGTGGCAGTTTTAACCTAGAATGCCACTGTACAGGCACTTCCTTCTTCCCTGCCTCACACTCACTTGATCAGAACCCTAGAGAGGTCTGTATATAAGTGTTCCAAATTGCAATCTAACTTCTTTTTTAGAAATTCTTGGTATTTCCCAGTCTAGGTTTGCATCCCTTTCTGTTCTCTTTGCAATCAAGGACTCTGCTCTTTCCTAACTGCTGCCTGCCCCCCCCCCCGCCATCTCCCCCAAAATAAAAAGATTGAGGCCTTGAAATTATGTCGTAAAGTCTCTGAATTCTTGATGAGTTTGTATAGTAATCCTTCCTCTATTTAATCAAGGGCACCAATGTAAAATATATCGTTGGTATCGTCATTGCTGGGCCCAAAGGTTTAACTGGAACTGAGGGTGGTTTAAAGATCATTTTGATATCACATTCCCAAAACAGTGCCTTTTCAATTTTAAACTCAACTGTGTTCTGAACTGTGCAGATCCGAAAAACATTCTGAATATATGCTGTTCTATCTCCCTTCCTGAAAAAAGTCTGACAATGGAATGACTGCACTGAAGTGAATCCAAAGGAAACTGCTGGGTGCATGTACAGCGTCTGTTTCTTTTTCTATTTGCACTACGTAAGGTAACTGATTCCAGAACAATTGAGAATTTAGGAGATTTTTCACTTTATTACCAGTGGTTTAATCTGCTTTTTATGAAGAAACACTTGATTCTATTTAGTCAGTTGGACCTACTAATTGTTAGTGCACACTTTTTGATATTCATACAAATGTATTTCTACTAATGTGAATTAAAGTCTTTCCTTTATAATAAACAGTTCTTTCTCCGACTTTCTTTTAATACTTCTCAAGATTGTACCTTAAGAAGGAGCACTCTTCAGTTTTGCACAGGAGGAGGTACCTTGCTGTGCAGGCTGTTTGAAAGATCTGTCCGCACTTCAGTTTTATCCACACGCACATGTGCGCGCACACACCACCCTACCGTAACCCTGTAAATAGTCCTCTTCAAATGCATGCTGAATTGCCTCTGGAATCTGTTTGTGATTAACCCTTTGGAAAGGATGGATGGAAAATATATTTTCATTATTTCCCCTTTAGTTCTTGTGCCAATTATTCAAAGCCTGGAACCTCAGAAAGCAGGTAAGAATTGCAGATCTTGCTACCTAAAAGAAATTAGCAAACTAGACCGGGTTTTTAAAGCAATGGCTACATGGTCGCCATTAGATTTTTTATTTATTCTGGATTTTTAGTGAATTCATGTTGGGATTTGAGCTAGTAATCCCTGAAGTAGCCCAGTGACGTTACCACTACATCTGACCTCTGACAAGTAGGTGCGTAGTTCTCTGTTACAGACTATGAAAGGGCAAATGCTCTAGCCTGGAGTGTTCTGTCTGTAGCACTCCATGTAAACACAGCAAGTCTGGTTAGTAGGTTGGTCTGGGATTGACCTCATCTATCAGGCAACATTGGAAGGATAGCAAAGTTATATCTGGAGTTACTGTTGAGCATGGATGGATTACTGTAGTCTCTGTCCCTCCTCGCAGATGTGCAATTAGTAACATTGTGGAACTGGAATATATTGGATATGGTGTTTTTTTTTAAAGAATCCAACATGAGATCCATCTGCTGCGATAGTGTATCAACCTTGCAATGTTTCCAGGGCTATGCTGAGAACAGTCCATACACCCAAAGGGAAAAAATCTTTTTTAAAGAAAAATTAATGTTTATTTTTGAGTTGGCCCTAGTGCTTCAATTGACATTTGATGATCTACAACTGATTCAGACAGACGTCTTACCTCACAGAAAAAAGCCCTGGCCCCCTTGTTATTGTTAACTTGGGAGCCCAATTATTGGGACTTGTTCCAGACAATAACCTCAGCCATGGAATATGTGAGCAATGCCTGGGAACCCACGACATTCCTTCCATCTCTATTCGACTTGAATGAAACCAAAACAGAGGCGCTGCCTAAAATAATAGAGCAGGTACAGTGTGTCCAGGCTAAAACACATCCGCACTGACAATGCAGGCAACAAATGGGAAGAGACTGTTTGTATTGGCCTGTGACACTTAGACTTCAAAGCACATACCAGGCTAAACTTGTCTGTTTCTTCTGATGTTCAAAAGATAAGACAAGCACACTGATCAGTCTCGAATGAGGATGCAAGCCTTTTGATAAGATTGGAATATTGGGTAGCCAGCAGCCCCTGAATTGATTTGGCAGATGGATGTTTTTTTTTTGGAGTTCATCAGACTTGGCAAACTTGTCAGGTGCTGCGTTCTATCCATTTTCCTGTCTGTTCCAGAAACCTGAGCAGTAAGTAAAGAGCTGTGGAAGAAGATCAGAGGCTTTTAAAATGTGGTTGAAAAAAATGCCTTCTGTAGACCATAAGACACATGAAAAGATGTTAATCCTTTAAGTGACCATCTTATAGAAGTCTGCATTCTGGACATTTGTTCAGGTCTGAAAGACCATAGATCTCTGTTCTGGTGGTAGAAACAGAAGGCCACAGAATGAGGGGCCAACCTCTGCCATTGAATGATTTTTACATGATCATTGCAGTCATTTTGAACTAGATGCATTGAGGAGAGTGCAGTTTGACATGCACTGCATACCATGATGACAGATCTTTTGGCAGCAATAGCAGCCTTGGCAGAAGACCCTCACTTTGTTCCAACTGTTGTAGGGGGTGACGAAGCATCAAGGTCGTCGTGTGGATGTGAGTCAAGTGTGCAACAACCATATCAATGTCTCAATCTTTTTAAAGCAACTGAGAGCGTTGATGCCATGCTGTGGAATGTTGAGGCATGCATATTTGGATACTCATCCCACCCCCTCTACCTTCCATTGGCAGTACCCTGTGGTTTGCTGAGCCCTTTGTTGTACAGTGCGTAGTGTCCCTGCCTCTGAGCCAGAAGCTCCAGCTTTGAGGTCGACACTGGGACTTAGTGTCACGGCTCAGTTGAGAGAGGCTGTGCCATTGGCTGAGTCCCAGAATTCCTTAAGCAATCAATTTGCCTAATAGACCGATATCTAGGACACAAGTAATTCTCACCAGCAAGGACTTGTGTCAAAGTGGTAGTATTCTTAGCTTTGAGCCAGGTGACAAGGGGTTCAAGTCCCATATGCTTTAGATATGTGTCATGACACAGCTGGACAGATTAATGAAGCTGACTGATCATGTCCCTGCACATGAGCTGGGAAGTCTGGTCTCCAGGGGTGTATAATATCTTTATCCAGGTTGCTGGGAAGTACGTTTAACAGGAAAATGACAGGAATATTCTTCAATAAATCGAAAATACACTTACAGATCTGTAGCAAGTTGCAACTAGATCAATCCAAAGGCTGTCATTAGAGTGGCAGTAGGTGTTTTTGAGTTATGGAAAAACCATCTTATGTCAAACTATCCGTTCTACTCCCAAGCAGCACATTTCTGCAGCTAAAGTCTACATGTATGATCCCACTTGATGTTTAAGTTATAGAGCCGGATGTTGTGTTGCACAACTCTTTCTGTCCAACTTGTCCATGCCAACCAGATATCTTGAATTAGTTTAATCTCATTTGCCAGCAATTGGCCTAAATCCCTTCAAACCCTTCCTATGTAGATACAGTCCTCCCAGCTTACAAGCAGAAATTGAAGAGGGAGGACCCAATGTAGGAAGTATTGCAGTATTGGGCTTAAGTAATGGAAGGGCTTTAATAGGACTGAGTCAGTGGAGTCAAGAACTCAGAGGCTGGCCTAAATGACTATGCCACTACCAATGCAAATTTCATTCGTATGTAGAAGACTAGGAGCTAAAGTAGTTAATCCAATTATTACCCAACTGGAAAACATGGATGAACCAGGAGATCCACTCCCTTCTGAAGTCCAGGTCTAATGTGTACAAGTGGTGCAACCCTGACCTATACAGGAAATCCAGGTACAATCTTTGTAAGACCATGGGAGATGCTAAGAGGCAATACCAAAGTAAGATTGAAGCCCAGACCAACAACACAGACATCTGTTGTTTGAGGCAAGGACTTACACAACATAACAAGTTATGTAGCAAAATTGAACAGAATCACGGGGAGCAATGCATCCTTGTGACAAACTCGGCATTCTATACTTGGGCAGGAGGTCAGTGAAACAATGTCACCTTCCTTCTCTCTCTTTTTCTCCTCTCTCCCCCCCCCCATCCCCATTCATTCATGGGGTGAGTGCACCACTGGCATTTATTGCCCTCCCTAATTACCCAGAGGGCAGTTAAGAGTCTGAGATAACAAGGTGTGGAGCTGGATGAACACAGCAAGCCAAGCAGCATCTTAGGAGCAGGCAAGCTGATGTTTTGGGCCTGGACTCTTCAGAAATCCAGTTCAGAGTCAACCACATTGCTGTGGGTTTGGAGTCACAAGTGAGGATTTTAGTTTCCTTCCCCAGATGGTTGGCAAATGGATTCACACTTGTCATTAGATTCTTAAATTCCAGATATTTATTGAATTTAGATTCCACCATTTGCAATGGTGGGATTTGAACCCAGGTCCCCAAGACATTTATCTGGGTCTCTGGATCAACAGGCTAGTGACATTACCACTAGGCCATCGCCTCCCCTCTATCATCTGTCCCAACAGCCTTGGATGCACCTGTACCCACAATCACTGGTGCAGATGTCAGATTGGCCGCCTTGAGAATGAAACCACTGAAAGTGACTGGCCCAGATGGAGTACACAACCATACGTACAGATCCTGTGCAGACCAGCTGGTGGGAGTATTTGTGGACATCTTTAACCTCTCTTTACTACAGTCCAAAATCCCTACCTGCTTCAAGATGAGCCACCATCAACCCAGTGCTGAAGAAAAATCACTCATCGTGCCTCAATTTCTACTGCCTGGTGGTTCTGGACTCCATCATTATGAAGTGCTTCCAGAGGTTAGTCATGGTTCACATAAAGTCCAGGCTAACAAATTGCCTTGATCCTATGCAATTCACCTACTGTTGTAACCGGTCCACAGCAAATGCCGTCACCCTGGCCCCACACTCATCCCTGGATAACAAGAATACCTTTGTCAGGCTCCTACTTATTGACTACAATTCTACCTTCAACACCATAACTCCAAACCGCTAGACTTAGATCTTGGCTTCCTCCCCTCTGTAACTGGATCCCTGACTTCCCAACACATAGATCCCAATCAGTAAGAATAGGTGACAACGTCTCCTCCACTGTAATGCTCAACAGCAGTGTTCTCAGGCCCCTACTACACTTCTAATGTACTCATGACTGTGTGGCCAAATTACAGTCCCACCCTGTTTACAAGTTTGCTGACAACACTGCCATTGTATATTGGATCTCAAACAATGATGAGACAGAGTACAGGAAACAGATGCAGTGCTAAGCAGCATGGTGTAAAGACAGCATCCCTCCTTCAATGTCACCAAAACAAAGGACTTGGTTATTGACTTCAGGAAGTTTAATTTGGTATCGCCTCTTAGCACCTCTGATAGTCTTACAAAAGTTATACTTGATTTCTTTTATAAGTCAGGGGTATAGAGTGGATAGCCAGAGACTTTTTCCTAGGGTGGAGGTGGCTGTTATGAGAGGTCATTGTTTTAAAGTGAGTTGAGGTAAATATAGGGGAGACGTCAGGGGTAGGTTCTTTACTCTTAGAGTGGTAGGGGCGTGGAATGCATTGCTGGAGAGGGTAGTGAAGTCTGTCTCATTAGGGGTATTTAAGCAGCTATTAGATAGGTATATGGATAACAGTATAAGAAAGTGGAGGTTAGGTAGATCTTAGGTTTAGGGTAAAACTTTGGCACAACATCGTGGGCCACAGGGCCGGTACTGTGCTGTACTGTTCTGTATTCTATGAAGTGGCGCGGAGGGCAAGCACCTGTCTATATCAAGGTGGGGATGATCAGGAGCATCAAGTTTCTGGGATTGATGATCACTAACAATCTATCCTGGACCTCCCACATTGACATGACGGTCAAGAAAGCATAATATCCCTAACTCCCCCAGGAGACGAAGCAAATCTGGCATGTCCAGAAGGACTCTTAACAGTCCTTATAGATGCACCATAGAAAGCATCCTATCCGAATGCATCACATTGTTGTATGGAAAGTTCTGTGCCCAAGATTCAAATGACACAGTAGTGAACAAAGCGTGGTTCATCATACAAACTAGCCTTCCATTCACTGACTCCATTTATACTGCCTGCTACCTTGGGAAAGCAACTAACCTAATCAAAGACCCCTCCCACCCCGGTTATACTCTCTTCCACCCTCGTCTGTCAAGCAGAAGGTATAAAAGTTTGAATACACAAATAAATTCAAGAACATCTTCCTCTCTCAAATGTTAATTCTGCCCTCTCTGCACCTTAACTATGGCTGTAACACTGGTTGTGCACTCTGCGACCCTGACAAAGTTTGTACGGGACAGTTTGCCTGTATGGCACACAAAACAATGCTTTTCACTGTATCTCGGTGCATAACACAATAAGTCAATCAAAAGCGGAAAGTGCTGGAGGAACTCAGCAGAGAGCAGGAGAGATTCTTAGTGAGCCACTGGATGGTGAGAGTAATGTGGCCTTTCCCATAACTATACAACTGCAGATTATAACACGCGCACAATGGTATGTGTTGCCACAACAGCTCGGACTCCCTGAGTGTAACATGCTACCTATCTCTTGCTTGAGTCACCGACTTGACATTCCTGCTCATAGTTCAGGAGAGCAATCCCTCATCCATCTCCTATACTACTTTCTGCTGCATAGAGAGAATAAAAAATTCTACAGTGCTTTCCTTTCTAATCAAGCTGTTCAGAGATGTTATTACACATTGCTGGAGCAAGTGGGACTTGAACAAGAACCTCCTGGTCTAGGGTTAAAGACACTACCACTGCCCTACAGAAGACTCCCTGTGTGACCCATAAGAACAAGAGATGCTTATCCAGAAGTCTTTTACACCCAGTTAAGTACCTTTTTGAAGTGTTGTCACTGTTGCTAATGTTAAATGAAACAGCAACCAAATTGCATTTGGTCCCACAAACTGCTTTTTAGCCCAATGGGAAATAAAAAAATCCAAAAGTACTGCAGATGCTGTAAATCAGGAAACAAAACAGAAGTTGCTGCAAAAGCTCAGTAGGTCTGGCCGACTCTGAAGGAAAAAAAAACAGAGTTATCGTTTCGGGTCCAGTGACCGTTCCTCACAACTGAGGCGTTCTGAGGGAGCGTCACCGGACCCAAAACGCTAACTCTGTTTTTTCTTTCACAGAGGCTGCCAGACCTGCGGTGCTTCTCCAGCAATTTCTGTTTTGTTCAGCCCGATGGGGATAGCTACAGCACTGCTCGTACATGGAAATGAAAAGGCTTGTAAGTCTGCAGTATCTACGGGCCACTGAGCTCAACATGTCCATGTGTTTATGTTTCACAGGTATGAGCTGTCATGCTTCTGTCCAACTCAGAAAAACCCTTTACTTGTACCTAGCCCACTTAAGTATAAACTCATCTTAACAACTCCTTGCAGCACTGCACTCCTTATTGTCACCCGGTCAGCAGAAACCAGTTTCTCCTGAATTCCTGTGAGGCTGGATGAACACAGCAGGCCAAGCAGCATCTCAGGAGCACAAAAGCTGACGTTTCGGGCCTAGACCCTTCATCAGAGAGGGGGATGGGGGGAGGGAACTGGAATAAATAGGGAGAGAGGGGGAGGCGGACCGAAGATGGAGAGCAAAGAAGATAGGTGGAGAGGGTGTAGGTGGGGAGGTAGGGAGGGGATAGGTCAGTCCAGGGAAGACGGACAGGTCAAGGAGGTGGGATGAGGTTAGTAGGTAGCTGGGGGTGCGGCTGGGGGTGGGAGGAAGGGATGGGTGAGAGGAAGAACCGGTTAGGGAGGCAGAGACAGGTTGGACTGGTTTTGGGAT
Source organism: Stegostoma tigrinum (assembly GCF_030684315.1). Classification (NCBI taxonomy): domain Eukaryota; kingdom Metazoa; phylum Chordata; class Chondrichthyes; order Orectolobiformes; family Stegostomatidae; genus Stegostoma; species Stegostoma tigrinum. Next base: position 8,187,493 of record NC_081395.1, on the reverse strand, counting down.
GCAGTGGGTGGGGGGGAAGAGCTGGGCTGGTTGTGTGGTGCAGTGGGGGGAGGGGATGAACTGGGCTGGTTTAGGGATGCAGTGGGGGAAGGGGAGATTTTGAAACTGGTGAAGTCCACATTGATACCATATGGCTGCAGGGTTCCCAGGCGGAATATGAGTTGCTGTTCCTGCAACCTTCGGGTGGCATCATTGTGGCAGTGCAGGAGGCCCATGATGGACATGTCATCAAGAGAATGGGAGGGGGAGTGGAAATGGTTTGCGACTGGGAGGTGCAGTTGTTTGTTGCGAACTGAGCGGAGGTGTTCTGCAAAGCGGTCCCCAAGCCTCCGCTTGGTTTCCCCAATGTAGAGAAAGCCGCACCGGGTACAGTGGATGCAGTATACCACATTGGCAGATGTGCAGGTGAACCTCTGCTTAATGTGGAATGTCATCTTGGGGCCTGGGATGGGGGTGAGGGAGGAGGTGTGGGGACAAGTGTAGCATTTCCTGCGGTTGCAGGGGAAGGTGCCGGGTGTGGTGGGGTTGGAGGGCAGTGTGGAGCGAACAAGGGAGTCACGGAGAGAGTGGTCTCTCCGGAAAGCAGACAGGGGTGGGGATGGAAAAATGTCTTGGGTGGTGGGGTCGGATTGTAAATGGCGGAAGTGTCGGAGGATAATGCGTTGTATCCGGAGGTTGGTAGGGTGGTGTGTGAGAACGAGGCACACACTGCATCCCTAAACCAGCCCAGTTCATCCCCTCCCCCCACTGCACCACACAACCAGCCCAGCTCTTCCCCCCCACCCACTGCATCCCAAAACCAGTCCAACCTGTCTCTGCCTCCCTAACCGGTTCTCACACACCACCCTACCAACCTCCGGATACAACGCATTATCCTCCGACACTTCCGCCATTTACAATCCGACCCCACCACCCAAGACATTTTTCCATCCCCACCCCTGTCTGCTTTCCGGAGAGACCACTCTCTCCGTGACTCCCTTGTTCGCTCCACACTGCCCTCCAACCCCACCACACCCGGCACCTTCCCCTGCAACCGCAGGAAATGCTACACTTGTCCCCACACCTCCTCCCTCACCCCCATCCCAGGCCCCAAGATGACATTCCACATTAAGCAGAGGTTCACCTGCACATCTGCCAATGTGGTATACTGCATCCACTGTACCCGGTGCGGCTTTCTCTACATTGGGGAAACCAAGCGGAGGCTTGGGGACCGCTTTGCAGAACACCTCCGCTCAGTTCGCAACAAACAACTGCACCTCCCAGTCGCAAACCATTTCCACTCCCCCTCCCATTCTCTTGATGACATGTCCATCATGGGCCTCCTGCACTGCCACAATGATGCCACCCGAAGGTTGCAGGAACAGCAACTCATATTCCGCCTGGGAACCCTGCAGCCATATGGTATCAATGTGGACTTCACCAGTTTCAAAATCTCCCCTTCCCCCACTGCATCCCTAAACCAGCCCAGTTCATCCCCTCCCCCCACTGCACCACACAACCAGCCCAGCTCTTCCCCCCCACCCACTGCATCCCAAAACCAGTCCAACCTGTCTCTGCCTCCCTAACCGGTTCTTCCTCTCACCCATCCCTTCCTCCCACCCCAAGCCGCACCCCCAGCTACCTACTAACCTCATCCCACCTCCTTGACCTGTCCGTCTTCCCTGGACTGACCTATCCCCTCCCTACCTCCCCACCTACACCCTCTCCACCTATCTTCTTTGCTCTCCATCTTTGGTCCGCCTCCCCCTCTCCCTATTTATTCCAGTTCCCTCTCCCCATCCCCCTCTCTGATGAAGGGTCCAGGCCCGAAACGTCAGCTTTTGTGCTCCTGAGATGCTGCTGGGCCTGCTGTGTTCATCCAGCCTCACATTTTATTATCTTGGAATCTCCAGCATCTGCAGTTCCCATTATCTCTCCTGAATTCCTGTTTGATTTATTACTGATGTGTATTCATGACTCCACATTTGAATAGGTTTCTCTCACTGTTGTGTTCCATATAGCTGGTGCAGTGGTAGTGCTTCTACCCCTGGACCAGGCAGCCAAAGCTCAAGTCCCACTTGCTCCAGAGGTGTGTAATCACATCCCTGAGGAGGTTGGTTAGGAAAAGTAGGGTAAATAATTAACAGCTATAACATGGAGGCTGCACTGTGGATCAGAGGAAAACTTAAATTGAGAGTGTTAGCTTTAATCAACACACTGCGTGCATGCACATAATGTTAATGATGAACATTTTGTACTTTGTTTCACATTTTAGTGAAATCATCACTGCAAAATACTGTCACAGGGGATTGGTTAGCTCAGTTGGATGGACGACTAGTTTGCAATGCAGAGCAATGCAACCAGGGTTTATAGCTGAGGTCACCACAGATGTTCTGCGTTCTCAACCTGGCCCCTCAACCTCAAATTAAACTCATCGTCAGTTTGACCTCTCTAATGAGGGAGCGGCTTTGTTGTCCTCAGGGACAATGGTGACTTTAACTTTACCTAAAACGTTGTTGTCACAATATCCGTATTTGTTAAAATTATGCGTTTAGCTGGTATTTGTGACACATCACCACTGACCACTGTCTATCGCACGTGACATTAAGCCAATTTCTAAAATTTAAAATACAAGATATACTTTGTTTTACACCTCATTTCTGTAACCTGATACACTCTTTCAAAAAAGGGTACCGATTGCTGGTATTTGTAATTATATCTATACAATACCGCTGCTAGTATGCATGCTCTTTAATGTCAGCAAGTACAGCCTTAAATTTAATCTTTTTTGGTTGATGAGGTCTACTTCAACTCAATGGCAGGTGACTGGCCATTGCACTCTGTGCAGTGAGGTATTGTCTCGTATCAGAAACAGTCCTGTTTGATAAAGGAGAAGGCGAATAATCAGATGTTGCCTATTGCATGCTATGTGCCACTTGGAACCAACTTCATTGAAGTGAAATGATCCTTTCCCTTATTTCTTCCTTCAAAGTCTCAGATTTGCCACAGGTTTTGCCAGTCAGCTTCCTTTTCGTAACTAAGCCTAGATATCTCAGGAATGCATCGATACAACTAATTGCCAAGGCTTCTCTGTTGCTCTAATCTATGGTTTTTGTTGTGTCTGAGACTGTCCTGTGGGAGGCTCTGGTCTGCGTTAACAATTAAGTGGAATGTGTAATCTAGCGCCTGTAATCTTTTATCAGTTGGCTTAGCCATTCATGTACACAGAAACATCCAGATCTCTTTGTGGAAGGGTGCGCCTTACTGGGTACACATCATAATAACACAAGAAATAGGAGCAAGAGTAGGCTATTCGGCCCCTCCAGTCTGCTTCCCCCATTCAGTACGATCATGGCTGATCTTTTCATGGATTCATCTCCACTCACTCGCCCGCTCACCATAACCCTTAATACCTTTACTGTTCAAAAATCTATCTTTGACTTAAAAACATTCAATGAGGTAGCCTCAGCTGCTTCACTGGGCAGGGAGTTCCAGATTGGTAACCCTTTGGGTGAAGAAGCTCCTCCTCAACTCCGTCCTAAGTCTTTTCTCCCTTATTTTGAGGCTATGCCTCCTCGGTCTGGTTTCACCACCCCCCACCCCCTGACCCCGACAGTGGAAACGACCCCCTCCCCCCGGTTTCTATCTTGTCTGTTCCCTTCATAATTTTATATCTTTCTGTTAGGGCAGCACGGTGGCTCAGTAGTTAGCGCTGCTGCCTTACGGTTCCAGGGACCCAGTTTTGATTCCACCCTTGGGCTACTGTCCGTGTGGAGTTTGCATATTCTCCCCATGTATACGTGGGTTTCTTCCGGGTGCTCTGATTTCCTCCCACAGTCCAAAGGATATGCAGGCTAGGTGGATTGGCTGTGCTAAATTCCCTGTAGTGTTTGGGGATGTGGAGATTAAGTGAGTTGTAGGGCAGTGTGGAACTTATTGCGCCCAAGGGCCTGTTTCCACACCTGTAGGAATTCTATGATAAGAATTCCAAACCCCCCGCCCCCATCACCTCATTCTTCTAAATTCCAGCGAGTACAGTCCCAGTCTACTGAATCTCTCCTCATAAGCCAACCCTCTCAACCCCAGTTTGGCCTAGTGAACCTCCTCTGTGTCCCATCCAGTGCCAGTCCGTCCACCCTCCAAGTAGGGAGATCTAAGCTGAACACAGTATTCCAGGTGTGGCTTTTCCAGCTGTAGCATAACTTCCCTGTTTTTAAACTCCATCCCTCCAGCAATGGAGGACAATTTGCCTCCTTATTATCTGTTACAACCGCAAACCAACCTTTTTGTGATTCCCATCTTTGTATCATAAAGGAAGAGAATTTTTTTTTGTTCATGCTTTTCCATAACCTCAGGACCTCCTGTGACCACTGCACAGTCGCTGAGAAGAGCGCTGCTAACTCTGGACTGTAACTCAGCAAGGAAGCATTTTTTAAAAAATCATTCACAGAATGAAGGCGTTGCTGGCTAGGCAGCATTTATTACCCATCCCTAATTACCCAGAGGGCAGTTAAGGGTTAGCCACATTGCTGTAGGTTTGGAGTCACATGTAGGCCAGCCCAGGTAAGGATAGCAGTTTCCTTCCCTAAAGGGTGCTAGTGAACCAGATGGGATCTTTCCCCCCAACAATGGATTCACAGTCATCATTAACCTCTTAACTCCGGATATTTATTGAATTCAAATTCCACCCACATCTCCAGAATGTTATAGGGGTTTCCGGATTAACAAAGCAGTGATAATATCACTAGGCCGTCGCCTCCCCCCTGAGCACTTTCAAGGTGAAATAAAATCTATCCATACAAACACAGAGATTGACAGATGGGAAGTGCCCAGCTCGCCTGTCAAAGCCTTCGCTTGCCTGAAGCTTTGTAACCAATGTTTCTCCCTATGCCCTTCACAACTTGGTGAGAAAACGTGGAGAGGCAAAAGACAGGAAAACTAGAAGGCGTTAGAGGGGCTGGGGAAATAATGCTCAAGGAAATTCTTCTCCAATGATAAAAACTCTGCCCATGAATAGCACATGTGAAATATCTTGCAGAGTAAACTACAGAATGACAAAAATTGTCTTAGTTCTCCGTTCAACCATAGAGCAATATCAGAGCCATCCTCTTCCTTGAGATGGGGATAGCCACAGGAGACTCCTGAACTACTTACCTACCTCTCGTATCTACGCTTTTTGTACCTTCCAACAGAGACCTTGGAGTGCAGGTTCATAGTTTCTTGAAAATGGAATCGCAGGTAGACAGGATAGTGAGGAAAGTGTTTGGTATGCCTGTCTTTATTGGCCAGTGCATTGAGCATAGCATTTGGGACGTCATGTTGTGGCTGTGCAGTACATCGGCTAGGCTACTTCTGGAATATTGCGTGCTATTCTGGGCTCCCTGCTATAGGAAGGGTGTTGAGAAACTTGAAATTCCAAAGGGCAATGTACAGAAACCTGGAAACTCTCTTGAGACCTAGCATTAAATGCTGCAGAAATCTCTTAGAGAGAAAAATAATATCGAGAGACTGGATTTCAATGTAAGAAGATGTTGGTTTACTTTATGAAGGTTAAACTAGATCAAACAGTTCTTTCTGATCAGTGATCTAACCCGGCAAGAGTCAGAGAACAAGTGAGTGCAAACATCTGAAGTGTTAATGGAAAATCGCTTATACTGTGGTGGTTTACAACAGGTAGATTAAACATGGAAGGCCATTAGTTTGTTTTCAGTTCAGAATAATTAAGGATTAATATTAGTTTAGAAAACTCAGTGGTTGAAATTCTTAGTGTAGTTTTGGGCAAGACCTGATGGGTCAGAAGCAAGAAAATTAAATTACTGGGAAAGGAGATTTTCTTAAAGCAGGTCAGAGAAACGATGATTACCACCATAGAATAGTTTTTAAATTGTGCATCTTCCAGACCAGGAATTTTTTGAATCTGCAGATTATTAAAAGCTCTGAAAGTCTAAGCTCCCAGTTTTGTGAGTACAGGGGGTTCTGCTGTAACATATAGGGGAACCCTATTACTAAAATGCAAACTTGTGTTGACTATAACCCAAGACCATCGGTGGACCTTATTGTTGATGTTTTGGAAGATGTTTTCAGAAAAAAGTTGGGATTTCAAGATTCTCCTCATCCTGGATAATGTACCAAGCTATCCTCCCACCACTACTGAGCTTCCTGAAAACATCAAGGTACTATATCTACCCAACAACACAACCTCTCTCCTTCAACCCATGGACCAGGACACAATAACAGCTTTTTGAAGCTTATTATTTCAGGCGCACATTTAAGAGATGTCAGTAAGGACTGCTCGCATGCAGTTTGGCAGAAGTTCTCCCGGATTTTTTTTCAAGATTTTAAAGGCTTTTTTCAGTCAGAGGAGCTCCCAAGAATCAAAGAGCATGGTGTTGATCTTGCAAAGCAAGTTGGATTTGAAGACGTGGAGAGTGAGGATGCTGAAGAGCTGCCCAAGTCCCGCTGCGAAGACCTGTCTACAGCTGAACTACAATGACTTGTCACTGAGACGGGAAGTGGAAGACAGAACTGAAGAAGATGAAGTCCAGGATGCAGCACCACGAGAGCTTTCCTGAGGGAAACTGAGAAGCAGTTGCAGATTTTAGAGGACAACGATTACAATGTAGAATGCAGCAGGGTAGCAGTTTAGATCATTTGGCACCCTATGAACGGCTTCTTCATGAGAAAAGAAAAATGGCAAAGCAGCAAAAACTGGATACCTTCTTTTTAAGCCAACCCCCAAGAAACAGAAGACAACAAGCCACAGCCACCCATTAGCTAATTTTCTCCCTAACCCTGCAACTGTAACTGTACCTCAAGGAGATGATGGTGAAGACCCTCAGCACATGAATTAACAGCAAAATGACCTCGAAACCTCCTCCCCCATCGAGTCATCTTGACAGTTTTTTTCAAGATAAGGTGTTAAATTTACTTTTATTTCATTATTAGATATGAACTAAACATTTATTCACACTGTGCTATCCTTTGTGTTAAGCTTTTGAGGGATTTTTGTGCAATTTTTGAGTGATATTTTTAAGTCTGCTTTTCCCATCAACCCTACTATTTCTACAGTGCTATCTTCTATAACACAATGCTACACAGGAATGCACCTATTGCTTTATACCAAAGCCCCCTGTAATCATGTAAGAAAATGTAACATTTCACATGGGAAAAAAAAACTGAGGAGAATCAGTTACACAATCAGTTAAGAGCCTGCCTGACCTCTCAAGTAGACAAAACAGATGTGTACAGAATCCTGACTTCTGAAGGACTCTTGACTTCTCTTCACTGATGCTGCCAGACGTGCTGAGATTTTCCAGAAACTCCTGTTTTTGTTTCTGATTCACGCATCCACAGGTCTTTTGATATTTATTCTGCAGAATCCTATCTGAGAAAGTGAAACAGGAGGGGATATCTCTACAACATGGCCAACAGTTGTCCATCAAATAACATTGAAGTGCAACGAAAGAGAAAGATTTGTCAAATTTTCGAGCTGACCACAATGTTTGGCAAAGAGAATTGTCCTCATTTACTACATTGTTGGATTTCCTCTCTCAGCTGTTGCAAAAGATTTTGTGTGAAATGACTGGGTTCCTGGAAGTCAAAGAACATACAGTAATGAGAAGTAACTTGGCAGTTTTTGACATCAAAGCCCCAGGTTGGCAGCAAAGTAAGGCAAGCTGTCCGACTTTGGTATGTTTTTACTGTGGGGAAGGTTTTATCCTGCATTTCCTTATACCGTACCTATCCTAGGAGATCTTTACTTTGTACCTAACCCTGTGCTGTATCTGTTCGGGACAGTCCAGAGGGAGCTTTGCTTCAGGTTTAAAAGAGTCAAGGTAACTCTGTATCTAACCTTGTGCTGTCCCCGTCCTGGAAGTGTTCGATGGGGGATAGTGTAATGGGAGATTTACTTTATGTCTATCCCCATGTTGTCCCTTTTCTGGGAATGTTTTACAAGGACAGTGTAATGGGAGCTTTATTCACTATTTATCTGTGTTTTGTACCTGTCCTGAGAATGTTTGATTAGGACAGTGTAGAGGAAGCTTTACTCTGTATCGAACCCCGTGCTGTTCATGTCCTGGGAGTATTTGATCGGGGACAGGGTAGAGGGAGCTTGACTCTGTATCTAATCCTGTGCTGTCCCTGTCCTGGGAGTGTTTGATGGGGGGGACAGTGTAGAGGAAGCTTTACTCTGTATCTAACCCCGTGCTGTCCCTGTCCTGGGAGTGTTTGATGGGGGACAGTGTAGAGAGAGCTTGACTCTGTATCTAACCCTGTGCTGTCCCTGTCCTGGGAGTGTTTGACAGGGGAAGTATAGAGCTTTACTCTGTATCTAACCCTGTGCTGTCCCTGTCTAGGGAGTGTTTGATAGGGGCAGTGTAGAGCTTTACTCTGTATCTAACCCCGTGCTGTCCCTGTCCTGGGAGTGTTCGATGGGGGATAGTGTAATGGGAGATTTACTTTATGTCTATCCCCATGTTGTCCCTTTTCTGGGAATGTTTTACAAGGACAGTGTAATGGGAGCTTTATTCACTATTTATCTGTGTTTTGTACCTGTCCTGAGAATGTTTGATTAGGACAGTGTAGAGGGAGCTTTACTCTGTATCGAACCCCGTGCTGTTCATGTCCTGGGAGTATTTGATCGGGGACAGGGTAGAGGGAGCTTGACTCTGTATCTAACCCCGTGCTGTCCCTGTCCTGGGAGTGTTTGATGGGGGGGACAGTGTAGAGGAAGCTTTACTCTGTATCTAACCCCGTGCTGTCCCTGTCCTGGGAGTGTTTGATGGGGGACAGTGTAGAGAGAGCTTGACTCTGTATCTAACCCCGTGCTGTCCCTGTCCTGGGAGTGTTTGATGGGGGGGACAGTGTAGAGGAAGCTTTACTCTGTATCTAACCCCGTGCTGTCCCTGTCTTGGGAGTGTTTGATGGGGGACAGTGTAGAGAGAGCTTGACTCTGTATCTAACCCTGTGCTGTCCCTGTCCTGGGAGTGTTTGACAGGGGCAGTATAGAGCTTTACTCTGTATCTAACCCTGTGCTGTCCCTGTCTTGGGAGTGTTTGATAGGGGCAGTATAGAGCTTTACTCTGTATCTAACCCTGTGCTGTCCCTGTCCTGGGAGTGTTTGATGGGGGCAGTATAGAGGGAGCTTTACTCTGTATCTAACCCTGTGCTGTCCCTGTCCTGGGAGTGTTTGATGGGGGGGACAGTGTAGAGGCAGGTTTACTCTGTATCTAACCCCGTGCTGTCCCTGTCCTGGGAGTGTTTGATGGGGGGGACAGTGTAGAGGAAGCTTTACTCTGTATCTAACCCTGTGCTGTCCCTGTCCTGGGAGTGTTTGATGGGGGGGACAGTGTAGAGGAAGCTTTACTCTGTATCTAACCCCGTGCTGTCCCTGTCCTGGGAGTGTTTGATGGGGGGGGACAGTGTAGAGGCAGGTTTACTTTGTATCTATCCCCATGCTGTCCCTGTCCCTGTCCTGGGAGTGCTTTATGAGGACAGCATAGGACCTTACGAGGTCCTCGTAAAGCACTCCCAGGACAGCATAGAGGTAGCTTTACTCCATATCTAACCTTGTTTCATTTTTCAAACTTTACGTCATGATTCGGTCCAAGACCCCGAGAATCCTTATTTGGAGAAAACTGCTTGAATTGGGACTTCAAATTGCGCTGTGTGTTTCTTTTAACCTGACCTAGTCACTTGTCAACGACAACAGCAAGAAAAGCCGAAGTTGTTGGAAAAGCTCAGCAGGTCCGGCAGCATCTGTGGAGGAGAAAACAGAGTTAACCTTTCGCGTCCGGTGAACCTTCCTCTGAACTGATGGTGGCCGGTAAAATGTCAGTTTATATGCAGAAAATAGGGAGGTGGGTGGGGTAGGGAGTAAATGATAAGATAGAGCCCAAAGAGAGAGAAAGACAGTTGGACAGACAAAGGAGTTGCTAACAATCAGGCTGGGAGGGTGAATACTTGTTAATGGAGACTGTTAGTGACTAACAACAGGGAGTGTATAGTGGCAGGCTATGTGGTAACAAGGCCTGGTGTGAGGGGTGGGGGTCTGGGACATGGGAAAGTTTAGGCCCTAAAATTATTGAACTCATCATTGAGTCCAGACGGCTGTCGGGTCCCCAAGCAGAAAATGAGGTGTTGTTCCTCCAGCTTGTATTGGGTTTCACTGGAACACTGTAGCAAGCCGGAAATAGAGATGTCGGCCAGAGCAGGCTGGTGCATTAAAGTGCAGGTAACAGGTAGTTCAGGGTCTCTTGTGCGAGCAGAACGTAGATGCCAAGTCTACGCTTCGTCTTCCCAATGTAGAGGAGACCACATTGTGAGCAGCGAATGCAGTAGACGAGATTCTTGGAAGTGCAGGTGAAGTGTTGCTTCACCTAGGAGGTATGTTTGGGCTCTTGGATAGTGGGGAGGGAGGAAGTAAATGGGCAGTCACTTGTGTAGTTGGATTATCAGTTTAAGCATTGAAAGACGTGTCATTGTTGTGACCTAATTCCTGCAGTTGGCTGCCCCCATAAGTGACAATATAAAGGGGAAGGTTGGAGGCTGTATTTCTGGTTTGAATATCTGGTGATATTAATGGAGAGTCTGCCCAGCAGCTTCTGCTCTCTATCCTTGAATGACAAGAGGATGCTTGGCCCTGGGTCTCTCGACTTCCCATACTGGTCTCCCTAGCAACGGCTAGCCTGAAAATAAACAAGAGATGGACACGCAATCATTGCCTGCTGGCCCCGCCAACAACTGGCAGACGATTGTCCTCTGAGATTTGGAGCGGCTCGCCAAGTTACAGAGGGAGGGGGAGAGAAATGAACGAAGGAACATTTCTTTTTCTTGCATACAGGGAACGTGTTTAGCAGCGTTCTGGCAGTAAGGAGGTCAGCCGTAGGGCTCCCAGTGGGATGATTCCACAAAACATCCTGGGCTGCAGAAAGCTCCCAGAGCCGCGAACCGTCCACGTTCTGGGGACCTTATTTTTGTTAAATGCCTTGGCAGCGCCATGTGTAAGCAAAATTCAGATTCATGTTGCAAGAAAGGAGATTTACTCAGCTCACAGTTGGCTCACTGGTCCTTTCTAATGAATTATTCAACTGGTTCCCATTCATTGAAACAGAGAAAATAGGAACAGGATTATGCCCCTCAAGCCTGCTTTGCCATTCAATAGGGATCATGGCCGATCATCCAACCCAGTCCCCTGTTCCTACTTTCACCCCCGTACCCTTTGAATAATTTCAGAACAATATCTAACTCCTGAAAAACATTCAATGTTTTGGCCTCCACCACTGTCTTGTGGCAGAGAATCCCACAGGTTCCTCACCCTCTGCGTGAAGACATTTTCCCCCATCTCAGCCCTAAATGATAACCCCGTTATCCTTAGGCTATGACCCTCTGGTTCCCAGTCATCAGAAGCATTCTTCCTCCGTCTACCTTTTCCAGTCCTGTTAGATTTCTTTGCGATCATAGCACAATAGAATACTTACAGTGTGGAAGCAGGCCATTCAGCTCATCGAGTCCATACTGGTCCCCTGAAGAGCATCCCACCCAGGCCCTACCCCTTACCCTACCCCTGTAACCCTGCATTTCCCATGGCTAACCCACCTAGCCTACACATCCCTTGACACTGTGGGGCAATCTAGCCACTTTGTCTGCATATCTTTGGACTGTAGGAGGAAACTGGTTCACCTGGAGAAACCCCACACAGACACGGGGAGAAGGTGCCAGCTCTGTAGCAGGGTGGAATTGAACCCAGGTACTGTGAGGCAGTAGCGCTAGCCACTGAATCATTGTGCCACCCATCCCCCTGCATTCTTCCAAACTCCAGGGATGATCATCCAACTGATCCAGTCTGTCTTCATACATCAGTCCTGCCATCCCAGAGGATCAGTCTGGCTAACAGTTCTTTTCACCACTATACTTCTGCTCGTTCCCTATTAGCCCTGAAAATGTTTGTGCATTTCTGGGAGGTGATGGCCTAGGACTGTTAACCCAGAGACCAAGGTGATGTTCTGGGGACCTGGGTTTGAATCCCACCACAGCACTTGGTGGGATTTGAATCCAATAAATATCTGGAATTAAGAGTCAAATGAAGACCATGATTTCATTGCCGATTGTTGGGGGAAATTCCCATCCTGGCCACTAATGTCCTTTAGGGAAGGAAACTGCCATCGTACCTGGCCTGAGCTTACATGTGACTCCAGACCCTCGGCAACATGGTTGACTCTTAACTGCCCTCTGGCCAGAGAGGAATGGGCAATAAATGCTGCCTGGCCAGCAATGCCCTCATCCTGTGAATGAATAAAGGAAAAATAATTGCATATTCCCTTCTGAAATGAATCTGTTTTGGCCACCACACCAGGATGTTGCAAACTGATGCTTTAAGCATTTTTCTCCTCTGCCGCCAGATGCACTCTCTGCTTATTACACCCGATCAAAATCCTATGTGATTCTGAACACCAAATCTCCCCTTGACTTTCTCATCCCTAAGAAGAACAGTCCCAGCCTTTCTGCAGTAATATATGTTTCTTGAACCAGCTCTGATTCCTATTCCAGAGTATTGTGATCGAGATTGACTGAGCTGGATTGACACCCTGGGAAGCTGCACTACAGGGGGTGGCATCCCTCGGGTGACATATTGAACTGCGGCCTTCTCTGTCCCCACTGAGGTCCTAGGTCCGTTAGTCTAGGATTCTCGGAGCCCAGCGCCAAGATTTACCACTCAACAGACAATCCCTGAGACCAGTTATCTGGTCATTGTCACATTACTGTTTTCCATTGCCTTGGGCATTTACACAGCTTGGAAGATGACCATCTCCCGATAAGGGTAGCACAGTGGCTCAGTGGTTAGCACTGCAGCCTCACAGCACCAGGGACCCGGGTTCGATTCCACCCTCGGGCAACTGTCTGTGTGGAGTTTAGAGATTCTCCCTGTGTCTGCGTGGGTTTCCTCCAGATGCTCCGGTTTCCTTCCACAGTCCAAATGTGTGCAGACTAGGGTGGATTGGCCGTGCTAAATTGACCCATAGTGTCCAGGGATGTGCAGGTTAGGGTGGATTGGCCATGCTAAATTGTCCCGTAGTGCCCAGGGATGTGCAGGTGCGGGTGGATTGTCTGCGCTAAATTGCCCCATAGTGCCCAGGGATGTGCGGGTTAGGGTGGATTGGCCGTGCTAAATTGTCCCATAGTGCCCAGGGATGTGCGGGTTAGGGTGTATTGGCCGTGCTAAATTGTCCCGTAGTGCCCAGGGATGTGCAGGTGCGGGTGGATTGTCTGCGCTAAATTGCCCCATAGTGCCCAGGGATGTGCAGGCTATGTGGGTTAGCCATGGGAAATGCAGGGCTAAGGTAAGGGGTGGGTTTGGCTAGGATGCTTTTCAGACCATCAGTGTGGACTCAATGGCCGAATGGCCTGCTTCCAACATGTAGGATTTCTACACAAAAGGTGCCTGCAGAGACTGACCTACACCATTAACCATGGGAAATGCAGAGGGTTACAGGGTAGGCCATGTCATCGGGGTGCTCTTTGGATGGTTGGTGTAGACTCAATGGGCCGAATAGTCTGCTGCATGATGTTATGATTCTATAATCTCTGAGGCTGCATTCCCATCATCTCTCACATATTAATTGCCAATCAAATTACTCATAGCCTCCGTCTGTTTGTAGCATCTTGCCCTTTGGCTTATCCTCAGATAATGAAAAGCACTGTACCATTGCCAGGCAGCCTTTCCATTAGTAACTGGAGACGTGTTCTGATCTGCCCCAGCAGCCATTCCCAATGTGTCTCAATCCTGGAAACCTGCCAACAATTCAGCAACAGCAGCCGGAAAATAATTACACTGTAATATGGTGCCTCATCCAATACTCACATTGTCCCAGAGCACTCCATCCATGGTGAATTCCTGAAAGCCGTATCCAGCAAATTTTGATCAACGTTTTTGAGGAGGTAACCGGGAATGTTGATGAGGGATGTGCATTTGATGCTGTCTCCCAAGACTTCAGCAAGGCTTTTGACACGGGGCGTTACAGAGAAGGGAAAGGCCAAATCCCTTGGATAATTAAACTAAAACACAAGCTCCAATCTGTTATGATGGGCATAGAGGTTCCTTTCTATGGATTCAACCTGAAACACTCAGAGAGACTCGCCTTGCACCTCATAATCTGTTAAAAGCGTAGTTAAACAAAAGGAACCCCGATACTCACTTTATAAGCAATAAATATCAATTTATTTATTTAACCTAACGGTGAACAAATTAACAGAACTGCTAACAAACTGAACAATTCCCCTCTAACTACTAACTGTTTCCTAATAAAACTAGATTCTCATCGTATTCTATTCCAATAAGCGCAGGTCCCATTTATATAAATCCAAGTAATAAGAAAACATTAAATTAAAACTTGGTCTCTCAAAGTTCACACCGAATGTGTCTTCTGGAATGCTTTGCCTTCTCCACTGTCTCTCCAGCCTTGCTTCTGCTGATCGAGGTGTCAGGGATTCTCTTCTATGATGACTCTTAACCCGAAATGTTTTGATGGTGCTTTTTATTTTATAGAGAGCTTAATGACATTTTTGTGAGAACTAGGTTTATTTCTCAGATGGTAAATTAGTTGGCACTTCAGATGACAGTTGGCTTTCAGCCCAATTTTCAAAACACCCCTTCTTATACACCCCCTATGACCCATCAGTTTCTTGCAATGATTGGCTTCAGGTTGTGAAAACGATGAGTTTTAAAATCAGTTGGCTTTCAGTAACTGAGTGCTTGGTTCAAATTAATTGGCTGAGTCCAGTTTGTTGCCAAACACAAGACTGCTGTTTGCCAACTGTATAGCCTTTTGATAGACTTGTTTCAGTTTGGGGGTCTCTGTACAGTAATTGCAAACTTCCAAACACAGACAAAACACCATCTTGTAAGAGGACCACACACTGCTTTTCCCCGCTATAATTTTTGCAAACTAATTCTAACTTCCTGCCTTCGAATTCCTGAGTATCCTACACAACTTCACAACAGGATGAACAAAAACAGGAGTTGCTGGAAAAGCTCAGCAGGTCTGGCAGCATCTGTGAAGAAAAATAATCAGAGCTAACGTTTCGGACCTTCCCTTAGTCCGACTTTTTCTTAGTCTGAGTTTTTCCAGCCTATTTTTGCTCCTTGTTTACTGCATCTGCAGTTCTCGCAGTTTTTATTTCGTACGGGGGTATGATAAAATGTTCACACATGATATGAAAATTGGTACGGTGGTAATTAGTAAGGAAGGGAGCTGTAGACTGGGGGAGGATATGTAAAGTTGGGCAGAGCAGTGGCAAATAGAACTTAACCTGGAAAAGTGTGCGGTAATCCCCTTCGAGAGGACTGACAAGAGATTACACAATGAACAATAGGAGTCTGGAAGGTACTGAAGATCAGACGGACCTTCGTGTATCTAACTTATTTTCTAATCCATTCATTGGATGTGGGCATTGCTGGATGGACCTGGCATTTATTGCCCATCCCTAATTGCTCAGAGGGCAGATATGAGTCGAACATTTTACTGTGGTTCATGTGTAGGCCAGACCAGGTAAAGATGGCAGATTTCCTTCCCTAAAGGACATTAGTGAACCCAGATGGGTTCTTTTTTACAAAATTGACCGTGGTTACATGAGGATAGCCCTTTAATTCCAGATGTTTTATTGAATTCAAGTTTCAACATCTGCCACAGGGGATTCAAACCCATGTTCTTGTAGCTATTGTTGACTAGTCCTATACCAGCGTGTCCCCTGTCAAATTATAAGAGATGCACTGGTAGTACAATACTAGAGCAGCTTGAATTGTAAAACCATGTGGGGCATGGATACGGTGAATAGCCAACATTGTTTCCCTCGGGGAGTCTAACACTAGAGGGCCATAGAACATAGAACAGTACAGCACAGCACAGGCCCTTCGGCCCACAATGTTGTGCCGACCTATTATCCTACTAAGATCAAACTACCCTGCATACTCTACATTTTACTATCCTCTATCTGCCTATCCAAGAGTTGTTTAAAAGTCTCTAAAGCATCTGACTCCACTACTGCTGCCGGTAGCACATTCCACACGCCCACCACTCCCTGTGTGAAGATCCCACCTCTGACATCTCCCCATACCTTCCTCCAATCACCTGAAAGTTATGCCCCCAAATAATAGTCATTTCCGCCCTGGGAAAATGTCTCTGGCTATCAATTCCACCTATGACTGTCATCATCTTGTACACCTCCATCAAGTCACCTCTCATCCTTCTTCACTCCAGAGAGAAAAGCCCTCGCTCCCTCAAGCTTTCCTCATAAGACCTGCCCTCCAGTCCATGCAGCATCCTGGTAAATCTCCTCCACACTTTCTCTAAAGCTTCCACATCCTTCCTACCATGAGGTGACCAGGACTGAACACAATATTCCAAGCATGCTCTAACCAAGTCTTATAGAGCTGTAGCAAAACCTCATGGCTCTTAAACTCAATCCCCCTGTCAATGAAAGCTGACACAAACGCCTTCTTTACAACACTGTCAACTTGGGTGGCAACTTTGTGGGATCTATGGAAATGGACTCCAAGATCCCTCTGTTCCTCCACAATGCTGAGATTCCTGTCATTAACCCTGTGTTCTGCATTCAAATTCAGCCTTTCGACTGATTTCAGTTTCAATATCTCCCATCTCCCACCTCAACTCATGTCCACACCTCCCTCTCATCTCCAGCGCCTTGACCTGACACTTCTTTCCCATCTATCCGCCCCACCCTTCCTGCTGACCAATTTCTACTACCTGCATCCACCTATCACCATCCCACCTACCTTCCCCTAACCCCACCCCTCCTTCCAACTATTTATTTCTGAGCTCCCTCTCCCTTCCCCATTGTTTAAGGTGAGAGGGGGAAAGATTTAAAAGGGACCTGAGGGGCAACTTTTTCAGGTGGAGGGCGGTGCGTGTATGAAATGAGCTGCCAGAGGAAGTAGCGGAGGCTGGTATGATTACAACATTTAAAAGGCATCTGGTTGGGCACATGATTAGGAAGGGTTTTGAGGGATATGGGCCAAATGCTGGCAAATTGGACTAGATTAATTTAGGATATCTGGTCGGCATGGGTGAGTTGGACCGAAGGGTCTACTTCTGTGCTGTAAACATCTCTATGATTCTCTGAATTATTGTGTTTTTTTCCGCTATGTACTCTAAGGATGTGCAGATATGTTGGATTGGCCATGCTAAATTGCCCATTGCATCTGCAGTGGGGAATGCAGGGGTGAGTCTGGATGGAACGCTCTTCGTAGGGTTGGTGCGGGTTTGATGGGCTGAAAAGCCTGCTTCCACACTATTTTTGTGATTTCTAAACGCACAGGAATTTCACTGTGACACGTAGGAATCTTACGGCCCTGGGTTGGAGGGAATTTACCCCACTAATTTGGAGTATTTCCTTTTCCTCAAACTCTTGTTGGTGTGTGAAATGGTGCAAAAGGTTCTAACTCTTTCTCACGCTGATCTTAAACTCATAGGTCACCGCCTCTGAAGAAAGTCCCGTTGTGTTTGCAAAACGTTCAAGTTATGTGCCTGGGACGAGGTTGACTGTGCATAAGGAATGCTTGGCAGGGGATCTCTGCAACCCACTGGAGAAGGTAAATCATTGTAGGTGAGTCAACTCAGTAGCCGTTAAGCTTCATGGCTGGTAGGAGAGGCATGGGGTGTGGGGAGGCAGCAGTGCGAGGAAGCTGTCGGAATACTTTGTGAGTCTTTGAAATTTGTTTTGGCAATCCCCCGATGCCCACCGCAGTTTCCCTGACAGACTAATGAAGGAGGGTCGTCGTGTGGCACAGCTAGTGATTAAATGAGGCTGCATTGCTTATATTACAGCACAGAAACAGGCTGTTCAGCCCTGCTGACCTCTGGTGGCATTTAGGAACATAGGGAGCAGAAGTGGACCATTCAGCCCTTCAATCCTATCCTACCATTGTAGATAATGACAGATCTCCTGCTTCAGTAGTGGAGGCAAAGACTTGGTAGTATTATTGCTGGATTGTTAATCCAGAAACGGAGATAATACTCTCGGGTCTTGGGTTCGAATCCTGCCATGACAGATGATAGGATTTGAATTCAATAAAAAATCTAAATTGAAGAGTCTAATGATGACCGTGAATCCATTGCTGATTGTTGAGAAAAACCCATCTGGTTCACTAATGTCCTTTAGGGAGGGAAATCTGCCACCCTTACTTGGTCTAGGCCTACGTGTGACTCCAGACCCACAGCAAAGTGGTTGGCTCTTAACTGCCCTCTGGGCAATTAGGGATGGCGCAATAATTGCTGGCCTGGGCAGCGATACCCTTCACCCTATGAATGAATACTAAAAAATGCCATTATCATTAATATTAACATCATCTCACCTCTCCTCATCTTGTCATATCAGTACATCCTTCCGTCCCTGTTGCCCTCATGCAATTGTAAACAGAAATTTTCAAAAGATCAGTAGGGCAAGGAGCAGAGTTAATGTTCCAGGCCACTGTTATCTTGTATCACATAATCTTCAGTGTTTGTTGCATCAGCGATTAGTAAAGACACCTGCATAATTCTAAACACCTCAATCAGGCCAACTCTTACTCTACTGCAATCCAAAGAAGCGAGCCTGGCAGTTAACTGTCACTCATCATTAACTAGTGCAGCATCAGAATCTATTTGCCAGCCAATTAGCACTCTCCTCTCAAAATGTATATTGTTGCTTTTCCCTGTAAGTTGCTACTCTTGTGAACTGACCCGCTGCTTGTATTTTACAGCAGTATTACTTATTGTAAATATTAGGCTTCTTCAAATTTTGCCACCAGGGCTTATTTCACAACAGTGATCCCAAACTTCACTGGCTATAAAGCTCTTTGCGATACAAAAGGTGCTATATAAATGCAAAGCTCTTAGACATGTACAGTGCAACCCCTTGGGGATCTGGTTATTCCTTGGTCAAAGTTTCAAGGAAATTTGGACTCAGATTCAATGCCATTGGATACATTAGGACTGATCCCACATGGCCCTTGCTCCCATGAAATAGAAGCAGAGACGCTTCAGCATGCGAGAGGCCTATTCTGCACATTTTGCCAGTGCCATATGCACACTGAAACTGCATGTTCCACTAGTATGGTTTGCCAACTTGTAATTGGTCGACAGACCTTGATTCCCCACAAGAAGCAAGGCTGACACCCCTCATGCAGTCCTTGGAGGGCACCGCACTGTTGGCTAAGATGTTAAACTGAGACTCAAACTGCCTTGCTTAGAGGCACTCTGATTGGTACAAGCATTACCACAGTTGATGACAATTGACAGTTAACTGTCAAGCCTTGATTAAATTTTAAACAGGGCAGGATGGCCCAGTTATTATCCTGGGAAATGAACCAATGAATGGATGTCACCTAATTTCATTGTGTTGGGACTGTTACTGTGGTCGGTATATGTCTGCAAAGAATGGCGTCCTATATTTCAATGTGTTTAGCTTCATAAGTGTACACTCATTGTGAGCCTGGCAATCCTAAATTGATTACCAGGATAATTTGTCACACATGGGCTGAAAAATGGCAGATGAACTTCAATCTGAATAAATACGACGTATTGCATTTTGGTACAACTAACAAGGTTAGGGCTAATATAAATAATGTTATGGCCTTGGGTAGTGTTGTAGAACAAAGAGACCTAGGAGTTCAGGTATGTAATTCTTTGAAGTTTGCATCACATATAGTCAGGATAGTTAAAAAGGCATTCGGTAGACTAACCTTCATTGCTCCACTTTTTGAGTGTAGAGTTTGGGGTGTCATGTTAAGGTTGTGAAGGACATTGACAAGGCCTCTTCTGGACTACTGTGTCTAGCTCTGGTCGCACAAAAGATAGTATTAAGCTGGAAATGGGCCAGAAGAGATTTACTGGGATGTTGCCAACTATGGAAGATTTGAGTTATAACGAAAGACTGGACAGGGTGGGACGTTTTTCGCTTGAGCGTAAGAGGTTGAGAGGGGACCTGATAAAAGTATATAAAATAATGAGGGGGTGTAGATAGGGTTAATGGGAGTTGTCTTTTCCCCAGGAGGGGGGGATTTCACGACTGGGGGGGGCCACATTCTTAGTACAAGAGGAGAGAGATTTAGATTTTATACACAGAGGGTGGTTCGTGTTTGGAATGAACATTCAGAGGATTTGGTGAATGCGGGTACAATTACAACATTTAAGGACATTTGGAAAGTACACAAATCGGAAAGTTTTGGAGGGATATGGACCCGGAGCAGGCAGGTGGGATTAGTTTAGTTTGGGATTATGTTTGGCACGGATTGGTTGGACCAAAGGTCTGTTTCCATGTTGTATGAGTCTATAATTCTATAACTCTATAAATGCTGTCCAATTTTGGAATCACATTTAATGATGGACAGTGTGTTACAGGTTTTGCAAATACATTGTGGTCTGGGTAAGGACAGTAAATGCTGTTTGATACCAGTCATTGGAATGTAGAGCCTTACATACCTGGCATCACACTGGCACTGAAATTCCCACACCACAGCAATGCTCAAGATCTGTATTGCCAAACGATTGGAGGTGTATTGTTAAAACTGTTGCTCAGCAAAATGACAACATATTCAGAGACAACAAGGTGTGGAGCTGGATGAACACAGCAGGCCAAGCGGCATCTCAGGAGCACAAAAGCTGACGTTTTGGGCCTAGACCCCTCATCAGAAAAGGGGGAGGGGAAGGGGGTTCTGAAATAAATAGGGAGAGAGGGGGAGGTGGATCGAAGATGGATAGAGGAGAAGAGAGGTGGAGAGGAGACAGACAAGTCAAAGAGGCGGGGATGGAGCCAGTAAAGGTGAGTGTAGGGAGGAGATAGGTCAGTCCAGAGAGGACAGACAGGTCAAGGGAGAGGGATGAGGTTAGTAGGTAGGAAATGGGGGTGCAACTTGAGGTGGGAGGAGGGGATAGGTGAGAGGAAGAACAGGTTAGGGAGGTGGGGACAAGCTGGGCTGGTTTTGGGACGCGGTAGGGGGAGGGGAGATTTTGAAGCTTGTGAAATCCACATTGATACCATTGGGCTGCAGGGTTCCCAAGCGGAATATGAGTTTCTGTTCCTGCAACCTTCGGGTGGCACTGCAGGAGGCCCATGATGGACATGTCACCTGAGGAATGGGAGGGGGAGTTGAAGTGGTTCGCGACTGGGAGGTGCAGTTGTTTATTGCGAACCGAGCGGAGGTGTTCTGCAAAGCAGTCCCCAAGCTTCCGCTTGGTTTCCCCAATGTAGAGGAAGCCACACCGGGTACAGCGGATGCAGTATACCAAGTTGGCAGATGTGCGGGTGAACATCGGCTTGATGTGGAAAGTCTTCTTAGGGCCTGGGAGGGGGGGTGAGGGACGAGGTGTGGGGGCAGGCGTAGCACTTCCTGCGGTTGCAGGGAAAAGTGCCGGGTGTGGTGGGGCTAGAGCGGAGTGTGGAGGGAGTCATGGAGAGAGTGGTCCCTCCAGAAAGCAGACAAGGGTGTGGAGGGAAAAATGTCTTTGGTGGCGGGGTCTGGTTGTGCGGGTGAAGTGATCACGAGCTTCGCATCCACCACTTCTAATCATTTGATAGGACTATAACCCAGTAAGTGAAAGGGTTTTGTTTGGTTGTGCAGTTAATGAACTAAATTGACAATGTTAATTGGGTGGTTCAGTGAATATTCCCCCCTCACTGAGCTTCTATCTTGTTGGCTGTGTTTCCAATTCAGTCTGCCTGTGGGTGAGAATTCACCTCTGACTTGTGGCTCCAAACGACCTTAGAGAAAATGTGTCACAACTTGTTTCTGAATTCTTGGGAGACATAGAATGCATATTAGAGTCATAGAGATGTACAGCATGGAAGTAGACCCTTCAGTCCAACTCATCCATGCTGACCAGATATCCTAAATTAATCTAGTCCCATTTACCAGCATTTGGCCCATATCCTTCTAAACCCTTCCTATTCATGTCCCCATCCAGATGCCTTTTAAATGCTGTCATTGTACCAGCCTCCCCCACTTCCTCTGGCAGCTCATTCCAAACACACACCACCCTCTGCGTGAAAAAGTTGCCCCTCAGGTCCCCGCTAAATCTTTCCCCTCTCACCTTAAACCTATACCGCTCTAGTTTTGGACTCCCCCACCCTGGGGAAAAAGACCTTGGCTATTCATTCTATCCATACCCCTCATGATTGTATAAATCTTTGTAAGGTGACCCCTCTCAGCCTCTGATGCACCAGGGAAAAAAGCCCCAGGCTATTCCTCCACATCAATCCCTCCAGCCCTGGGAATGGTGTGTCAGAGTGGAGAGACAGCTTTGCTCAACATCCCTTGATTCAACAAGTAAACAGTCCGACAGGAATGGGAAGGAATTTTGCTGGGAGGCAGGAGAATCTCAGATTCCAGACAGGGGAAATAGCAATGATGGAATTAGCTGGTCTGGAGTCACGTGTTTCTATCTTTCTTTTTGAATTGGCGTCTCTCGTCCTGTGGGCAGAGGTACAATTAAGAGCGAAGGCCTTTGAGTAGCTGTGCAGAGTCTCCCAGCACCTCTGTCTGAGGCAGTCCTGAGAGAGTTTAACCCTCGAACATCTCCTGGTTTTTGGCGTTCCAGACAGAAAAAAATAACAGTAACAGTAGTTAAGGATTCACAGCAAAGCCAAATACCTCAGTCATGGAATTTTTATTGTTGGCTCTAGTGACGCTTCAGTTGTTCTGGGCCAAGCCAAACACCCAATCTAACATGGTCTGAGCTCAGGCAAGAGCAAACAAGTAGCAGGATTCAGGCCAAATCCTGTAACTACCACTGCAGACAATGAAAATGCAAACTGTTGATAGAATTCAATAGGGATGTGGGTTCTTACGGCTTATTCATGGCACTTTTGGCTGGGCTATCATTTATTGCCTATCCCTAATTGCCCAAAGGACATTGAAGAGTCAACCATGTTGGTATGGGTCTGGAGTTACGTGTAGGCCAGACCAGGGAATGATGGGAAACAAAAAGTTGCTAACAATCGTAGCAAGCCAAGCAGGGTCTGTGGAGAGAGAGCAAGCTAACGTTTGAGTCTAGATGACTCCTCATCAGATCTCCTTCCTCTGCCCCTCATAGTAGGTTTTTCAACAACAGTTGGCAGTTAGAGAGAGCGTAAGAACTGCTGATGCTAGAGTCACAGACAGCACAGAGTGGAGCTGGAGGCCAGGCAGCATCAGAGGAGCAGGAAAGCTGATGTTTTGGGTCGGGACCCTTCTCTCTGAAAATGTTCTAAACTCCATCGAGTACAGACACAGAGACCTCAACTACACCTCGAATGACGAGCTCTTCATCCCTGGGATCAGCTGCGGAATATCTCATGATTTTATACACTTCTCTCAGATCCACCACCACCAGCAGCCCCCCAACTCAGTCTCCTACAATCTAAAGAAAAACTACCCTGCTTATCGAAACTCTCCCAGACCCTTCAGTCCTGGCAACATCCTCGTAAATTTCTTCTGCATTCTTTCCAATTTAATGACATCCTTCCTGGAGCAAAGTCAGCAAAACTGAACATAATACTCCAACTGCGGCCTCACCAATGTTACATACAAGTGGAACACAACTTCACAACTTTTATACTCAGTGCCCTGACAAATGAAGGCCAGGGTGCCAAAAGCCTTCCTCGCTGCCCTGCTTACCTGCAACTCCACTTTCAGAAAACCATGCACCAGGACTCCAAGGTCCCTCTGCTCCAGAACACTCTGTAAGGCCCTGCCATGAAACTCCTACCCTGATTTTATTGAATGGTGGAGCAAGGTCAAGGAGCTGGTCCTGGCTCCTGATTCTTACATTCATGGCAATCCCTACACAGGCTATTTGGCCCAACAAGTGCATACAGTACCTGTATTGAGCATCCCACCCATACCCATCACACTACTCTATCCTTGACTTTCCCATGGTTAATCCAACCTAACCTGCATATCCCTGGGCACTATGGGACAATTTAACAAGGCCAATCCACCCTAACCTGCACATCCCTGGGCACTATGGGACAATTTAGCATGGCCAATCCACCCTAACCCGCACATCCCTGGGCACTATGGGACAATTTAGCACGGCCAACCCACCCTAACCTGCACATCCCTGGTCACTGTGGGACAATTTAGCACGGCCAATCCACTCTAACCTACACATCCCTGGGCACTATGGGACAATTTAGCACGGCCAATCCACCCTAACCTGCACATCCCTGGGCACTATGGGACAATTTAGCATGGCCAATCCACCCTAACCCGCACATCCCTGAACACTATGGGACAATTTAGCACGGCCAATCCATCCTAACCCGCACATCCCTGCGCACTACGGGACAATTTAGCACGGCCAATCCAGCCTAACCTGCACATCCCTGGGCACTATGGGACAATTTAGCACGGCCAATCCACCCTAACCCGCACATCCCTGGGCACTATGGGACAATTTAGCACGGCCAACCCACCCTAAACTGCACATCCCTGGGCAATACGGGGACAATTTAGCACGGCCAATCCACCCTAATCTGCACATCCCTGGGCACTATGGAACAATTTAGCACGGCCAATCCACCCTAACCTGCACATCCCTGGGCACTATGGGACAATTTAGCATGGCCAACCCATCCTAACCTGCACATCCCTGGGCACTATGGGACAATTTAGCACGGCCAATCCACCCTAACCCGCACATCCCTGGGCACTATGGGGACAATTTAGCACGGCCAACCCGCCCTACCCTGCACATCCCTGGGCACTATGAGCAATTTAGCACGGCCAATCCACCCTAACCCGCACATCCCTGGGCACTATGGGACAATTTAGCACGGCCAACCCACCCTAACCCGCACATCCCTGGGCACTATGGGAAATTTAGCACGGCCAATCCACCCTAACCCGCACATCCCTGGGCACTATGGGGACAATTTAGCACGGCCAACCCGCCCTACCCTGCACATCCCTGGGCACTATGAGCAATTTAGCATGGCCAACCCGCCCTACCCTGCACATCCCTGGGCACTATGAGCAATTTAGCACGGCCAACCCACCCTAACCTGCACATCCCTGGGCACTATGGGACAATTTAGCACGGCCATTCCAATCTAACCCGCACATCCCTGGGCACTATGGGACAATTTAGCACGGCCAATCCATCCTAACCTGCACATCCCTGGGCACTATGGGACAATTTAGCACGGCCATTCCAATCTAACCCGCACATCCCTGGGCACTATGGGACAATTTAGCACGGCCAACTCACCCTAAATTGCACATCCCTGTGCACTATGGGTAATTTAGCATGGCCAATCCACCCGAACCTGCACATCCCTGGGCTCTATGAGACAATTTAGCACGGCTATTCCACCCTAAGCTGCACATCCCTGGGCACTATGGGACAATTTAGCACGGCCATTCCAATCTAACCTGTACATCCCTGGACATTATGGGGCAATTTAGCACGGTCAATCCACCCTAACCTGCACATCCCTGGGCTCTATGAGACAATTTAGCACGGCTATTCCACCCTAAGCTGCACATCCCTGGGCACTATGGGACAATTTAGCACGGCCATTCCAATCTAACCTGTACATCCCTGGACATTATGGGGCAATTTAGCACGGTCAATCCACCCTAACCTGCACATCTTTGGACAGTGGGAGGAAACCGGAGCACCCGGAGGAAACCTAAGCAGACACGGGGAGAATGTGTAAACTCCACACAGACAGTCACCCGAGGGTGGGATCGAACCCGGGTCCCCACTACTGTGAGACAGCACTGAGCCAGCGAGCCGCCCATTCTTGTGTGTAACTGCATGAATTTTTATTGTGTGCTTGCCTGTATCATCAACCGCATTGGGGCGAGGAGGTGGGGAGCAGACTTTTGGTTCGAAGTGCAGTATTTCTCGATATGAAGCGGTCACGCAGCATCTGCGCAGATGCTAGTGGTGAGCTGAAAGGACACCAGTTGAGAGTTGAAAATGCAAACAGCTGACTGCCCACCTCCCCCATCTCCCCAACCACCCTGATCTCATTGTTGTGACCACACCCATTATAGCCTCCCTTCTGTCCCAGTGCAACCCTCTGCTCCAGCTCTGTGACCTTCTCCAATGTAACTTAAAACCTGTGCTCTTCCATCTCCAGTGTTCCCCAACCC
Source organism: Stegostoma tigrinum (assembly GCF_030684315.1). Classification (NCBI taxonomy): domain Eukaryota; kingdom Metazoa; phylum Chordata; class Chondrichthyes; order Orectolobiformes; family Stegostomatidae; genus Stegostoma; species Stegostoma tigrinum. The sequence continues at coordinate 8,161,377 of NC_081395.1, read as the reverse complement.
GGTCATTCAGATTTAAATTCGGGATTTTTTAAAAATTCATTCACGGGATGAGGGCGTCGCTTGTCAGGCTCGATCTTTATTCCCCATCCCTAATTACCCAGAGGGCAGTTAACTCAACGCAGTACTCCAAGTGCAGCCTCAACAACGTCATGTATAATTGGAACACATGAGCCCAAAATAGAATCAGAGATAATGGGAACTGCAGATGCTGGAGATTCCAAGATAATAAAATGTGAGGCTGGATGAACACAGCAGGCCAAGCAGCATCTCAGGAGCACAAAAGCTGACGTTTCGGGCCTAGACCCTTCATCAGAGAGGGGGATGGGAGGAGGGAACTGGAATAAATAGGGAGAGAGGGGGAGGCGGACCGAAGATGGAGAGTAAGAAGCTATCTTCTTTACTCTCCATCTTCGGTCCGCCTCCCCCTCTCTCCCTATTTATTCCAGTTCCCTCCCCCCATCCCCCTCTCTGATGAAGGGTCTAGGCCCGAAACGTCAGCTTTTGTGCTCCTGAGATGCTGCTTGGCCTGCTGTGTTCATCCAGCCTCACATTTTATTATCCCAAAATAGAATGATGAGTAGGAACTTTGTTATCTATTGGTTCGTTTTTATTTTCTTACAAGAGATTAGGTGTGGGTCTGGAGTCACTTGTAGGCCCAGACCAGGTAAGAATAGCAGTTTCCAATTCCCTAAAGGGCATTAGTGAACCAAATGGGATACCCCCCAACAATAGATTCACGGTCATCACTGGACTATTCATTCCAGATAGTTTTTCCCCCACTGTATTCAAATTCCACCTTCTGCTGTGGTGGGATTTGATCCCAGGTTCCCAGAACATTATGTAGGATAATAGGTCCAGTGATAATACCACTAGGCCATCGCCTCCCCTATTGTCACATGTTCTTAAGTATAGGGTGGGGGGTTGAGAAGTTGCCAAACATGACGCAATCTTAGGTACAAAATCTTAATTACAGAAGGCGAAAACATTAAGAAGTAAGTTCAGCACTACAGTTTAAAAAGTCAACATTAGGCAGCTCTTTCTTAAGCCATCAGCCTGCAGATGCTCAAAGCTGGGCCTTGTCCAAGAGGCCTCGCTCTCTCCTGCGCTGGGCACGTTCAACCTCACTGGGCTGCCAACGCCCATCCAGTCCCACGCCAGCTGCCTTTGCTTTTGCTGCTGGCCTCCATCGGGCACGCCGCTCGCTAGGCCTTGACCATGGCTGCTGCTTCCCTGCTGCTGCCAACGCTCGGGCGCTGGCCACCATCCAGAGTCGGGTCTCGGATGCCCGGCTGGCTTTCCGCCCACCGTCTTGCCGCAGCGTCCTGCATCAGACATCGATGAGGCTCCCCAGCTATTGCTGCCTCTTGGGCCGAGCTCCCTCCAGAAGGTTAGTAGAGAAAGGAAAACAAAACCAGAGAACTGAAAGAGATTGGAAAGAAAGAAAAGCGAGAGAAGAAGAGAGAAAAGCAGTCGGACCAGGTGAGCTCTGGTCAAGTGCCCTTCTCTGCCTGGCAGCCATTTATCTCACCAAAGGCAGCCATATTTTTCCACTTAGGCTGTAGGTTCTGGAATTTTCTTCTCAATCCGTGTCCCTCTCCTACTTCATGCCAATGCAAAATAGCTTCCACTTTGACCGATTCACATGGCGTCAATGCTTGGCATCAAATTTTGCCCAACATGTTCTCAGTTCACTCGTGGGAGACCTGCACTGCTGGCTGGACCACTCTTAATTATCTGTCCCCCATTGCCCCTTGAGAAGGTGGGGGGTGAGCTTCTTTCTTGAACTTTTGTCTTGTAGGTCAACCTACAAGACCCTTCGGGAGAGAGTTCCAGGATTCTGACCCAGTGACACTGAAGGAACGGCCGATATATTTCCCAGTGGGGATGGGGAGTGGCTCGGAGGGGAATGTGCAGGGGGTCGTGTTCCTATGTACCTGCTGCCCCTTGTCCTTCTGGATGGAAGTGGTGGTGGGTTTGGAAGGTGCTGCCGAAGGATCCTCGGTGAGTTGCTGCAGGGCGTCTTGTAGATGGTACACACTGCTGCAACTGAGCGTCGGTGGGGGGAGGGAGTGGGATGTTTGTGGATGTGGGGCCAATCAAAGTGGGGGCTGCTTTTCCCTGGATGGTGTTGGGCTTCTCGAGTGATGTTGGGGCTATCCCCATCCAGGGGCAAGTGGGGGGTGTTCCCTCACACTCCTGACTTGGGCCTTGCAGACGAGGGACTGACTTTTGAGATTAAGGAGGTAAGTTACTCGCTGCGGGATTCCTAGCCTCTAACCTGCTGTTATAACCCCAGTGACACAGCCAGCCCCGTTCGGTTTCTGGTCAATGGGCAATTCAATATACTCTCTGCAAAAAAAAACATTTCAGGATGTTTTATCACAATAGAGGTACATATAAATGCAAATTGTCATTCCAGGGGCTTGGGCCTCCTTCGCAGATCTTTTTATTTTTTCAGATGATTCAGATGTTTTTCTCATCTGGCATCAGCGCAGAAAGAGTGCACCTTTTGGGAATTTCTGAGCGAGCAGCGAGCCAAGAAAAAGACTTCTAGAAATGGGGTAATGATGCACTGAGCCCAACGAGGTGCAGAGTGTGACACAGAGACGGAAAAGCGCACCCACCCCCACCCACCCCTCCATGGTGCTGATGAGCCTAAGATTTACAAACCACCTGCTTGCTCCATGCTTGACCTATAGCCATGGAACTGTATCGAGACCTTCCTCCCTGTAAAATTAAACCTTTATAAACTGCCTACACTGCCGGCCAAAGCTTTACACTACGTTTGAGTTGTGCCACGCATGGTGGAACATCAGTGAGGCCTCCCTGATGAGATGGGTGCAACTATATCTTCCAGAGTCAACTTTGATGACTGACTCCTGCAAGAGTGGGGGGACACCATTTTCAAAACCAAACAGGCAGAAAGGGAGCCTGAGGGCGACGAGAGAAACTATTTTATTTTAAGTGATTGCTACAGTCACACAGCACGGAAACAGACCCTTCGGCCCAACCAGTCCGTGCCGACCATAATCCCGAACTAAACTAGTCCCTCCTGCCTGATCCTGGCCCATATCCCTCCAAACCTTTCCCTGTTCATGTACTTATCCAATTGGAACTGTACCTGTGCCAACCACGTCCCCATTCCACAGGCGAAACACTCTCTGTGTAAAAGATTTTGCCGCCTCCTGCCTTTTTTGAAATCTCTCTCCTCTCACCTTGAAAATAGCACCCCTCCCCGAGTCTTGAAATCCCCCAAACCCAGGACATAACACCTCGCATTAACTCTATCTGCACCCCTCATGATCTTATAAACCTCTCAACCTCCTACAAAAACAGAAATTGCTGGAAAAGCTCAGCAGGTCTGGCAGCATCTGTGGAGAGAAATCAGAGTGCGCATTTTCGGCTGGAGTGACCCTTCCTCAGAGCTTCCTCAACCTCCTGCACTCTAGTGAGAAAAAAAGCAGAGGGTGCGACATTAACTTTAGGGAGAGAATTAAATATATAATCCTACAGGAAAACCATGTGGTGGGGGTTGGGTGGGGGGGGGGGAGTTGGTGGGAAGAGCAGGAGAGTGGGATGATTTGGATAGCTTGCCAAAGGACAGGCACCAGCACTATGGGCTGAGTGGTCTCATTCTGTGCTGTACCAATCCATAATTCTGGACACTTCCAATGTTGTGGCCAATTTGCAAGGTGACTTGGAATTGACAAGAGTTGTTTGCTTGTTTGATGCTGTTTGATACCCTATCCACATTTCTGGCAATCCACAGCTGGGGTTAGTGATGTGGGGATAGCACTGGGAGGAGAAGTGATCCTGCAGTGTTAGGAGGGAGGAGTAAAGGTATAAAGCATGAAGGAGGGCCCAGGGATTATATTTGTTTTTTAAGTTCTACATCATTGGATGTGACCATCACTGAGAAGCAATGGTAGGATTTGAGCCTTGGTTATTAGGCTGAATCTCAGACTTTAACTTCATTGGATTTATTCATTGTCCCATGTGCCGAGATATAGTGAAAAGTATTGCTTTAAGATGCATCATTCCTTACATAAGTATATCAGGGTATTTGAACAGAATGCAGTGTTACAGCTACAGAGGAGAATCACTACAGTGTGGAAGCAGACCACTTAGTCCATCAAGTCCACACCAGCCCTCCAAACAGCATGCCACCTAGACCCTGCATTTTCTCATGGCTAACCCACTAGCCTGCACATCATAGGCAATTTTACACAGCCGACCCTTTGAACTGGAGGGAACCCACACAAACAACATGCAAACTCCACACAGACAGTCACCTGAAGCCAGGATTGAGCCCAGATCCCTGGCACCACAAGGTAGCAGCGGTAACCGCTGAGCCACTGAGCCACCCAGCAAGGTGCAGAGAAAAGTCAACTTTAATATATGAGAGGTCCATTCATAAGTCTGATAACAGCAGGGAAGAAGCCGTTCTGCCCAATGGAAGAGGGTGGAAGAGATTATAACTGGGGTGGGGGGGGGGGGGGAGCAGTAGGGGGGGGGGGGAGGGGTCTTTGATGATGTTGGCTGCCTTCCTGAGCCGGGGGGAAGTGTAGATGGAGTCAGTGGATGGAAGGCTGGTTTGGGCTGTGACACAACTCTCTGTAACTTCTTGTGGTCTTGGGCAGAGCCACTGCCAATTTTCAACATGCCCAGCTAATATAAGTTGGATGAAGCAAGCCACAGCCTAGCTGTGCACCCTTCCCCCCACATAGGTTCTACTATTTTGGAGGGGTGTGGCCCATGTCTCCGAGGATGTCCATACACTTAATAGTCCTACAGGTTCTCAGTGAGTCCCTGCGTTCTGAAAGAGTCTGTGTAAACCATTTTAGGAACATGGGAATATAAGAACAGGAGTTGCCTTTGAGCGAGACAGTCAGTGCAGATGTGATGGGTTGAAAGGTCTCGTGGTATTGCCACTGGGCTAGTAGTGCAGTGATCTGGGTTAATGTTCCAGGAGACCCAGATTCAAATCTCACCCTGAGTGGACTTGACAGTGTCACTCCTGACCGAACTGGCTAAATGTCATTTCTGAAGAAAGGTCCAGATCTGAAATGTCAGCCTTCCCGCTCCTCTGTTGCTGCTTGGCCTGCTGTGTTCATCCAGCTGCACAGATGGTTTTCTCTGGTTAAATGTCATTGTCACTGTGGCAGGTGAGGAGGGGTAAAGGATGCTCAATCTTATCCTGACTGATCTGTCCTTCACAGGAATGTATCTGTTCATAACAGTGACCAATAAAAGCACAATCCTTATGAGCATGTCCCATCTTCACATTGAGATTACCTGCCATTGTGTTGTGTACTCCTAACACTGGGATAAGCAGAACAGATTTCTACGATAGATACTATCCTTATTTTTAACCATTTTTTATCTGCAGTTTGCAGGAAATGACCTTTTGGAAACAAATGGTTAGGGGCGCCAACAGGTCTTTTTTCCAATGTCATGAACAGCAGTAAGCCTCTTCAAACTGAGAAGCTACCACTTTCCTCCAGATGCTCCGGTTTCCTCCCACAGTCCAGGGATGTGCAGGTTAGGGTGGATTGGCTGTGCTAAATTGTCCCATAGTGCCCAGGGATGTGCAGGTTAGGGTGGATTGGCCATGCTAAATTGTCCCATAGTGCCCAGGGATGTGCGGGTTAGGGTGGGACTGGCGGTGCTAAATTGTCCCATAGTGCCCAGGGATGTGCGGGTTAGGGTGGGACTGGCCGTGCTAAATTGTCCCATAGCGCCCAGGGATGTGTGGGTTAGGGTGGATTGGCCGTGCTAAATTGTCCCATAGTGCCCAGGGATGTGCGGGTTAGGGTGGATTGGCCATGCTAAATTGTCCCATAGTGCCCAGGGATGTGCGGGTTAGGGTGGGACTGGCCGTGCTAAATTGTCCCATAGTGCCCAGGGATGTGCGGGTTAGGTTGGGACTGGCCGTGCTAAATTGTCCCATAGTGCCCAGGGATGTGCAGGTTAGGGTGGATTGGCCGTGCTAAATTGTCCCATAGTGCCCAGGGATGTGTGGGTTAGGGTGGATTGGCCGTGCTAAATTGTCCCATAGTGCCCAGGGATGTGCAGGTTAGGGTGGATTGGCCATGCTAAATTGTCCCATAGCGCTCAGGGATGTACAGGTTAGGGTGGATTGGCCATGCTAAATTGTCTCATAGTGTCCAGGGATGTGCAGGTTAGGGTGGATTGGCCATGCTAAATTGTCCCATAGTGCCCAGGGATGTGCGGGTTAGGGTGGATTGGCCATGCTAAATTGTCCCATAGTGCCCAGGGATGTGCGGGTTAGGGTGGGACTGGCCGTGCTAAATTGTCCCATAGTGCCCAGGGATGTGCGGGTTAGGGTGGATTGGCTGTGCTAAATTGTCCCATAGTGCCCAGGGATGTGCAGGTTAGGGTGGATTGGCCATGCTAAATTGTCTCATAGTGTCCAGGGATGTGCAGGTTAGGGTGGATTGGCCGTGCTAAATTGTCCCATAGTGCCCAGGGATGTGCGGGTTAGGGTGGATTGGCCATGCTAAATTGTCCCATAGTGCCCAGGGATGTGCGGGTTAGGGTGGGACTGGCCGTGCTAAATTGTCCCATAGTGCCCAGGGATGTGCGGGTTAGGGTGGATTGGCTGTGCTAAATTGTCCCATAGTGCCCAGGGATGTGCAGGTTAGGGTGGATTGGCCGTGCTAAATTGTCCCATAGTGCCCAGGGATGTGTGGGTTAGGGTGGATTGGCCGTGCTAAATTGTCCCATAGTGCCTAGGGATGTGCAGGTTAGGGTGGATTGGCCGTGCTAAATTATCCCATAGTTCCCAGGGATGTACAGGTTAGGGTGGATTGGCCATGCTAAATTGTCCCATAGTGCCCAGGGATGTGCGGGTTAGGGTGGGACTGGCCGTGCTAAATTGTCCCATAGTGCCCAGGGATGTGCGGGTTAGGGTGGGACTGGCCGTGCTAAATTGTCCCATAGTGCCCAGGGATGTGCGGGTTAGGGTGGGACTGGCCGTGCTAAATTGTCCCATAGTGCCCAGGGATGTGCGGGTTAGGGTGGATTGGCTGTGCTAAATTGTCCCATAGTGCCCAGGGATGTGCAGGTTAGGGTGGATTGGCCGTGCTAAATTGTCCCATAGTGCCCAGGGATGTGTGGGTTAGGGTGGATTGGCCGTGCTAAATTGTCCCATAGTGCCTAGGGATGTGCAGGTTAGGGTGGATTGGCCGTGCTAAATTATCCCATAGTTCCCAGGGATGTACAGGTTAGGGTGGATTGGCCATGCTAAATTGTCCCATAGTGCCCAGGGATGTGCGGGTTAGGGTGGGACTGGCCGTGCTAAATTGTCCCATAGTGCCCAGGGATGTGCGGGTTAGGGTGGGACTGGCCGTGCTAAATTGTCCCATAGTGCCCAGGGATGTGCAGGTTAGGGTGGATTGGCCGTGCTAAATTGTCCCATAGTGCCCAGGGATGTGCAGGTTAGGGTGGATTGGCCGTGCTAAATTGTCCCATAGCGCTCAGGGATGTGCGGGTTAGGGTGGATTGGCCGTGCTAAATTGTCCCATAGCGCTCAGGGATGTACAGGTTAGGGTGGATTGGCCGTGCTAAATTGTCCCATAGCGCTCAGGGATGTGCGGGTTAGGGTGGATTGGCCGTGCTAAATTGTCCCATAGTGCCCAGGGATGTGCGGGTTAGGGTGGGTTGGCCGTGCTAAATTGTCCCGTAGTGCCCAGGGATGTGCAGGTTAGGGTGGATTGGCCGTGCTAAATTGTCCCGTAGTGCCCAGGGATGTGCAGGTTAGGGTGGATTGGCCGTGCTAAATTGTCCCATAGTGCCCAGGGATGTGCAGGTTAGGGTGGATTGGCCGTGCTAAATTGTCCCATAGTGCCCAGGGATGTGCAGGTTAGGGTGGGTTATAGGGGGATGGGTCTGGGTGGGTGCTCTGAGGTTCAGTGTGCACTTGTTGGGCCAAAGGGCCTGTTCCCACACTGTAGCGATTCTATGATTGTTCGTCCGGAGAAATTTTGACTTTTACTCATCCATTCTGACATCGTAAAGATCAAAGCATCGGCTCCGGCAAAACTCCCCACTTATACTTCAAATGAAACTTACCTATGTAAACGTGTCACGCTGCAGTTGCACGCTCTTGCCACTGGCGGCAGAGTTGTCTCCGCTGAGATGACAATTTGTATGAGCATTTTGTTTTAATTCAACTTATAATGCGTTAAATTGACGGAACCGGAGCTATAATCTGTACAAATAAATGAAATTTAAAGTCCAGGCGTCTGTTTATTTTTCTCTCTCTCCTGTGTCTCTGAAGGGAAATCTGTAAACCAGAAATCGCTGTAACTACGTCCATTTGTTTTCAAAGATGGAGTTTGTAACAGGAGGGCTGAAGTTTGTTTAAGTTTGCTGAGATCTCTCCGGGAGATGTGGAGGAGGAAATTTTTGTGCAGTCGAGGGAAGGGTGTCTGTGTGTATGTGTGTCGAGAAAACTGACCCGACTTGAAAACCCGGCATTAATTCCGCCGAATTTCAGGAGGAACGACTGACGATGTACAGCTGACCCGACCCTAGCTTCAGCAACACAGCAATACCCTTCAACATTTTTTGTAAAAAAGTGTTCTCCTGGCCCACAGCCAGATCACGTCCAGGGGGTCTGCTCATTTTGCAAAAAAAAATACACACACACGCAAAAAAAACTTTTTGCAACTTGAAACCGTCTTCAGATTTTTGTGATTTTTTTTTGCAATGCACTTTCTCTCTCTCTCTCTCTCTCTCTGTGTGTGTCTCTTGGAACAGAGTGAAATGCAGGACACACCCCCTTGCTTTCCAAAGTAAGGTTTGGAGCGTGTCCCACAGTTCAGACTAACCAAGTTAGTGTTAGTGCAGTGTGGTGTTGGGGAGTTTTCTGTGTAAAGACAACACCGAGAGAGAGAGAGAATATCACCTCGTCCCCTCTCTCTCCTGGACCCGGGGATGTTGATATGCTTTCCATGGATTTAAAGCCTGTGAGTTTGCTGGTGGCACTGGGGCTAGCGTGGGTTTCGGTCCAGGCTAATGAGCAATGGCAAGAACGGTTCAAAGTCGTGTTCACCCCCACTATCTGCCAGAGGACATGCTTGAAGGGGCAGTGCCAGGACAGCTGCCAGAGGGGTAATACTACTACCCTGGTCAGTGAGAACGGACACGCTGCCGATACCTTAACAGGTTCTGGCTTCCGAGTGGGTGAGTTCCAGTGTCTAACGTCTCCCCTTCCTCCCAGTTCCTGCTCTCCTTCCCCACTCTCCTGGCCCAGCCCGAAACTGCTGCCCTCCAGCTTCACCTCTCGCCTCCCCAGTACAGGGACGGTCTCACCTTGGGGTTGGGGAGGTGGCCGAGACTCCGGAGGGTTTTGCAGGATTGGGAATTTCAAGCTGCAGTCATATCCCACCCGCCTCCCCCATCCACCTCTTCACAGTCACTGTCATTCTGCTGAAGTTAAATTGTTGGCGGGGAGTGGGGGGCGGGGTCCCTTCTAGTTATCGGACCCTCGTAATGCCTCAAATGCATATAAATATAGTCCTGTAAGCGATGTCTTTGGTTTGCTTCTGTTGCCTCGATATTGCTACTGTGCAGAACCATTTGTGACCATGGATATATACAAAGACTTTTCTTAATGAATAAAGTGCATTTTTAAAAATAAATAAATAGAAACTGTACACCCAGGGAGCAGGACAATCGGCCCATTGAGTCCGCACCAACCCTCGAAAGAGCATCCTACTCTATCCCTGTAACCCTGCTCACACACCCAGGCTTCATGTCACGAGACACAATAGGACACTTTCACACAGCCAATCCCACCCTAACCCGCACATCCCTGGGCACTATGGGTCAGTTTAGCACGGCCAATCCACCCTAACCCGCACATCCCTGGGCACTATGGGACAATTTAGCACGGCCAATCCACCCTAACCTGCACATCCCTGGACACTATGGGACAATTTAGCACGGCCAATCCACCCTAACCCGCACATCCCTGGGCACTATGGGACACTTTCACACAGCCAATCCCACCCTAACCCGCACATCCCTGGGCACTATGGGTCAGTTTAGCACGGCCAATCCACCCTAACCCGCACATCCCTGGGCACTATGGGACAATTTAGCATGGACGATCCACCCTAACCCGCACATCCCTGGGCACTATGGGTCAGTTTAGCACGGCCAATCCACCCTAACCCGCACATCCCTGGGCACTATGGGTCAGTTTAGCACGGCCAATCCACCCTAACCCGCACATCCCTGGGCACTATGGGTCAGTTTAGCACGGCCAATCCACCCTAACCCGCACATCCCTGGGCACTATGGGACACTTTCACACAGCCAATCCCACCCTAACCCGCACATCCCTGGGCACTATGGGTCAGTTTAGCACGGCCAATCCACCCTAACCCGCACATCCCTGGGCACTATGGGACAATTTAGCATGGACGATCCACCCTAACCCGCACATCCCTGGGCACTATGGGTCAGTTTAGCACGGCCAATCCACCCTAACCCGCACACCACTGGGCACTATGGGACAATTTAGCAGGGCCAATCCACCCTAACCCGCACACCACTGGGCACTATGGGACAATTTAGCACGGCCAATCCCACCCTAACCCGCACATCCCTGGACACTATGGGACAATTTAGCACGGCCAATCCCACCCTAACCCGCACATCCCTGGGCACTATGGGACAATTTAGCACGGCCAATCCACCCTAACCCGCACATCCCTGGGCACTATGGGACAATTTAGCATGGCCAATCCACCCTAACCCGCACATCCCTGGGCACTATGGGACAATTTAGCACGGCCAATCCACCCTAACCCGCACACCACTGGGCACTATGGGACAATTTAGCACGGCCAATCCACCCTAACCCGCACATCCCTGGGCACTATGGGTCAGTTTAGCACGGCCAATCCACCCTAACCCGCACACCACTGGGCACTATGGGACAATTTAGCACGGCCAATCCACCCTAACCCGCACACCACTGGGCACTATGGGACAATTTAGCATGGCCAATCCACCCTAACCCGCACACCACTGGGCACTATTGGACAATTTAGCACGGCCAACCCACCCTAACCCGCACATCCCTGGGCACTATGGGACAATTTAGCACGGCCAATCCACCCTAACCCGCACATCCCTGGGCACGATGGGTCAGTTTAGCACGGCCAATCCACCCTAACCCGCACACCACTGGGCACTATGGGACAATTTAGCACGGCCAATCCACCCTAACCCGCACACCACTGGGCACTATGGGACAATTTAGCACGGCCAATCCCACCCTAACCCGCACATCCCTGGACACTATGGGACAATTTAGCACGGCCAATCCCACCCTAACCCGCACATCCCTGGGCACTATGGGACAATTTAGCACGGCCAATCCACCCTAACCTGCACATCCCTGGGCACTATGGGACAATTTAGCACGGCCAATCCACCCTAACCCGCACACCACTGGGCACTATGGGACAATTTAGCACGGCCAATCCACCCTAACCCGCACACCACTGGGCACTATGGGACAGTTTAGCACGGCCAACCCACCCTAACCCGCACATCCCTGGGCACTATAGGACAATTTAGCACAGCCAATCCACCCTAACCTGTACATCCCTGGGCACTATGGGACAATTTAGCACGGCCAATCCACCCTAACCTGCACATCCCTGGGCACTATAGGACAATTTAGCACAGCCAATCCACCCTAACCTGTACATCCCTGGGCACTATGGGACAATTTAGCACGGCCAACCCACCCTAACCTGCACATCCCTGGGCACTATGGGACAATTTAGCACGGCCAATCACACCCTAACCCGCACATCCCTGGGCACTATGGGACAATTTAGCACGGCCAATCCACTCTAACCTGCACATCCCTGGGCACTATGGGACAGTTTAGCACAGCCAATCCACCCTAACCCACACATTCCTGGGCACTATGGGACAGTTTAGCACAGCCAATCCACCCTAACCTGTACATCCCTGGGCACTATGGGACAGTTTAGCACGGCCAATCCACCCTAACCCGCACATCCCTGGGCACTATGGGACAGTTTAGCACAGCCAATCCACCCTAACCTGTACATCCCTGGGCACTATGGGACAGTTTAGCACGGCCAGTCCACCCTAACCTGCACATCCCTGGGCACTATGGGACAGTTTAGCACAGCCAATCCACCCTAACCTGTACATCCCTGGGCACTATGGGACAGTTTAGCACGGCCAATCCACCCTAACCCGCACATCCCTGGGCACTATGGGACAATTTAGCACGGCCAATCCACCCTAACCCGCACATCCCTGGGCACTCTGGGATAATTTAGCACAGCCAATCCACCCTAACCCGCACATCCCTGGGCACTATGGGACAATTTAGCACGGCCAATCCACCCTAACCCGCACATCCCTGGGCACTATGGGACAATTTAGCACGGCCAATCCACCCTAACCCGCACATCCCTGGGCACTATGGAACAATTTAGCACGGCCAAACCACCCTAGCCCGCACATCCCTGGGCACTATGGGACAATTTAGCACGGCCAATCCACCCTAACCCGCACATCCCTGGGCACTATGGGACAACTTAGCACGGCCAATCCACTCTAACCCGCACATCCCTGGGCACTATGGGACAGTTTAGCACGGCCAATCCACCCTAACCTGTACATCCCTGGGCACTATGGGACAATTTAGCACGGCCAATCCACCCTAACCTGTACATCCCTGGGCACTATGGGACAATTTAGCACGGCCAATCCACCCTAACCTGCACATCCCTGGGCACTATGGGATAATTTAGCACGGCCAATCCACCCTAACCTGTACATCCCTGGGCACTATGGGACAATTTAGCACGGCCAATCCACCCTAACCCGCACATCCCTGGGCACTATGGGATAATTTAGCACAGCCAATCCACCCTAACCCGCACATCCCTGGGCACTATAGGACAATTTAGCACGGCCAATCCACCCTAACCCGCACATCCCTGGGCACTATGGGACAATTTAGCACGGCCAATCCACCCTAACCCGCACATCCCTGGGCACTATGGGACAATTTAGCACGGCCAAACCACCCTAACCCGCACATCCCTGGGCACTATGGGACAATTTAGCAGGGACAATCCACCCGAACCCTCACATCCCTGGGCACTATGGGACAACTTAGCACGGCCAATCCACTCTAACCTGCACATCCCTGGGCACTATGGGACAGTTTAGCACGGCCAATCCACCCTAACCTGTACATCCCTGGGCACTATGGGACAATTTAGCACGGCCAATCCACCCTAACCTGTACATCCCTGGGCACTATGGGACAATTTAGCACGGCCAATCCACCCTAACCTGCACATCCCTGGGCACTATGGGACAATTTAGCACGGCCAATCCACCCTAACCCGCACATCCCTGGGCACTATGGGGCAATTTAGCACGGCCAACCCACCCTAACCCGCACATCCCTGGGCACTATGGGACAATTTAGCACGGCCAATCCACCCTAACCTGTACATCCCTGGGCACTATGGGACAATTTAGCACGGCCAATCCACCCTAACCCGCACATCCCTGGGCACTATGGGACAACTTAGCACGGCCAATCCACTCTAACCTGCACATCCCTGGGCACTATGGGACAGTTTAGCACGGCCAATCCACCCTAACCCGTACATCCCTGGGCACTATGGGACAATTTAGCACGGCCAATCCACCCTAACCTGTACATCCCTGGGCACTATGGGACAATTTAGCACGGCCAATCCACCCTAACCTGCACATCCCTGGGCACTATGGGACAATTTAGCACGGCCAATCCACCCTAACCCGCACATCCCTGGGCACTATGGGGCAATTTAGCACGGCCAACCCACCCTAACCTGCACATCCCTGGGCACTGTGGGACAATTTAGCACGGCCAATCCACCCTAACCTGCACATCCCTGGGCACTATGGGGCAATTTAGGATGGCCAACCCACCGTAACCTGCACATCCCTGGACACTACGGGACAAGTTAGCACGGCCAATCCACCCTAACCCGCACATCCCTGGGCATTATGGGACGATTTAGAATGGCCAATCCACCTTAACCTGCACATCCCTGGGCACTATGGGACAATTTAGCACGGCCAATCCCACCTTAACCTGCACATCCTTGGGCACTACGGGACAGTGTAGCACGGCCAATCCACCCTCATCTGCACATTCCTGGGCACTATGAGACAATTTAGCACAGCGAATTCACCCTAAACTGCACATCGCTGGGCACTATGGAACAATTTAGTACGGCCAATCCACCCTATCCTGCAGATCCCTGGGCACTATGGAACAATTTAGCACGGCCAATCCCACCCTAACATGCACATCCCTGGGCACTATGGGACAATTTAGCACGGCCAACCCATCCAACCCGCACATCCCTGTGCACTATGGGACAATTTTGCACAGCCAATCCATCCTAACCCGCACATTCCTGGGCACTATGGGACAATTTAGCACGGCCAATCCACCCTAACCTGCACATCCCTGGGCACTATGGGACAATTTAACACGGCCAATGCCACCCTAACCTGCACATCCCTGGGCACTATGGGACAATTTAGCACGGCCAATCCACCCTAACCCGCACATCTCTGGGCACTATGGGACAATTTAGCACGGCCAATCCACCCTAACCTGCACATCCCTGGGCACTATGGGACAATTTAGCACGGCCAATCCACCCTAACCCGCACATCCCTGGGCACTATGGGACAATTTAGCACGGCCAATCCACCCTAACCTGCACATCCCTGGGCACTATGGGACAATTTAGCACGGCCAATCCACCCTAACCTGCACATCCCTGGGCACTATGAGACAATTTAGCACGGCCAATCCACCCTAACCCGCACATCCCTGGGCACTATGGGACAATTTAGCACGGCCAATCCACCCTAACCTGCACATCCCTGGACACTATGGGACAATTTAGCACGGCCAATCCACCCTAACCTGCACATCCCTGGGCACTATGAGACAATTTAGCACGGCCAATCCCACCCTAACCGGCACATCGCAGGGCATTATGGGACAATTTAGCACGGCCATTCCACCCTAAGGTGCACATCTTTGGACTGCGGGAGGAAACCAGAGCACCCGGAGGAAATCCCATGCTGGCAATGTGCAAAATCTGCACACCAAGGGTGGGATTGAACTTGGGGTCCCCAGTGCTATGAGGGAGTGATGCTAACCACTGAGCCGCCATGCCACGCTTTATTTCTGTTCAGCTCGCAGTTGAGGGCAGCCTGTAGCTTCATCCGTTGGCAGTCCAGTTCTTCAGGCCATCTGACTGGACTGCAAGAGGTCATTCAGCCCCAGAACCCTATCCCTCGTATCTATTCCACTTTCCATTTGGGCTCCCAACCCACCCCCTCAGTTTATCTCTGTTCTGGCCTGGCGATGATCTCATGTGTCCCTGGCTGCTTTAGATACTTTCAGATGAAGCCTTTGGGTGGCACAGCATCACGACACGTGTTGGTACTTGGTGAGAGGGCAGGCACAGTTTGGGTGGCACAGTTGGGCGGTATCAATTTGGGAGAGGGCAAGAAGATCACCAAGCAAGATCACCCACTCTGCATTGCAATCTAAAGCCCTTACCGGCGAATGTGAGGACAAAGATCCGGCTCAGCTGCGATGCACATTGTGGTGGAATAGCCTGACCATCTCAGGGCTTCCCACTTGGTGCCACAGTCGGGAGTTGATGCTCCGGAGGTGGGTGTGCTTTTCACCTTTATCTCTTTTCCCTGGTGGAGCTTAAGGGAGTTCCAAAACTTCTCCCAAACCATTACCCTGCTGCCATCCCCCAACCCTTTCCCCCCACTGTGCCTCCATCTTAAGGCTCGAGCAATGCCATGAGGAAGTGGGTGATCAGTTAGAGAGGGAGCACAGCTGCTACAACACATCCACAGCTACCTCAGTGCCCCGCAGGAGAATCAGATCAGCCGTAATCTTATTGAACGGTGCAGCAGGTTCGATGGGCTGAATGGCCTCCTTCTGCCCCTGTTGGCTTATGGAAATTTCAACTCGCGACTACACGCGGGGTCCCAACCCCACCCAGTCTGCGAAGCCCTGACTTAAGAGCCCTTGTACGACAGGCTGTGCGGTGTGAGAAAGTTTAACCTCTTCAACTTCTCTCTGTCACAACTGTGTACTGAGCCCTCAGGATATACCTGCTATCTGTTGCCGGGTCAAGGTCAGTGACGAATGCTTGTCCTGCACTTAACCTGCTTTAATTTGCTCTGTGAAAGGATTTGGATTTTGAAAAGAGTTTGGGAAACAGTAAAATCACTGCTAGTTCCCGACGCCTGTACAGTTTCTGCTTAGCTCACCACAGGAACCACGCACCAGAATGACCTGTGAATTGACTCTCGAATTGATAACCTGCGGCCACTTCCTTCTCCGCTATAATCTGGGGGACCTGCCTGAACGAGTTGTGAGAAAAGGGTGGAGGTTAGCACAGCTTTCCCTTCTTGCATTGTGTCAGTGAATCATACATCTGTTACCAGCCCAGGCATGCTGCGATCACACATGGGCTAACGCTCCTGAGTGTCTTGCGGGGAGGTTGGGCAGTGCGGTTCATGTCTGCTGCCAACTCCCCAGATAAAATGTCAGGTGAGGGTCCACATCTAGCCTGGATGTTGAAGGCTGTGGGCACTGGGGAGGTGATAGCCTCAGTGGTATTGTCACCAAGCTGTTAATCCAGAGACCCTAAGTCATGGCCTGGGGTTAGGGTTCAAATCCTGCCATTGACAGATGATAGAACCTGAATTTGATTAAAAGTCTAGAATGAAGAGTCTAATGACATCAGTTGTTGGTTTTAAAACGCGTCTTGTTCACTAATGTCCCTTATAGAGGAAGGGAACAGTCCAACCAGTCCATGCCTATTATAGTCCCAAACTAAACCTGCCTGCTCCTGGCCCATATCCCTCCAGACCTTTCCCTGTTCATGTCCTTATCCAAATGTCTTTAAGCGTTGTAACTGTGCCCACACCCACCACTTCCTCTGGAAGCTCATTCCGCGCACGAACCGTCCTCTGTGTAAAATATTCGCCCAGGCCTTTTTCAAAATCGCTCCCCTAGGGAGGGAGACCACCCGTGTGTGACTCCAGACCCACTGCAATGTAGTTTTCATTGACACATCAGTTTAAATCTGCACGCTCTCATTCTTTTTCCCGTCTTTCGTTACGGCTTGCGGGATACTCCCGACATGGGACACCTGTTTTGCTCACCCATTCATTTGCGGGATGAGGGCATAGCTGGCTAGGCCAGCGTTTATTGCCCCATCCCTCATTGCCCAGAGGGCAGTTAAAAGTCAACCACCTTGCTGTGGGTCTGGAGTCACATGTAGGCCCAGACCAGGTAAAGATGGCAGTTTCATTCCCTAAAGGGCATTAGTGACCCAGATGGGGTTTTTCCCAACAACCGACTCACAGTCATCATTAGACTCTGAATTCCAGAATTTTTCTTTTAAAAGGTTGAATTTGAATGACAAAGAACAATACCACACAGGAACAGGCCCTTCAGCCCTCCGAGCCTGTGCTGGCACATTTTGCCCTTCCGGACTGGAATTGTCTCCACTTACAGAATCCATATCCCTCTATTCCCTTCCTATTCATGTATTCGACCAGGTCCTTTTTAAATGCTGCTATTGTATCTGTTTCCACCACCTCCTCTGGCAGTGCGTTCCAGGCACTCACCACCCTTTGGCCTCACACACCTCTTTTGAACATTCCCCCCGTGCCTTGAACCTGCATCCCCGAGTAATTGACCCCTCTACCCTGGGACAAAACCTCAGAGTTTTCACTCTATCCATGCCATTCACAATCTCATAAAGTTCTATCAGGGTCACCCCTTAACCTCCTTTGAAAACAAGTCTATGCAAACTCTCTTCAACGCTAAAAGCACCCTTACCAGGCTACATCCTGGTAAACCATTGCAAACCCTCTCCAAACAATGCACAGATCTTTTGGTAGGGTGATGACCAGAACTGTACGCAATATTCCAACTGTGGCCTAATCGAAGGCCTTATGCATTCCACCATCTGCCGTGGCAGGATTTGAACACAGTTCCCTGGAATGTTACCTGGATTAGTGAACAGTACTAGGCCATCCCTTTATGTTCATATTCAAGCTACAGCCGTGATGTGAGATACTTTGATATAATCATTGTGTCATAAGTACATAACACAGTGGAAAGAGAGGCTTCACTTGGGTTGGCACAGTGGCTCAGTGGTTAGCATTGGCTACCTCACAGTGCCAGGGACCCAAGTTCAATTCCATCCTTCGGCAACTGTCTGTGTGTAGTTTGCACATTCTCCTAATGTCTGTGTGGATGTCTGCTGGGTGCTATGGTTTCCTCTCACAGTCCAAAGATATGTAGGTCAGGGTGGATTGGCCGTGTTAAATTGTCCCACAGTGCCCAGGGATGTGCAGGTTAGGGTGGATTGGCCGTGCTAAATTGTCCCATTGTGCCCAGGGATGTGCAGGTTTGGGTGGATTGGCCGCACTAAATTGCCCCATAGTGCCCAGGGATGTGCAGGTTAGGGTGGATTGGCCGTGCTAAATTGTCCCATAGTGCCCAGGGATGTGTAGATTAGGTGGGTTTTAGGGGGGAATGGGTCTGGGCGGGTCGCACAGAGGGTCAGTGTGGACTTGTTGGGCCAAATGGCCTGTTTGCACACGGTAGGGATTCTGTGATCTAAGTGCCCCACAGTCACAAGGCACTTTCTGGAGCAACATTGCTGCCAGAATTTAGGATGTGCAACCAGGCGGTCTGTTCAGTTCAGTTGGTGTCCTTTGAGGAATAAAGATTGGCTAATGGTACACTGCTGGTGGGATGTGGGCCTGCTGCAGGAGATTGCTATTGAAGCTGTATATGGACACTGCCCTCCCTTCCACTCAGGAACATCTGAAAGATCTCCCTGATAAAGAGCTGCAGGATTCCTCTCCACCCACACAGAGCTGTACAGCATGGAAACAGACCCTTCAACCCATCTCGTCCATGCCAGCCAGCTATCCTAAATTAATCTAGTCCCATTTGTCAGCATTTGGCCCATAACCCTGTAAACCCTTCCCATCCATGTCCCCATCCAGATGCCTTTTAAATGCTGTAACTGTGCCAGCCAACACCACTTCCTCTGGCATTTCCTTCCCTACACACACCACCCTCTTTGTGAAAAAGTTGCCCCCCCCCACAGGTCCCTTTTAAATCTTTCCCCTCTCACCTTAAACCCACGCCCCTCTAGGTTTGGAACCCCTACCCTGGGGAAAAGACCTTGTCGATTCACCCTGTCCATGCCCCCTCATGATTTTATAAACCTCTATAAGGTCACCCCTCAGCCTCCAACACTCCAGAGAAAATAGCTCCAGCCTATTCAGCCCCTCCCTGTAGCTCAAACACTGGCAACATCCTTGTAAATCTTTTCTGATCCGTTTCACATTTCACACCATCTTTCCTACAGCAGGGAGACTAGGATTGAACGCAGTATTCGACAAGTGGCCTCACCAGTTTTACAATCCCTACAGTGTGGAAGCAGGCCATTCAGCCCATTATGTCCACACTGGCTCCCAGAAGAGAATCCCACCTAGACGCATGGGATCCTACATTTCCCACGACTGACCTACTCAGCCTGCTCTACCCTCAACACTATGGGACAATTTAGCCTGGCCAATCCACCTGAGCCTGCACATCCCTGGGCACTATGGGACAATTTAGCACGGCCAATCCACCCTAACCTGCACATCCCTGGGAACTATGGGACAATTTAGCATGGCCAATCCACCCTAACCTGCACATCCCTGGGCACTATGGGACAATTTAGCACGGCCAATCCATCCTAACCCGCACATCCCTGAACACTATGGGACAATCTAGCACGGCCAATCCACCCTAACCTGCAGATCCCTGGGCACTATGGGACAATTTAGCACGGCCAATCCACCCTAACCTGCACATCCCTGGGAACTATGGGACAATTTAGCATGGCCAATCCACCCTAACCTGCACATCCCTGGGCACTATGGGACAATTTAGCACGGACAACCCACCCTAAACTGCACATCCCTGGGCACTATGGGACAATTTAGGATGGCCAATCCACCCTAACCCGCACATCCCTGGGCACTATGGGACAATTTAGCACGGCCAATCCACCCTAACCCGCACATCCCTGGGCACTATGGGACAATTTAGCACGGCCAATCCACCCTAACCTGCACATCCCTGAGCACTATGGGGTAATTTAGCACGGCCAATCCACCCTAACCTGCGCACGTTTGGACTGTGGGAGGAAACCGGAGCACCCGGAGGAACCCCACGCAGACACGGGGAGAATGTGCAAACCCCACACAGACAGTCACCTGAGGGTGGGATCAAACTCTGACACCATGAGGTAGCTTATGCTAACCACTGAGCTACCATGGCACCTTAAATGACCTGTAAAGCCACAACATGACCTACCAACTCTTATTCAATGAACTGACCAGTAAAGGCAAGCATGCCAAATGCCTTCTTCGTCACCTTGTTTACCTCCAACACCACCTTCAATGAACTAAGAACTGCACCTCGAGGTCTCTTTATTTGCCCTTCCTCCGCTGATCCAAGTCATGTTGAAGTCATACCCCTCTCTGCCACTTCCTCTGGTAATTCCTTCCATAAACACGCCACTCTCTGTGTGACTGTGTTGTTTCTTGGGCCCTTTTGCTGGCCTGGATTGTGAACCCAGTCCCCTGGTCTGAGATTTGAACCTATGGTGCTCTGACTGGTGAAGAGGCCAGTCTCCAGCTCTGTCCAGTGTTGGTCCCGACTTACCCTGGATTGTGAGGGAATTTCTAAAGTATTAACCAAACAGCAAAAAGTATGTTTGGCAAAATAGAGCTCAACCTGTCCCACAGTTTGTTGACTTGGCGCTGTTTTGTGTCAGAGAATGGGAGAATGTTACAGCACAGTGGACCATTTAGTTAATTTCTACCTACACAAACTCCTAGAAAGAGCTAGCCACATGTGCCTATCTCCTTGCTCATTCCACATACCCTTTGAAATGTTTGCTTTTCAAATATTTATCCACTTCCAATGTAAGACCTCTTATGAGTTTTGCTGCATCCGCAGCTTATGGTCAAAAAACCCATGTCCTGACACATATTTTACATAAAGAAAACAACATTCTCCCAAGTTTCTGCTCTGCCCTATTGATGACCGTCTTAAATATAACGTCTGTTGCACAGTAGTTCCATTAGTTTTTTCTCTCTCCCCACCTTGCCCTCATTGACCTTGAGTCAAAATTATGGACACTTTCTAATGTTCTCCACCCTGACCTACATCTTCAGCTTCAGTTACTTTATACATTTAATAAAACAATTAGCGAATGCATCATATCTCTGAAAGCGATTCGACTAAATCACTTCTGCTTCCTCTATGTTGTTGTGAGACCCTTGTAAAATTAGAATACCCAGCACAGCAAATAATCATTAACTATCTTCCTCTGTGTCTAACCTCCCCTCCCACCCTGCTCTCTCTGTGCTGGGGATGATTGATGGGGGACAGTGTAGGGGGAGCTTTACTCTGTATCTCACCCTGTGTTGTCCCTGTCCCGGGGAGTGTTTGATAGGGGACAGTGTAGAGGGACCGTTACTCTGTATCTAACCCTGTGCTGTCCCTGTCCAGGAGAGAGTTTGATTGGGGGACAGTGTGGAGGGAGCGTTACTCTGTATCTAACCCTGTGCTGTCCCTGTCCAGGAGAGAGTTTGATTGGGGGACAGTGTAGAGGGAGCGTTACTCTGTATCTAACCCTGTGCTGTCCCTGTCTTGGGGATTGTTTGATGGGGGAACAGTGTAGAGGGAGCGTTACTCTGTATCTAACCTTGTGCTGTCCCTGCCTGACAGTGTGTGATGGGGACAGTGTAGAATGAGGTTTACTCTGTATCTAACTCTGATCTGGGATTGTTCGATATGGACCAGGGTTCCTGAAGTGAAAAATGCTTCGTTCCAAAGCCTGATGTGGAGGTGCCAGTGTTGGACTGGGATGGACAAGGTCAGAAATCACACGACACCAGGTTCCTTTGAAAACACCAGCTTTCAGAGCTTCACTCCCCCTTCGAACAGCTGCAGGAGGCTTAAGGCTCTGAAAGCTGGTTCATTTTCCCCGTTATGTCAACCCGTCAGACTGCAGCCTGGTGTTGTGTGATGTCTGACCTATTCCTAACTGTGACACTCATTCCCTGGATGAGACGCACTGTTCATCAGGATGGGTGTATAAATTGAAAATAAAGTTAAGGTCATGTAGTTATTATTTTAAATCATGATTTTTTCTCCTTAAATAGAGTTTTACTCACCGCTGGGTTGATGTTGAGCCTCAGTGGGCTGTGTTTGGCTCCTGGGGTCAGTCATAGAAGGTCGTTAAATGTCTCTCCATATGACAATTGCACAGGATAGGTGGAAAAGTTTAACGGAGGTATGTGTGAAAAGTGGGTGGTGGGTGCCTGGAGCACATTGCCGGCGGAGGTGGTAGAGGAGGGCACGATAGCATCATTTAAGATGTATCTAGACAGATACATGAATAGACAGGGAGCAGAGGGATACAGATCCTTGGAAAATAGGCGACAGGTTTGGATAAAGGATTTGGATCGGCGCAGGCCTAGAGGGCCGAAGGGCCTGTTCCTGTGCTGTAATTTTCTTCGTTCTTTGTTCAGTGGCACTTGACAGGGATATGCACAGATTACTGAGCAGATGGAAGTGAAGAGTCTGTTAATCCCACTTTTGACCAACTTAGTAGCTGTAGCTCGAAAGGTAAAGAAGGAAAAAAGCTGTTATAAATAAACAACTCAGAGTGCTCCAAAGAATGACTCACAGTTCAAAAGCTTTTGACTGTAATTATGTGGGCATTGTGGCTGTCATTTGTAGTCCAGGGGCTGGAGAATGACCAGTCCGTCTATTTCTGGCTGCGATGTTTGAGTCACCAGTAGGTTGACACATGTGGCTCAGTGGTTAGCGCTGCTGCCTTCCCGAAGCCAAGGAACCTGTGTTCAGTCCTACCCTCTGGCAACTGCTTGTGTGGAGTTTGCACACTCATCCCCCCATCTATGTGGATCCCCACTGGGTGCTCTGGTTTCTTCCCCCAAAATGCCCAGGTTAGGGTGGATTGACCAGACACAATTGTCCAGGCAAGTTGGATTCTCCATAGGAGATGTAGGGATATCAGCCTGAGTGGGATGCTGTTTGGAGGGTCTGTGTGAACTTGATGGGCTAAATTCTGTGATTCTAACTGGAGTGCTTGGCCAGAACTGTTGGCTTTGTGATTTCTAACAGCCTTAGAAATGAGGAACCTCCAACAGTGTAGCACTGTATCACTACTGTAGACAGCTACCCATTTGGATTGCGGTAGTGGGGGGGGGGGGGGGGTGAGGCGAGGAGGTTGTGTTCAGCTCTGGGGCTCAATGGAATGACTTGCTGTGAAGTTAATTTGAAGGAATGACATATTTTTCTTGTACATGGGCTGGCCAAGTCTGTTGAGAGAGAGAGGAAGACAATACTGATGTTTACTCACAGCACTGCCTACTGGCCCATGTCTGCAACTACACTGTTACAGATAATAGTTTACATATGACATCTCCTCTAGAAATGTGCCCCTAAAATTCAGGGTGTTAGCCAGGGAATTGTGCGTGTACATGAGACCTTTTACAATATATGAATTTTTTTCACAAATCTGGCTCCTAAATATGTTTAATGTAATGCAGCCCTTGCCGAGAATCTTCAGAAACATAGGAGATAGGAGCAGGAGGAGGCCATTCAGCCTGACGAACCTGCTCTGCCATTCTTCACAGCCATAGCTGATCACCTAGTCCTGCTTTCTCCCCATTCTCATTCGCCACAATCGACTTGCCTTGTGAATACATTCAATGTTTTGGCATCAACTATTTCCTAAGATAATGAATTCCACAGGGTCACCACACTTTGGGTAAAGAAATTTCTCCTCATCTCTGTCCTAAATGGTCGACCCAGAATCCTCATACTGTGACCCCTGGTTCTGGACACGTCCACTATCGGGAACATTCTCCCTGCATCTACCATGTCCAGTCCTGTTAGAATTTTATAAGTCGCAATGAATTGTTCCCTCATTGGTCTGAACTCCAGCGAAAATAATCCCAGCCGAGTCAATCTGTCGCCATACGTCAGACCTGCCATCCTTGATAAACCTTCGCTGCACTACCTCAAGAGCAAGAGCATCCTTCCTCAGAAAAGAAGACTAAAACTGCACACAATATGTGCAGAAGCAGGGCATTCAGCCCATCAAGCCCACATTGACACTCTGAGGAGGAGCATCCCACCCAGAACCATCCCCAACCCTATCCCTGCATTTCCCATGGCCAGATCACCAAACCTGCACATCCCTGGGCACTATGGGACAATTTAGCATGGCCAACCCACCCTAACCCGCACATCCCTGGGCACTATGCGACAATTTAGCACGGCCAACCCACCCTAACCCGCACATCCCTGGGCACTATGCGACAATTTAGCACGGCCAATCCACCCTAACCTGCACATCCCTGGGCACTATGGGATAATTTAGCACGGCCAATCCACCCTAACCTGCACATCCCTGTGCACTATGGGACAATTTAGAATGGCCAATCCACCCTAACCTGCACATCCCTGGGCACTATGGGGCAATTTAGCACGGCCAATCCACCCGAACCCACACATTCCTGGGCACTATGGGACAATTTAGCACGGCCAATCCACCCTAACCCACACATCCCTGAGCACTATGGGACAATTTAGCATAGCCAATCCACCCGAACCCACACATTCCTGGGCACTATGGGACAATTTAGCACGGCCAATCCACCCTAACCTGCACATCCCTGGCTACTATGGGGTAATTTAACACGGCCAACCCACCCTAATCTTTGGAGCACGGGAGGAAGCCAGAGCACGCAGAACAATCCCAGGCAGACGCAGGGAGAGTGGGAGGAAATTTTGAGTTCGGGTTGTGGATCTTACGAAGAATAAAAAGCAGGAGAGGTCCTTTGCGGATCTGGGGGAATTGTAATACAGGTTGTGGATCCTAGACTGACCTGTCCCCTCCCCACCTACACTCACCTTTACCTGTTCCATCCCTGCCTTTTTGACCTGTCTATCTCCTTTCCACCTATCGTCTCCTCTATCCATCTTCGATCCGTTTCCCCCTGTCTCCCTATTTATTTCAGAACCCCCTTCCCCTCCCCCATTTCTAATGAAGGGTCTCAGCCCAAAACGTCAGCTTTCCTGCTCCTCTTGTTGCTGCATGGCCTGCTGTATCCATCCAGCTCTACACCTGGTTATCTCAGACGCAGGGAGGATGTGCAATCTCCACACTGACAGTCACTTCAGGGTGGAATCGAGCATGTGCCCCGGTACTGTGAGGCAGCAGTGCTAACCACTGAGCCAAGACTCTAGGATGAGAAGATGTAATGCATTAGGGTGTTTCCGTTTTAGGGCAGGGAAAGGGGAATTTTTTTTCTGTCTAAGGGTTGAATGATTTTCACAGTCTGTCACAAAAGGTGATGGAGATAGGACCTTTGAATGACTGTAAAGGCAGAAATAGATGGATTCTTATTTGGCAGCGGGATGAAGGGTTCTCAAGGATAGATGGGAATGTGGAATTCAGGACTCAAACAGATTGACCATGCTGAGCAAAATCAAGCTGCCGAAATGGTTTACTTCAGCTCCTAGACTGCACTTCGCAGAGCAGAGGAGCCTTGAAATTTGACTCAGCAAGGGTTTAATAGTTGGCCATGAGTCTGCAACAATGAAATGTGACTGAAAAAAATCGGGCCCGCAGCAGAAGTAGTTGCTTAGGGAAGAGCTGCCGTAAGGCTCGGGGAATTTCTCAAGGTCTCAGAGTATAACGTTTCAGCCTCATTGTCCCAAGTCGAGCAAATGTGGTAATTATGCTGTTTTGTTCTGTGCGCGGGTTCCATTTCGTGCTTGAATTCTCTCCCTTTGCCATGTCCCATTGCACAGCCCGCTCCCACACTGCCTCTAGACAGTGGGCAGTGATTTAATCCGCTAATCTGTTTTCTTTCCCTGAGTGATGTGTTTGGGAATTTCTCAAATAAGCAGCAAATGTGTGGGGAGAAAAGGCTATTTTAGTTTTCCCAATGTTTACTTGGAGAGATCTTCAAAGGGGAAGTGAACATCAGAATATCTCTACCCTAATCCCTTATATACCTTGAGATGTAGGGATGCAGGTGCATCGCTCCCTGAAAGTGGAGTCGCAGTAGACAGGGCGGTGAGGAAGGTGTTTGGGACGCTCGCCTTTATTGGTCAGTGCATTGAGTGTAGGAGTTGGGAGGGTCATGTTGCGGCTGTACAGGACGTTGGTTAGGGCCACTTTTGGAATACTGCCTTCAATCCTAGTCTCCCTGCTACAGGAAGGATGTTGTGAAACTTGAAAGGGTTCAGAAAAGATTTACAAGGATGTTGCCAGGGTTGGAGGGTTTGAGCTACAGGGAGGGGCTGCATAGGCTGGGACTATTTTCCCTGGAGTGTCGGAGGCTGAGGGGGGACCTTACAGAGGTTTATAAAATCATGAGGGGCCATGGATAGGGTGAATAGTCAAGGTCTTTTTGCCACACTGGGGAACCCAAAACTAGAGGGGCATAGGTTTAAGGTGAGAGGGGTAGGATTTAAAAGCGATCTAAGGGGCAACTTTTCATGTAGCTGGTGGCACATGAATGGAATGGGCTACTGGAGGAAGTGGTGGAGGCTGGTACGATGACAACATTTAAAAGGCATCTGGATGGGGACATGAATAGGAAGGGATTAGAGGGATAGGGGCCAAATGCTGGCAAATGGGACTAGATTTATTTAGGATATCTGGTCAGCGTGGATGAGTTGGATTCTCTTACTCTATGTCATCGTCAAAAGTACCGATCATGCTCCAGAATTCTGTAACACAACCAGAAATTGCTGGAAAAGTTCAGCAGGTCTGGAGAGAAATCAGAGTTAATGTTTTGGGTCGAGAGACCCTTCCTCAGAACAGTTCCCTGATTTACAGCATCCGCAGTTCTTTCATTTATTTTAAATCCAGGATTCCGAGAGGAATTCCAGTGTTTTGAAGTCACTGGCAGGCAATGAGTTAACAGCTCAGGAGACAGTGCAGTGGATCTTGACTGTAGGGCTGTATGGATGTGATAAGGAGTGAAAACAGCAGACTGTATTTTGACGGTCAAAGATCTCACTGTTTCCCAGTGAGTAATGAAATTTGATTTAACCAGCTGTAAAAACGGTACGTCCGGACCCGACTGTGAAATTAAATCCACGTTTTAACAAGTCATAGTCATCAGGTTATTTAAACTGTAGACCGACCTCAAAGGTAAGTAAGTGCAATCCCGCATAAGAGGCCTGGAGGATCTCTACTACAGGCCCTGAAGAGGCAGGAAGGAGGGAGCAATGTTCCTTAAACGAGTGGCCAGTTGGTCACTGGAGATGTATTAAAAAAACACAGGCACATCTTGAATAAGGCTGTGTTGACTGTTCATCATTCGACGTGCACTGCTCAGTTCAATCAGGGGAGAAGGATAGATAGCAAAAACTGCGAAGGGACTGCATAAATACAGAAGTGTCACATGATACAGCAGATCAGAGCCAAAAGCAACACCTCCTGGGTATTGAGTGAAAGTGTTAGTCACAGCTTCACATCCTCATAAACATTTTGTGGCTGATTATTTCTTAAATGAGGCTAGACATGCATTTTTAAATTATTGGTTTGTTTTTTTTTAAAAGAATTGAACGCTATTTAAACAGGAACCCTCACTTCACTGCAGCAACTTTTCGTCTCCATTACATTCTGCACAACCTATCCAGGATTATACATGTGGTTTACTTGTGTTTTTCTTTCCTTTATAAACAGCTCAGGAAAGACAGTCGGCTCACTTCCTACACTGGTTATAGCACTTCGACATTAGGGTGGTGTTTAATAGGGACAGTGTAGAGAGAGCTTTACTCTGACCTAACTCCGTGCTGTCCATGTCCTGGGAGTGTTTGATGGGGGTCGGTGTAGGGCGAGCTTTACTCTGTATCTAACCCCGTGCTGTCCCTGTCCTGGGGAGTGTTTAATAGGGACAGTGTAGGGCGAGCATTACTCTGCATCTAACCCTGTGCTGTCCCTGTCCTGGGAGTGTTTGATGGGGGACAGTGTAGAGGGAGCTTTACTCAGTATCTAACCCTCTGCTGCCCCTGCCCTGGAGAGTGTTTGATGGGGGAGAGTGTAGAGGGAGCTTTACTCTGTATCTAACCCCGTGCTGTGGTTAAAATATTAATTCACTTTACTTGGCCATAATTGTTTGAAACGTGACATCCTGAGGGAGCTTGACAGAATGGAGGTGGACATAATGTTTCCTCTTATGAGAGAGTCGAGAGCTTTGGGTCATAAAACAAGGTATCACACGTAAAAAACATTCTCTTTATAGAGTCTTAGAGATGTACAGCATGGAAACAGACCTTTCAGTCCAACCTGTCCATGCCAACCGTATATCCTAAATTAATCTACTCCCATTCTCCAGCGTTTGGCCCCTATCCCCCAATCCCTTCCTGTTCATGTACCCATCCAGATGCCTTTTAAATGTTGTCATTGTACCAGCCTCCACCACTTCCTCTGGCAGCTCATTCCATACACGTACCACCCTCTGTGTTAAAAAGTTGCCCCTCAGGTCCCTTTTTAAATCTTTCCCCTCTCACCTTAAACCTATGCCCCTCTAGTTTTGGACTCCCCTACACTGGGGAAAAGACCTTGTCTATTCACCCTATCCATGCCCCTCGTGGTTTTATGAGCCTCTATAAGGTCACCCCTCAGCCTCTGATGCTCCAGGGAAAATAGCCCCAGCCTATTCAGCCTCTCCCTAGAGCTCAAACCCTCCAACCCTGGCAACATCCCTGTAAATCTTTTCTGCATCCTTTGAAGTTTAACAACATCTTTCCTGTAACAGGGAGACCAGAATTGAGCGCAGTGTTCCAATAATCCAGCCAATGTCCTGTACAGCTGCAACATGGGTGTAACTATACACATCCCTGGGCACTACGGGAATATTTAGCACGGACATCCCCCCTAACCTGCACATGCCTGGACACTATGGGACGATTTAGCACGGCCAATCCACCTAACCCGCACATCCCTGGGCACTATGGGACAATTTAGCACGGCCAATCCACCCTAACCCGCACATCCCTGGGCACTATGGGGAAACTTAGCATGGCCAATCCACCCTGACCCGCACATCCCTGGGCACTATGGGACAATTTAGCACGGCCAATCCACCCTAACCTGCACATCCCTGGGCACTATGGGACAATTTAGCACGGCCAGTCCACCCTGACCTGCACATCCCTGGACACTATGGGACAATTTAGCACGGCCAATCCACCCTAACCCACACATCCGTGGATACTATTGGAGGAAACCCGCGCACACGGAGGAACCCATGCATACACAGGGAGAATGTTGGTCAAATTCTAAAAATTGATAAACCTCCTGGCCCCGATGGGCTACATCCTAGAGTTCTGAGGGAGGTGGCCGAGGAATTAGCAGAGGCGTTGGTTGTGATCTTTCAAAAGTCACTGGAGTCAGGAAAAGTCCCAGATGATTGGAATATTGCTGTTGTAACTCCCTTGTTTAAGAAAGGATCTAGGCAAAAGATGGAAAATTATAGGCCAATTAGCCTAGCCTCAGTAGTTGGTAAAATTCTAGAATCCATTGTCAAGGATGAGATTTCTAAATTCCTGTAAGTACAGGAACAGATTAAAACAAATCAGCATGGATTTAGTAAGGGGAGGTCCTGCCTGACAAACTTAGAATTCTTTGAAGAGGTTTCAAGTATGTTAGACCAGGGAAACCCAGTAGATGTTATCTATCTAAACTTCCAAAAGGCCTTTGATATGGTGCCTCATGGGAGGCTGCTGAGGAAGGTGAGGGGCCATGGTGTTCGAGGTGAGCTACTGGCTTGGATTGAGGACTGGCTGTCTGACAGAAGGCAGAGAGTTGGGATAAAAGGCTCTTTTTCAGAATGGCAACCAGTGACGAGTGGTGTCCCGCAGTGTTCAGTGTTGGGGCGCAGCTGTGCACCTTGTATATTAATGATCTGGACGAAGGGACCGGGGGCATTCTGGCGAAGTTTGCCGATGATATGAAGTTAGGTGGACAGGCAGGTGGTACTGAGGAGGTGGGGAAGCTGCAGAAAGATTTAGACAGTTTAGGAGAGTGGTCCAGGACATGGCTGATGAAATTCAATGTGAGTAAATGTGTGGTTTTGCACTTTGGAAAAAAGAATACAGGCATGGACTATTTTCTAAAGGGTGGGAAAATTCGTAAAGCAGAAGTACAAAGGGATCTGGGAGTGTTGGTCCAGGATTCTCTAAAGGGTAACTTGCAGGTAGAGTCCGTAATTAAGAAAGCAAATGTAATGTTGTCGTTTATCTCAAGAGGGTTGGCATATAAAAGCAACAATGTGCTTCTGAAGCTTTATAAAGCTCTAGTTAGGCCCCATTTAGAATACTGTGTCCAATTTTGGGCCCCACACCTCAGGAAGGACATACTAGCCCTGGAGCGTGTCCAGCGGAGATTCACACGGATGATCCCTGGAATGGTAGGTTTAACGCATGATGAACGGCTAAGGATCCTGGGATTGTACTCATTAGAGTTTAGAAGGTTGAGGGGAGATCTAATAGAAACTTACAAGATAATGTATGGTTTAGAAGGGGTGGACGCTAGGAAGTTGTTTCCGTTAGGCAGGGAGACTAGGACACGTGGGCACAGCCTTAAAATTAGAGGGGGTAAATTTAAAACTGAAATGAGATGACATTTCTTCAGCCGGAGAGTGGTGGGCTTGTGGAATTCATTGCCACGGAGTGCAGTGGAGGCCGGGACGGAATGCCTTCAAGGCAGAGATCAACAAATTCTTGATCTCAAAAGGAATCAAGGGCTACGGGGAGAGTGCAGGGAAGTGGTGTTGAAATGCCCATCAGCCATGATATAAATGGCAGAGTGGACTTGATGGGCCGAATGGCCTTACTTCCACTCCTATGTCTTATGGTCTAATGTGCAAACTCCACACAGACAGTCACCCGAGGGTGGAATCGAACCCGGGTCCCTGTGAGGCAGTATTGCTAACCACTGAGCCACCATGCCACCCCAAAATCTAATACCTCATGCACATTCACAATGGAATTAATTTTTACAGTTAGCTGCAAGTTTGTTAGTATTTTCTTTTAATTTGATGTTCCTTCCATACCTCAAATAATTTGGTGTGTTCTGCAAATATTGGAATTTTTTTTTTGATTATTGGATTCATTATTGGTGGTAGGGGTCCCAGTGGTGACGTTTGTCTGACTCTGCTTCCCAGTCTGAATCATAACACTTAATTCCTGCTTTTTACCTTATAGCCAGCCAGCTATCTGTTCTTTTACTCGCTTCCTCACGCTCTGATCTTATTTGTTAGAGTATTATTGGGTATATGTTTCCTTTTAAAAGGCCTTTTGAAAAATCTAGATACAATACATCTATAAAATTACCATTGCCTGCTCCCTCTGTTATCTCTTCAAAGTATTCAATGGTAATGCTATGGATATAATATATCTAGGTTTTTGGTAAAGTTCTCGTTCAAGAAAAAAATGTAAGAACTGCAGATGCTGTAAATCAGGAACAAAAACAGAAGTTGCTGGAAAAGCTCAGCAGGCCTGGCAGCATCTGTGAAGGAGAAAACAGGTTAATGTTTCAGGTCCCGGTGACCCTTCCTCAGAACGCGAAACGTTAACTCTGTTTTCTCCTCCACAGATGCTGAGCTTTTCCAGCAACTTCTGTTTTTATCCCTTTTGATTCTTGTGCCAACTATATTTTTCGTCTTTTGAAACATTTTCCTCTTTCCCCCTTTCGTAAAGATGCATTGTGTTTTATCATCAGTCTGTATTAGGCTGGCTTGTTTATTGCTCTCTAAGCCATAGAGATGTACAGCAAGGAAGCAAACCCTTCGGTCCGACTTATCCGTGCTGACCACACATCCTAAATTAATCTAGTCCCAGTTTCCAGCATCTTACCCATTTCCCTCTAACCCCTTCCTATTCATGTCCCCATCCAGATGCCTTTTAAATGTTGTAACTGTACCAGCCTCCACCACTTCCTCTCGCAGCTCATTCCACACACGTACCACCCTCTGCGTGAAAAAGTTGCCCCTCAGGTCCCTTTAAAATCTCTCCCCTCTTGCCTCAAAACCTCTAGTTTTGGACTGCCCTACCCTGAGGAAAAGATCTTGACTATTTATCCCATCCATGCCCCCTCGTGATTTAATAAACCTCTATAAGGTTACCCCTTGGCCTCCGACCCTCCAGGGAAAATAGCCCCAACCTATTCAGCCTCTCTCTGTAGCTCAAACCCTCCAACCCCAACTACATCCTCATAAATCTTTTCTGCTCCTTTTCAAGTTTGACAACATATTTCCGACAGCAGGGAGACCTGAACTGAAGATAACAAGGTGTGGAGCTGGATGAACACAGCAGGCCAAGCAGCATCAGAGGAGCAGGAAGGCTGACGTTTCAGGCCGAGACTCTTCATCAGAAATGGGGGAGGGGAAGGGGGTTCTGAAATAAATAGGGAGAGAGGGGGAGGCAGATAGAAGATGGATAGAGAAGAAGATAGGTGGCAAGGAGACAGACAGGTCAAAGAGGTGGGGATGGAGCCAGTAGAGCTGAGTGTAGATGGGGAGGTAGGAAGGAGATAGGTCAGCCCAGGGAGGATGGACAGGTCAAGCGGGGGAGATGAAGTTAGTAGGTAGGAGATGGGGCTGGGGCTTGGTGTGGGAGGAAGGGATAGGTGGGAGGAAGGACAGGTTAGGGAGGCGGGGTGGAGCTGGGCTGGTTTTGGGTAGGGGGAGGGAAGATTTTGAAGCTTGTGAAGCCTTGAATAGATCTGAATTGAAGGCAGTATTCCAAAAGTGGCCTAACCAACGTCCTGTACAGCCGCAACATGACCCTCCCAACTCCTATACTCAATGCACAGACCAATAAAGGCGAGCCTACCGAACACCTTCCTCACCGCCCTGTCTACCTGCAACCCCACTTTCAAGGAGCTATGCACCTGCACCCCTAGGTCTCTTTGTTTGGTAACACTCCCCAGGACATTACCAGTAAATGCTGACCTGTCCTGTGTGTTATTGGAGCTACACCCTATCGCAGGCCAGTGAGGAGTGTTGATCACATTCTTGAATTGTGCCACGTGGATGGCGACAGGTTCTGGGGAGACAGGAGCAAAGAACTCCAAGTCTCTGACCTGCTCTTATAGTTCAGTATTTACTGACAAGACCATACTTATCGACAGGGCGGTGAGGAAGGTGTTCGGTACACTCGCCTTTATCGGTCAGTGCATTGAGTATAGGAGTTGGGAGGGTCTTGTTGTGTCTACACAGGACATTGGTTAGGGCCACTTGTGGAATACTGCGTTCAGTTCTGGTCTCCCCACAATTGGAAAGATGTTGTTAAATCTGAAAGGGTTCAGAAAAGATTTACGAGGATGTTGCCGGGGTTTGAGCTACAGGGAGAGGCCGAATAGACTGGGGCTATTTTCCCTGGAGCGTCGGAGGCTAAGGGGTGACCTCATAGAGGCTTATAAATTCATGACGAGTATGGATAGGGTGAATAGAGAAGGTCTTTCCCCACAGGGTACGGGAGTCCAAAACTAGAGGGGCATAGGTTTAAGGTGAGAGGGGGAAGATCTAAAAGGGACCTGAGGGGCAACTTTTTCATGCAGAGGGTGGTGCATGTATGGAATGAGCTGCCAGAGGAAGTGGTGGGGGCTGGTACAGTTACAGCATTTAAAAGGCACTGGGATGGGTACTTGAATACGAAGGGTTTGGGGGATAATGGTCAAATGCTGAAAATAGGACTAAATTAAATTAAGATAGGCGGTCAGTATGGATGAGTTGGACCAAAGGCTCTTTTTCAATGCTGTACATCTCTATGACTTTATGACAAAGACAAAGCATGTAGCTTGAGTGCCACTCCTTCCAGCAGCTTTAATATTCACTTCATGCATTACCAACTCTCAGTAGCAGCAGTGCAGACCAGCACCAAGATGCTCTGCAGAAAGGCGAGAAGAGAGTGACTTCCACCTCTGGCAAGGACAGGGACAGCAGATGCATGGGAATTCCACACCCTGGACGTTCCCCACACTCCATCCTGTCCTGGAATTGTACCACCATTCCTTCGTGGCCACAGGGGAGAAAAAAAATCATGGAATTTCCCTTCTTAACAGCGCTGTGGGTGGCCCCACACCAAATGGTTCAAGAAGGCAGCTCACCACCGCCTCCTCAAGGTTAATTAGGGAAGGTTTGTAAACGCTGACCTAGCTGCCCCTACCCTATTAATGACAATTAATTTTGCATCATTGAGGAGGTTGAATGTTTACGCTGGCTAGGGTTTGTGGTAGGTGCTGAACGGAGAGCTATTTGCAGGGGGGCTGTTCAATGCTGGTTTGAATGGGCAGATAGTACAAAATACAGTTGAGCCCTGAAGTAAACTTCCCAGCACAGGCATTGTTTGTCTTGGATGGCTGTAACCTGTAGATTGGAGCTGCCAAATTGCAGGTCTCTGTCCTACAGCCCAAGGAATTATTCACTGGGTGACTCACAGCAAACAGAAACCGATCTCACACAAATGTGCTGTGAAGCCTGGCAAAGCATTAATGGTTTTACTGGCAGGGGACCAGATGCGTGGTGAACAATTTTAACTTGCATTCGGAATTGTAAAGGATGGCCGTGAATCAAAGATGGATTTGTTGACTTTGATTCTAGATGTAGGGACTGAATTGGAAGGGAGCTTGATTCAATGAGGATGCTAAATGGTAAACATCAACAATAAGGTGATTACTCCATTGGGATTGTGTGCAGTGGGAGTGAATGGGAAAGGGTTTGAGTACATTGGGATTGTGTGCAGTGGGAGTGAATGGGAAAGGGTTTGAGTACATTGGGATTGTGTGCAGTGGGAGTGAATGGGAAAGGGGTTTGGGTCCATTGGGATTGTGTACAATGGGAGTGAGTGGGAAAGGGTTTGGGTCCATTGGGATTGTGTACAATGGGAGTGAATGGGAAAGGGATTCGGGTCCATTGGAATTGTGTGCAAAGGGAGTGAATGGGAAAGGATTTGGTTCCATTGGGATTGTGTACAATGGGAATGAATGGAAAAGGGGTTTGGACCCATTGGGATTGTGTACAATGGGAGTGAATGGGAAAGGGTTTGGGTCCATTGGGATTGTGTGCAGTGGGAGTGAATGGGAAAGGGTTTGGTTCCATTGGGATTGTGTACAACGGGAGTGAATGGGAAAGGGTCTGGGTACATTGGGATTGTGTACAATGGGAGTGAATGGGAAAAGGTTTGGGTCCATTGGGATTGTGTACAATGGGAGTGAATGGGAAAGGGTTATGGGTCCATTGGGATTGTGTGCAATGGGAGTGAATGGGAAAGGGTTTGGGTCCATTGGGATTGTGTGCAATGGGAGGGAATGGGAAAGAGTTTGGTCCATTGGAATTGTGTGCAATGGGAGTGAATGGGAAAGCGTTTGGGTCCATTTGGATTGTGTGCAATGGGAGTGAATGGGAAAGGGTTTGGGTACATTGGGATTGTATACAATGGGAGTGAATGGGAAAGGGTTTGGTTCCATTGGGATTGTGTACAATGGGAGTGAATGGGAAAAGGGTTTGGGTCCGTTGGGATTGTGTACAGTGGGAGTGAATGGGAAAGGGTTTGGTTCCATTTTGATTGTATACAATGGGAGTGAATCGGAAAGGGTGTGGTTCCATTGGGATTGTGTACAATGGGAGCGAATGGGAAAGGGTTTGGGTCCATTGGGATTGTGTACAATGGGAGTGAATGGGAAAGGGGTTTGGTTCCATTGAGATTGTGTACAATGGGAGTGAATGGGAAACGGTTTGTGTCCATTGGGATTGTGTGCAAAGGGAGTGAATGGGAAAGGGGTTTGGTTCCATTGAGATTGTGTACAATGGGAGTGAATGGGAAAGGGTTTGGGTCCATTGGGATTGTGTACAATGGGAGTGAATGGGAAAGGGGTTTGTGTCCATTGGGATTGTGTACAATGGGAGCGAATGGGAAAGGGTTTGGATCCATTGGGATTGTGTGCAATGGGAGTGAATGGGATAGGGTTTGAATACATTGGGATTGTGTTCAATGGGAGTGAATGGGAAAGGGGTTTGGGTCCATTTGGATTGTGTACAATCGGTGTGAATGGGAAAGGGGTTTGAGTACAATGGGATTGTGTACAATGGGAGTGAATGGGAAAGGGTTTGGGTACATTGGGATTGTGTACAATGGGAGTGAATGAGAAAGGTTTTGGTTCCATTGGGATTGTGTGCAATGGGTGTGAATGGGGAAGGGTTTGGTTCCATTGGGATTGTGTGCAATGGGAGTGAATGGGAAAGGGTTTGAGTACATTGGGATTGTGTACAATGGGAGTGAATGGGAAAGGGTTTGGTTCCATTGTGATTGTGTGCAGTGAGGGTGAATGGGAAAGGTGTTGTGTTCAGTGAGGGATAAGAGGAGTGATTGATTAGATTCAGACTTTTGAACGGACCTTTTATATATTAAAGTCGACTGTTCTGTACACCTTCTGTGTAGCTGTCACCCTATATTCTGCATTCTGATCTATTACGCTGACGTACTAATGTAAGGTATGATTTGCCTGGTTAGCAAACAAAACAGTACTTTTCACTGTATCTCGGCCTATGTGACAATAATAAATCAAATCAGAACAAATCAAATATACATTCTATTCTGTGCGGGCTGTTTAGAGGCATCTTGTTCCCGTCAAAATGCATAGAGTCATACAGCACAGAACCAGACTCTTCGGTCCAACCAGTCCATGTCAAACATAATTCAAAACTAAACTAGTCCCAACTGCCTGCTCTTGGTCCCATATCCCTCCAAACCTTTCCTATTCACATATTTATCAAAGTGTCTTTTAAACATTGTAACTGTACCCATAACCACCACTTCCACAGGAAGCTCATTGCACCAGCGAAACACCCTCTGTGTAGAAATTTTCCCCTTGTGTCTTTTTTTTAAATCTCTCTCTTCTCGCCTTAAAAATGTGTCCCCCGCTCTTAAAATCCCCCAACCTAGGGAAAAGACAACTATCACTGATCCTGTTTATACCCCTCATTATTTTATAAACTCGATCATGTCATCCCTCAACGTCCTATGTTCCAGTGAAAGATGTCCCAGGCTCTCCTTACAATCGAATCTTCCCTGCCTGGCAACAGCCTGGCCAATCTCTTCTGAAACTCTCTCCAGCTTCATAGCTTTGATTGGATCAGGCATTGAGATTGTCAGTTGGCGTAGCTGGCATGGCACTGACCGTGAGGCTAATGCGCAGGGTGGCTCAGCCATGTTGAAATGATGACAACAGCTCGTTGATGTAAATGATGCAAAGCAGTGGCTTCAGGCAGGTTCATACGTGCGTTGTCCCAATGAGTTGATCAAATTAAGTGGCGTGTTGGCTGGGTCATTTGTAATAAGCAGGGTACAGACCATACCCAAGCAGCTTGGACTTGGGGAACACCCAGAACGAAGCACGAGCATCTCGATGCAATTCCCAAATTGCTGAATAAATCCGAGTGCGCTAACAGGAATGTGAACAGCTATTGGATGTGCAAATCTCTGGCATGGTGGGGGCGATGGAAACATGGGAAATGATGAGATTAGAAAGGGCATCTGGGTGTCTTTGGGTCGGCATGGACAAGGTAGACCGAATGGCCCCCTTCTGTGCTGTGTCATTTCTGTGGTTCTAATTCTTTTTTCTCTAGAGCCATAGATGTTTACAACATGGGAAACAGGCCCTTCGGCCCAACTTGCCGCCCAGTTTTCACAATTTAAATTAGCCCCATTTACCTGCGTTGGGTCCCTGTCCCTCTATGCCTATCCTGTCCAAATGTTTCCTAAATGACAAAATTGTACTCACCTTCACTGCTACCTCTGCCAGCCCATTCCAGGCACTCATTACCTTCTGTGTGGAAAAAATTGCCTCTCTGGACCCTTTTGCATCTCTCACCTCTCACCTCAAACCTGTGCCCTCTAGTTTTAGACTCCCCTACCCTGGGGGGGAAAGCTGTCGGCTGTCTACATTATCTTTGCCTCTCATAGTTTTATAGACCTCTACAAGGTCGCCCCCTCAGTCTCCTACGCTCCAGGGGCAGAAAAAGTCGTGGGCTCTCTTCATAACTCAAACCTTCCAGTCCATGTAGCATCTGAGCGAACCTTCTCTGCACCCTGTCCTGTTTAATAGCACCCTTGCTATAGTAGGGTGACCAGGACTGCAAGCAGTACTCCATATATAGCCTTACCAATGCCCTAGATAATAAAATGTGAGGCTGGATGAACACAGCAGGCCAAGCAGCATCTCAGGAGCACAAAAGCTGACGTTTCGGGCCTAGACCCTTCATCAGAGAGGGGGATGGGGGGAGGGAACTGGAATAAATAGGGAGAGAGGGGGAGGCGGACCGAAGATGGAGAGTAAAGAAGATAGGTGAAGGGTCTAGGCCCGAAACGTCAGCTTTTGTGCTCCTGAGATGCTGCTTGGCCTGCTGTGTTCATCCAGCCTCACATTTTATTATCTTGGAATCTCCAGCATTTGCAGTTCCCATTATCTCTTACCAATGCCCTAGACAGCTGCAACAAGATGTCCCAACTCTGTGCTCTGACAGATGAAAGCTAGCATGCCAAAAGCCTTCTTCGCCACCCAGTGATTCCACTTCCAATGAGCTATGAATCCACAGATCTCTTTGTTCTATAATTGTCACTTTCATTTAAGTGTGTGTTTGGTTCCTGGGCGGGTTCCCCCATTGTTGAGATGCAGTTAGCCACTAATTCGCCTGTACAGATTTTAAAGCAATCAGCTACGAATGCGACAGAGCCTCTGTTTTTATGAAGGAGGGTGGGTTAACCACCTCAACCTTTCAGCTCCACCTACATCGGGTCTGCCCTATTGTGACTCACTCAGAGAGAATTAGGGATTGGCAAAGAATGGGCTGGATGTCAATCGCGGCTCAGAAAGTGCTCTATCTCTCGTGCTTCAGTTCACGTATTTCTGTGGCCTGCTCACGCTCCCATCTGTAACACCCAACGCCCATTCAAGACCTCGACAGCTCCAGCCTCTAGCACACTCTCTCTTTCATATGGCTGTATCATTGGTGGCCATAAGCTTGGGACTTCCCTCACTGAATCTCTCTCCCTTTCTAGATTGTGGTTGCACGCTTTGTGGTACAGTTTATTTTTCAGGACTCATCTTCCCATTGTAGGTCAGTGTCTCTTTTGAAGAATCACAGGATCCCGACAGTGTGGGGGCAGGCCATTCGGCCCGATGAGTCTGTACCCACCAGAGCGTCCCAACTGGATCCACCACCTCCCCTACTCTGTCCCTGTAACCCCGCATAGTTGACCCACCTAACTTACACATCCCTGAACACTATGGGACAATTTAGCACAGCCAATCCACTCTAACCCGCACATCCCTGGGCACTATGGGACAATTTAGCATGGCCAATCCACCCTAACCTGCACATCCCTGGGCACTATGGGACAATTTAGCACGGCCAATCCACTCTAACCCGCACATCCCTGGGCACTATGGGACAATTTAGCATGGCCAATCCACCCTAACCTGCACATCCCTGGGCACTATGGGACAATTTAGCACGGCCAATCCACCCTAAACTGCACATCCCTGGGCACTATGGGACAATTTAGGATGGCCAATCCACCCTAACCTGCACATCCCTGGGCACTATGGGACAATTTAGCGCAGCCAATCCACCCTAACCCGCACATCCCTGGGCACTATGGGACAATTTAGGATGGCCAATCCACCCTAACCCGCACATCCCTGGGCACTATGGGACAATTTAGCACGGCGAATCCACTCTAACCTGCACATCCCTGGGCACTATGGGACAATTTAGCACGGCCAATCCACCCTAACCCGCACATCCCTGGGCACTACGGGACAATTTAGCACGGCCAATCCACCCTAACCTGCACATCCCTGGGCTCTATGAGACAATTTAGCACGGCCAATCCACCCTATACTGCACAGCGAGAGGATACCAGAAGAAACCCCACGTAGATACAGGGAGAATGTGCAAACTCCACACTGACAATCGCTTGAGGGTGGAATCGAACCCTGGTCCCTGGTGCCATGAGGCATCCATGCTAACCACTGTGCCACCCCAAAGCGTCTTGAAGGCATTAAACAAATGCAAATTGTCACTGGTGAAAAAGAAGTCCAGGGATCTCAAAGACACAGCTACACCAGGTACACCATCCTCTCAGTAACAAAATTAAAGAAGCCAACTGCTGAGCCCAGGAAGGTAACTTAGATTATCTCCAGAGTTGTGTGAGATAGGAGAGAAGGAACAATAGTTCAAAAACAACCGATGTTATAAGATCTGGAGAAAAAGAGAGACATTTGCAGTTCATTCAGTTAGGACGGGTTTGACAATTTGAGACTGAGTTGAAATGGACACAGGTAGCATTTTTTTTTCACCATAAAGTTCTCACCCATAAAGTTATTTCACTCTCTATGAATGTTTGTTTGTCGAGGTGATGTATAGAAATGTTTCTTTTTAGGAACCAGATACTCACAAGCATTATACAGTCATTATGGAGCAAGGAAACAGGCCCTTTGGTTCCAAACTGAAATCGTCTCATTTGCCTGTGTTTGTCCCATTTCACTGTAACCCTTTCCTATTCAGGCATTTGTTTAAATGTCTTGCAGGTTGTAACTGTATTTGCTTCGACCACTTTCTCGGACTGTTTCTAATATGAATTGAATCGATTTCTTTCGTTTAGGCAGAAAGTAAACTAAACTGAAAGTAAAGCCGATTCTACACTGTCCCCATCAAACACTCCCAGGACAGGGACAGCATCAGGTTAGGTACAGACTAGAGCTCCCTCTACACTGTTCCCCCATCAAATACTCCCAGGTTAGGGACAGCACAGGGTTAGATATAAAGTAAAGCTCCCTCTACACTGTTCCCCATCAAACACTCACCAGGACAGGGACAGCACAGGGTTAGATACAGCGTAAAGCTCCCTCTACACTTTTAAACTGAAAGTACAGCTCTCTTGACACTGTCCCCATCAAATAAATCACCAGTTGGATGGAGGGAAATCATTAGGATGTTGTTGGGTCAGTATTTATTGCGTATCTGTAACTGCCCGTCGGAAGGTGGTGGCGAGCTGCCTTTGTGAACCTCTGTGCACGTAGAACACCCATGATGTTTTTTGGGAGGGAATGCCGGGAGTTTGTCCCAAATACAGTGAAGGAAAAGCAATAAAGTTCCAAATGATTGGTTTGGAGAGGAACCTGCAGGGGCCGGTGTTTCTGTGGGGATGTGCTGTCCTCGTCGCTCTAATTAACAATAGTCATGATTTTGGAAGCATCCTTGGTGAATGGCAACAGTGCATCTTGTAGATGGTCCACACAGCTACCCCACTGGGCGAGCAGTGAGTGTTGAGGACAGTGGTTAGAGCGATGCTAATCCAGTCGTTTGTCCTGGACCTTGCCAAATTCTGTACCAGCTTTGGGCATTGAGGAGGTAAGCTCCTCGATGCAGAATTTCCAATCTCTGAGATAACAAAGTGTGAAGCTGGGTGAACACAGCAGGCCAAGCAGCATCTTAGGACCACAAAAGTTGACGTTTCCGGCCTAGACCCTTCATCAGACCCTTCAGTCTAGGCCCGAAACATCAGCTTTTGTGTTCCTGAGATGCTGCTTGGCCTGCAGTGTTCATCCAGCTTCACAATTTGTTATCTCAGATTCTCCAGCATCTGCAGTTCCCATTATCTCTGATCACGATTTCCAATCTCTGAACTGTTTTTACATCCACAGGATTTACATAGCTGGTCCTGTTCAGTCTCTGAAGTTGGGAAGTCATGTCGAGATTGTGCGGGATGTTGGTGAGGCCTCTTCTGGAGCACTGCGTCCAGTTCTGGTCTCCCTTATCATTGTAACTGTAACCAGCCCCCACCACTTCCTCTGGCAGCTCATTCCATACATACTCCACCCTCTGTGTGAAAAAGTTGCCCCTCAGGCCCCTTTTAAATCTTTCCCCTCTCACCCTAAACCTATGCCCCTCTAGTTTTGGACTCCCCTATCCTGGGGGGAAAAGACCTTGTCTATTCACCCTATCCATGCTCCTCATGATTTTGTTAACCTCTATAGGAAGGATATTATTAAGCTGAAGATGGTTCAAAAGAGATTTACCAGGATGATGCCGGGTGTGGAAGCTATAAGGAGAGGCTGGGGCTTTTTTCACTGGACAGCTGGGGGTTGGGAGGCGAATTTACAGAAGTTTATAAAACAATGAGGTGTGGATGGAGTTAAAAGTAGGTGTGTTTTCTCTAGGGTCGGGCATATCCAGACCAGGGAGAGTATGTTTAAAATGAGAGCAGAGAGATTTTAAAAAGACACCGGGGAAAATTTTTTTTACACAGAGGATAGTTCACGTGTGCCAGAGGAAGTGGTGGATGGGGGTACAGTGACAACATTTAAAAGACATTTGGATAAGTGCATGAACAGGGAAAGGTTTGGAGGGACATGGGCCAGGAGCAGGCAGGTGAGACTGGTTTAGTTTGGGATTAAGAGCAGCATGGACTAGTTGGGCCGAAGGGACTGTTTCTATGCTGTATGACTGTAATGGTACATCTTAAAAGTGGTATTTTAAGCAGAATTGCTTTTTACTGTAGGCCAGCTGCATACTTCCACTTGTTCTTAGACTCTTGTTATGCATGGGATGACGGGAGCGCAATGAACTTGGTCACATTGGCAACTGAGTCCAACACATCTACAATTTCCAGGTTTGAGGGTCGCCGGACCCGAAACGTTAACTCTGATTTCTCTCCACAGATGCTGCCAGACCTGCTGAGCTTTCCCAGCCACTGTTATTTCTGATTTACAGCATCCGCAGTTCTCTTGTTTATCGCTGACAATTAGCTCACTCATGCTTGACTCAATGTCAGTCTTCTTTGAAATGTTGCTGGGCTTAAACTATGAGTGATAATGGGAACTGCAGATGCTGGAGAATCCAAGATAATAAAATGTGAGGCTGGATGAACACAGCAGGCCCAGCAGCATCTCAGGAGCACAAAAGCTGACATTTCGGGC
The DNA here is from genome assembly GCF_030684315.1 of Stegostoma tigrinum. Classification (NCBI taxonomy): domain Eukaryota; kingdom Metazoa; phylum Chordata; class Chondrichthyes; order Orectolobiformes; family Stegostomatidae; genus Stegostoma; species Stegostoma tigrinum. The sequence goes on along the minus strand of NC_081395.1, from coordinate 8,118,100 downwards.
CTAGAAGGGTCTAGGCCCGAAACGTCAGCTTTTGTGCTCCTGAGATGCTGCTGGGCCTGCTGTGTTCATCCAGCTTCACATTTTATTATCTGGGCGTAAACTATGACTTTGAACCTTTCTCCTGTCATGATCATTCAAAAGATAAGATCCTCTGATGAAGAGTGGCTGAAATCTGCTTTTTTTTCCCAGATGTGAGGCCACTTCTGGAATACTGTGTTCAATTCTGGTCTCCCTGCTTTAGGAAGGATGTTGTGAAACTTGACGGGGACCCTTTCCAATCTCTCGCCTCACACCTTAAACCCATGCCCTCTGGTTTTAGACTCCATAGTAGCGTGTGTCGACCTTATCTGTGCATCTCAGCCTCTGATGCTCCAGGCAAAGTAGAACATAGAACATAGAACATTACAGCACAGAACAGGCCCTTCAGCCCACAATGTTGTGCCGACCAATTCCACCTCTCCACCTAATCTCAAACCATGGGACAATTTAGCACGGCCAATCCACCCTAACCCGCACATCCCTGGGCACTATGGGACAATTTAGCACGGCCAATCCACCCTAACCCGCACATCCCTGGGCACTATGGGACAATTTAGCACGGCCAATCCACCCTAACCTACACATCCCTGGGCACTATGGGACAATTTAGCACGGCCAACCCACCCTAACCTGCACATCCCTGGGCACTATGGGACAATTTAGCACGGCCAACCCACCGTAACCTGCACATCCCTGGGCACTATGGGGCAATTTAGCACGGCCAGTCCACCCTAACCCGCACATCCCTGGGCACTATGGGGGCAATTTAGCACGGCCAATCCACCCTAACCTGCACATCCCTGGACACTATGGGACAATTTAGCATGGCCAATCCCACCCTAACCTGCACATCCCTGGGCACTATGGGACAATTTTGCACGGCCAATCCACCCTAACCCGCACATCCCTGGGCACTATGGGACAATTTTGCACGGCCAATCCACCCTAACCTGCACATCCCTGTGCACTATGGGACAATTTAGCACGGCCAATCCACCCTAACCTGCACATCCCTGGGCACTATGGGGCAATTTAGCATGGCCAATCCACCCTAACCTGCACATCCCTGGACACTATGGGACAATTTAGCACGGCCAATCCACCCTAACCCACACATCCCTGGAAACTATGGGGCAATTTAGCACGGCCAATCCACACTAGCCTGTAGGTCTTTTGGCAGTGGGAGGAAACCCACGCAGACACAGGGTAGAAGTGGAAATTCCACACCAGGGTGGCACCCGAGGGTGAGGTCGAACTGGGCGCTGGCGCTAACCGCTGCCCCTAGCCGTGACTCATCAGGAGGTGGCCCTAAACGTTCAGAACACCAGGGCCTCCCATCTCACCTAATTGAGCCGACTGTTCCCGCCCATCCTGCACGGGAGCCCGACGAGGCATCCCGTGGAAAACCCCTGGCATAAACCGAAGAACGCCCCATTGTTTATCTGTTTTCGGAGGAGCTGTTTGCGTGGGCGAGCCATAAAATACTGGCGAAGACAGGAAGCCTTTTTTAGCATGTGTGCAATTTTTACTTGACCCAAATGACACACACACAGTGACAGAATGTACACAGCAGGAGTAAACAGAACATTTATATATCCATCTTAAAGAAAACAGGAAACTAAATTCTGAAGAGTGCTCTACTCACAGATTCAAAATTAGCTGCAGTCCATGTAGAAACAGTGTTTAACTTGCGAGGGTAAATACAGATCTCAGGGCACAGCGAGAATATTTAAACAGACTGCCATTGCTTGCTAGTTTGGAGGGAGTGAGGCCTCGAGGCCTCAGCTTTGGCTCTGACACTTCAAACACGGACTGATAAGGTCTAAGAGATAACAGGGTGCAGAGCTCCCGACCCGAAAACGTCAGCCTTCCTGCTCCCCTGATGCTGCCTGGCCTGCTGTGTTCCTCCAGCTCCACACCGCATTATCTCTGACTCCAGCATCGGCAGCTGTTACTGTCGCTGGTGGAGCATGAGTTTCCTGTCACTGGGGAGTGGGTCAGAGGAGGGTTCGCTGGGTGGTCACCGGAGACGAGAGGCTTATGAAGAGAGGGATCAAGCAGTTTAGGCCTGTACTTGCTCGAGTCACAGGAAGCATGTTATGAAGCTGGGGAGGGGTCAGAAGAAATTTACCAGGATGTTGCCGGGTATGGAAGGTTTGAGTTATAAAAGAAAAACTGAAACTATTTTCTCACTGGAGAGTAGGAGTTTGAGATGTGACCATATAGAGGTTTATAAAATCATGAGGGGTACGGATAAAGGTCTTTTCCCTAGGATGGAGCATTTCAAGACTTGGGGGGCACATTTTAAAAGTGAGAGGGGAGAGATTTAAAAAGATACGAGGGGCAGATATTTTACACAGGGGGTGGTCCGTGTGTGGAATGAGCTTCCAGAGGAAGTGGTGGGTGTGGGTACAGTTACAGCGTTTAAAAGGCATTTGGAAAAGTTCATGAATAAGGAAAGCTTTGGAGGGATATGGGCCAGGAGCAGGCAAGTGGGACTAGTTTAGTTTGGGAACACAGTCAGCATGGACTGGTTGGGCCGAAGGGTCTGTGCTGCGTGACTCTGTGAGTTCAGAAGGATGAGAGGAGAGCTAGTGGAGGCCAGCAAGGTGTTAAAGGGGGATAGACATTGTGGACGCTCAGAGGATGCTTCCTCATGTTGGAGAAATCTCGGCTGAGAGGGTATCATTTCAGGATAAAGAGGGCATCAGCTTTAAAACAGAGATGAGGAGAAAGAGGGGTGTCTCAAAGAGGGATGAATTCACTCACCACCAGCGCCCCCCCCCCACACCAGAGTGAGGTGGCCATAGGAACACCGGCTGAATTTGTAGTTATTTAGGGGTGTGGGTGGTGGGGGTGGGGGGAGGGGTGGGTTTAGGGCAGCTCAGTGGCTCAGTGGTTGGCACTGCAGCCTCACAGCACCAGGGACCCGGGTTCGATTCCAGCCTCGGGCGATCCTCTGTGGGAAGTTTGCATATTCTCCCTGTGTCTGCGTGGGTTTCCTCCGGGTGCTCCGGTTTCCTCCCACAGTCCAAAGATGTGCGGGTTAGGGTGGACTGGCCGTGCTAAATTGTCCCATAGTCCCCAGGGATGTGCAGGTTAGGGTGGGTTGGCCGTGCTAAATTGTCCCATAGTGTTCCGGGATGTGCAGGTTAGGGTGGATTGGCCATGCTAAATTGTCCCGTAGTGCCCAGGGATGTGCGGGTTAGGGTGGATTGGCCGTGCTAAATTGTCCCATAGTGTTCCGGGATGTGCAGGTTAGGGTGGATTGGCCGTGCTTAATTGTCCCATAGTGCCCAGGGATGTGTGGGTTAGGGTGGATTGGCCGTGCTAAATTGTCCCATAGTGTCCAGGGATGGGAAGGTTAGGGTGGATTGGCCGTGCTAAATTGTCCCATAGTGCCCAGGGATGTGCAGGTTAGGGTGGGTTGGCCGTGCTAAATTGTCCCATAGTGTTCAGGGATGTGCGGGTTAGGGTGGATTGGCCGTGCTAAATTGTCCCATAGTGTCCAGGGATGGGAAGGTTAGGGTGGATTGGCCGTGCTAAATTGTCCCGTAGTGTCCAGGGATGTGCAGGTTAGGGTGGATTGGCCGTGCTAAATTGTCCCATAGTGTTCAGGGATGTGCGGGTTAGGGTGGATTGGCCGTGCTAAATCGTCCCATAGTGCCCAGGGATGTGCGGGTTAGGGTGGATTGGCCGTGCTAAATTGTCCTGTAGTGCCCAGGGATGTGCAGGTTAGGGTGGATTGGCCGTGCTAAATTGTCCCATAGTGTTCAGGGATGTGCGGGTTAGGGTGGATTGGCCGTGCTAAATCGTCCCATAATGTCCAGGGATGGGAAGGTTAGGGTGGATTGGCCGTGCTAAATTGTCCCATAGTGCCCAGGGATGTGCAGGTTAGGGTGGATTGGCCGTGCTAAATTGTCCCATAGTGTTCAGGGATGTGCGGGTTAGGGTGGATTGGCCGTGCTAAATCGTCCCATAATGTCCAGGGATGGGAAGGTTAGGGTGGATTGGCCGTGCTAAATTGTCCCATAGTGCCCAGGGATGTGCAGGTTAGGGTGGGTTAGCCGTGCTAAATTGTCCTGTAGTGCCCAGGGATGTGCGGGTTAGTGTGGATCGGCTGTGCTAAATTGTCCCATAGTGTCCAGGGATGTGCGGGTTAGGGTGGGTTGGCCGTGCTAAATTGTCCCATAGTGCCCAGGGATGTGCGGGTTAGGGTGGGTTGGCCGTGCTAAATCGTCCCATAATGTCCAGGGATGGGAAGGTTAGGGTAGATTGGCCATTGGAAATGCAGGGATAAGTGAGGGTTGTTGTGGATTTATTGGACCAAATGGCCTGCTTTCACATTGTAGGCATTCTATGAAGTGTTATGGAGAGAGGGCAGGCACGTAGATTTGACGCCAAGATGAGATAGCCCTTGATAGTGTTGATGGACTGAATGGCCTACTGCACTACCTTCTTGCTATGCTCTCCGTCACCTATAAAGTTTCACTTTAACGGTATGCTAAAAACTCTTGCAGACTCCCAGCAGTCCACATGCTCCCCTGGCATGAGTCAGGAGTGATGATGTGGTGTCGGACTAGATTGGACAAGGTCAGAAATCACACGACACCAGGTTATAGCCCAACAGGGGGGTTTATTTGAAAACGCAAACTTTTGGAGCCTCGCTCCGAATCAGGAGCAGTGCATCGCAAGCTTGTGTTTTCAAATTAGCCTGTTGGACTATAACCCGGTGACGTGTGACTTCTGACCAAAGCCAGGAGTGCGACGGGGGTGTCTCCACTTGCCTGGATGTGTTATACCTCCAACCACACACCTATCAAGGACAAAGCCTCATCTATTTACATGTTTGCTTTTGTTTTTGTTCGTTCATGGGATGTGGGCATCGCTGGCTGTTCAGAATTTATTGCCTGAATCCTGTTGGCCCTTGGAAAGGTGGTGGTGAACTGTTCCAGTCTGTAGATTGATCCACAATGCTCCTTAGGGAGGGAGTTCCAGGATTCTGACCCAGCGTCACTGAAGGAATGGCCGATATATTTCCCAGTCGGGATGGGGAGTGGCTCGGAGGGGAACGTGCAGGGGGTGGTATTCCCATGTACCTGCTGCCCCTTGTCCTTCTGGATGGAAGTGGTGGTGGGTTTGGAAGGTGCTGTCTAAGGAGCCTCGGTGAGTTGCTGCAGGGCGTCTTGTAGATGGTACACACTGCTGCGACTGAGCGTCGGTGGGTGGAGGGAGTGGGATGTTTGTGGATGTGGTGCCAATCAAAGTGGGGGGCTGCTGTGTCCTGGATGGTGTCGAGCTTCTCGAGTGTTGTTAGGGCTGCCTCCATCCAGGGGCAAGTGGGGGGGTGTTCCCTCACACTCCTGACTTGGGCCTTGTACATGGTGGGACAGGCTTTGGGATGGAGTCAGGAGGTGAGTTATTGGCTGCAGGATTCCTAGCCTCTGACCTGCTGTTGTAGCCACTCTGTCAAGTCTAGTTGGTCAATGGGTGACCCCCAGGACAGTGGGTCACAAGGGGGTCCTTGACTTGGAACTATCAACTCCTTATTGCCAATGTATTCCTATTCCTGGAACTCCGTCCCTAACAGTACAGTGCATCTCCACCGCACCAACTAACCACTGGTGGTTCACCACCTTCTCAGGGGCAATTAGGGATGGGCACTAAATTCTAGCCTTGCTGGCTACGCCCAAGAGCCGTGGGTGAAGTTTTGAAAAGGTTGCGCAGGCATTGACATATTCGAGGAGTTAATTTGGTGCTGATGGTGTGCTTTGCACTAAACATCCACAAAACTAACAATTATGTGGCCGCAATTTCAGAAGTGTGGGTTGACGTTCAGAATCAGTCATCGCGAGGTGGATCTAAGGCTTATTCATTTTTCGATGGGATGTTACTGGGAAGCTCAGCACTATTTTTGAAAATGGAGAGAAAATTCAGAAATCTGGGAGTTCTAGTCCATGATTCTCTGAAGGTTAACGTGTAGGTTGAGTCGGTAGTCAGCAAGGCAAATGCAATGTTGCCATTTATTTCGGGAGGACTAGAATATAAAAGTAGCGATGTACTCATAAGGCTTGATAAGGCCCTGGTCAGGCCACATTTAGAGTATTGTGTGCAGCTGTGGGCCCCATATTTCAGGAAGAATGTACTGGAGCTTGTTCAAAGGAGGTTCACGAGAATGGTCCCAGGAATGGAAAGTTTACCATATGAGGAACGTTTGAGGGCTCTGGGTCTATACTCATTAGAGCTTAGAAGGATGAGGGGAATCTAATTGAAACTTTCAGAATACCGAATGGCCTGGACAGAGTGGATGTTGAGAAGATGTTTCCATTGGTAGGAGAGACCAGGACCTGAGGGCACAGCCTTAGAGTAAAGGGAAGACCTTTCAGAATGGAGATAAGGAGAAACTTCTTCAGCCAGGGGGTGGTGCATCTATGGAATTCACAGACACAGAAGGCTGTGGAGGGCAGGTCATTGACTATATTTAAGACAGAGATAGATAGGTTCTTGATTGTCAAGGGGATCAAGGGTAACGGGGAGAAAAACGGTTGAGAAACTTTTCTCAAGAAGGATCCTGACCCGAAATGTCAGCTTCCCTGCTCCTCTGAGGCTGCCCGGCCTGCTGTGTCCCTCCAGCTCCACACTGCGTTATCTCTGACTCCAGCATCTGCAGCTCTCACTATCTCTGAGAAACTTATCAGCCACGATTGAATGGTGGTACAGACTCAATGGGCCGAATGGCCTAATTTCTGCTCCTATGATCGTATCACCCATCTCAACTTGAGGAACCATTTCCAGAAAGCTGCTAAGCTTTCAACCACATTGCTGATGGGCCTGGAGTTGCATGTAGGCCCGATTTCTTTCCCTCCAATGCATGACATGGATTTTTTATGGCAGTAAACAACAGAACTGTGCTCCCCCGCTGCTGAGATTTATTAATTCACTTAGATACCACAGCAGGGCTCAAACGTCATCCCCAGAGCCTAGGAAACTGCATGGCTAACCCTAACCTTCACATCCCTAACCTAAACCCTAACCCTAACCCTAACCCTAACCCTAACCCTAACCCTAACCTTCACATCCCTAACCTAAACCCTAACCCTAACCCTAGGCATCCTTGTGGAGAAGAGGGGGTTGTATGAACAGTGCATTATGGATAATGCACAGTGAATTCCTACAGCAGGCCATTCAGCCCATCTAGTCCACATCAACCTTCCAAAGGGCATCCCGCCCCGACCTATAACCCCGCATTTTGCACGGCCAACCCACCCTAACCCGCACATCCCTGGGCACTATGGGGTAATTTAGCACGGCCAATCCACCCTAACCCGCACATCCCTGGACACTATGGAACAATTTAGCACGGCCAATCCACCCTAACCCGCACATCCCTGGGCACTATGGGACAATTTAGCACGGCCAACCCACCCTAACGCGCACATCCCTGGGCACTATGGGACAATTTAGCACGGCCAACCCACCCTAACCCGCACATCCCTGGGCACTATGGGACAATTTAGCACGGCCAACCCACCCTAACCCGCACATCCCTGGGCACTATGGGACAATTTAGCACGGCCAATCCACCCTAACCTGCACATCCCTGGGCACTATGGGACAATTTAGCACGGCCAATCCACCCTAACCTGCACATCCCTGGGCACTATGGGGTAATTTAGCACGGCCAATCCACCCTAACCCGCACATCCTGGGCACTATGGGACAATTTAGCATGGCCAACCCACCCTAACCCGCACATCCCTGGGCACTACGGGACAATTTAGCACGGCCAATCCACCCTAACCTGCACATCCCTGGACACTACGGGACAATTTAGGATGGCCAACCCACCCTAACTCGCACATCACTGGACACTACGGGACAAGTTAGCACGGCCAATCCACCCTAACCCACACAACCCTGGGCACTCTGGGACAATTTAACACGGCCAACCCACCCTAACCTGCACATCCAAGGGCACTATGGGACAGTTTAGCACGGCCAATCCACCATAGCCTGGGCTGTGGGAGGAAACCAGAGCACCTGCAGGAAAACCTAGGCAGATACAGACAGCCGCCCGAGGGTGGGATCGAACCTGGATCCTTGGCGCTGTGAGGCAGTAGCGATCTGCTACACCGTTCGCTGGTTACATGCGTTCCAGCTGCCAGCTCAAACTGCCATTGTTAATGTTCCTGACCATAGCTCATTGACCCCAAGCAGTAACCCTGTTTCTGCCTCGCCAAGCAATTGCTCTCATTTTTGGGGTTATGCTCCCACTATTACTGGGGTCATGGGAACACAGGAAGGAGGAGGGCATTTGGCTCATTCAGAACGGTCTGTCCTTCATTCAGATCTGCTTATTAATTCCTGCATTATCCTGATGTCCACGCAGATCATTTGGGGTGGACGCTGCATCAGTGGCGTGGACGGCCAGGCACCCCCGTTTGATTCCACCTTTGGGTGACTGGTCGCGAGGAGTTTGCACATTCTCCCCGTGTCTGTGTGGGTTTCTTCCGGGTGCTCCGGTTTCCTCCCGCAGTCCAAAGATGTGCAGGTTAGGGTGCATTGGCCATGCTAAATTACCCCATTGTGCCCAGGGATGTGCAGGTTAGGGTGGATTGGCCATCCTAAATTGTCCCATAGTGCCCAGGGATGTGCGGTTTAGGGTGTGTTGGCCGTGCTAAATTGTCCCATAGTGTCCAGGGATGTGCAGGTTAGGGTGGATTGGCCGTGCTAAATTGTCCCATAGTGCCCAGGGATGTGCTAAATTGTCCCATAGAGTCCAGGGATGTGCAGGTTAGCGTGGATTGGCCGTGCTAAATTGTCCCATAGTGCCCAGGGATGTGCGGGTTAGGGTGGATTGGCCATCCTAAATTACCCCATAGTGCCCAGGGATGTGCAGGTTAGGGTGGATTGGCCGTGCTAAATTGTCCCATAGTGCCCAGGGTTGTGCAGGTTAGGGTGGATTGGCCGTGCTAAATTGTCCCATAGTGCCCAGGGATGTGCGGGTTAGGGTGGATTGGCCGTGCTAAATTGTCCCGTAGTGCCCAGGGATGTGCAGGTTAGGGTGGATTGGCCGTGCTAAATTGTCCCATAGTGCCCAGGGATGTGCGGGTTAGGGTGGATTGGACATGGGGAATGTAGGGGTTACAGGGATTGGGAGGATTAGGACGGAGTCTTTGGGCTGAAAGGCCTGCTCCTACGCTGTCTGGGTTTAATGAGATGCCGAGTGCAGTGTAATTGTTGATCAGTTTGTGTTGAACGGAAATGAAGGAAAGGTTGGGGGATCCATTATGGAAAAGCAATGAGGAGACAGAGGAGAGTTGTCCTGCCTGGCTTTAGTCCCAGACCTTGGCATTGAAAGAGCAGTGTCCAACATGACCCGTGACAGTACTAAAGAAAGGGCAGTCTATTTTTAAGCTCGGAGCGCAATGAATGCTTTTATTTTATTTACGAACATTTATTTAATGGAATGCGCAGTGCCCTTACAAGCACTGAGATCTGAAACCCAACTGGGGTCAAGGCAGGTGTGGAGCACAATGCCTGGTCTGTTGTGTTTTGGCGTTGGCCGGTGAGAGGGACGGAGACGGAAGAGGGCAGAGGGGTTTGTGCCATTCAGAAGCCCATCGCCAGCCTGGGGTGGGTGGAGGTGGGAGCGGGCACAGCTCCAGACCAGATTGCAGAGGGATGCCGCACTGAGCAAGCAGCAAGCTGGATATTTCAGTGGAATCTGGGAGTCATTGTCATCATGTGCAGTGCTTTCTCACGTGTGTGTGAGAGTGTGAGAGTGTGAGAGAGAGTGAGAGTGTGAGAGAGAGAGTGAGAGTGTGAGAGTGTGAGAGAGAGTGAGAGAGTGTGAGAGAGAGAGAGTGTGAGAGTGTGAGAGACAGTGAGAGTGAGAGAGTGAGTGTGAGTGTATCTATGAGTGCGTGTGTGCATGTGAGTGTGAGTGTATCTATGAGTGCGTGTGTGCATGTGAGTGTGTGTATGCGTGAATGTCTGTGTGTGCATGTGTTCGCACGCGAGTATGCATGTGTATGTGTGCGTTTGCATGTGTGTGTGTGTAAGTGTGAGTGTGTGCTTGTGTATGTGTGTGCTTGTATGTGTGCGTGTGTGTGTGTGCATGTGAATCTGTGTGTGCATGTGATTGTGTGCTTGTATGTGTGTGTGAGTGAGTGAGTGTGTACAAGTAAGCATGTGTGTGCAGGAGTGTGTGTGTGTGTGTGTGTGTGTGTGTATGCGTGTTTGTCAGTGTGCGTGTTCGTCAGTATGCGTGTGTTTGTAAGTGTGTGTGTCAGAGTAAGTGCATATGTGTGTGTGTGCACATGTGTGTGTGAATATGCGTTTGTGTGAGTGTGTGTCAGTGTGTGAGTCAGTGTGTGTGTGTGTGTATGTATGTCTGTGAGTGTAAGCGTGTGTGTGTGTGTGAGAGAGAGAGAGAGAGATAGAGTGTGTGTGTGAAAGAGTGTGTGTGCGTGAGTGTGTGTGTGTGCATGTGTGTGTCTGTGTGATTGTGTATGTGTGTATGTGCACGTGCGTGTGTGTGTGTGAGTATGCGTCTTCGTCAGTATGCGCGTTTAAGTGTGTGTGTGTCTGAATAAGTGCGTATGCATGTGTGTGCGAGTATGTGTGTGTGTGTTTGTGTGAGCGTGCATGTGTGTATGTGTTTGCGTGTGTGTGAGTGTGTGTGTGAGTATGTTTGTGCATGCTTGAATGTGTGTGTGTGTGTGTGTGTGTGTGAGTGTGTGAGTGTGTGCATGTGCATTCCTGTTAAAAATGTTTTCCTGTCGGGTGTACTATCATTGACCCCAGTTGAATGGTTTGGTCAAATTGTTTCAGAGGGCAGTTAAGGGACAGCCAAGTTGCTCTCGGGGTATGGAGTCACCTGTAAACAGAGCGAGTAAGGATGGCAGATTTCCTTATCTGAAGGGATATTAGTGAACCAGATGGAGATTTAAACGTACAGAATAGGTGCAGGACTACACCATTGGCCCTGCACCGCCACCCAACATGATCGCAGCTGACCATGCCATCACAATATCCCACTCCTGCTTTCTGTCCATATCCCTTGATCCCTTTATCCGCAAGGGCCATGTCTGGCTCTCTAATGAACAGGCCCCAACAGCTTCCTGTGGGAGAGAATTCCACAGGCTCCCAACCCTCAGAGTGAAGAAAGTCGACCTCATTTCAGCCCTGAATGGCTTTACCCTTTATTCTTAGACTGTGACCGCAGGTTCCCCAGTGCACCCATTCCGTCCAGTCCCAGAAGCATATGTCTTTATGAGATAACACCCCCCTGGCCCCACCTCATTCTTCAAAACACAAGACAGGTTCTTACTCGACTGTTTGTTGAACGTAAAGCTGCCGTGGTGGGATTTGGTCCTGTATTCCCTAGAGCCATGAATTTCAGCATCTCAGTTGCTTGTTCGATGAGATTATGGCCTTGCACAACAGCTCCCTGCTGTGCTTATGGACGTCCCTGTGTGTGTGTGTGTATCTGTGTGTGCGCATTGTGAGCGTGTGTGTGTGTGTGTGTGTGTGCATGTGTGAGAGTGTGAGTGTGCGTGCATGCGTTTTTGTGTGTGTGTTTGTGTGTGAGCATGTGTGCGAGCGTGTGTGCATGCGTGAGCACGTGCATGAGCGTGTGTGTGAGTGTGCGTGCGTGCGTGAGCGTGTGTGTGTGTGTGTGTGAGAGAGTGTGTATGTGTGTGTGAGAGAGTGTGTATGAGCGTGTGAGTGTGCGTGCGTGCGTATGTGCGTGCGAGAGAGCATGTATCTTTCTGGTTGTGGCTATGTGTAATTTGCGTGTGGGTGTGTGGTTTTATTTGCCTTTTGGGACTTCACTGACTCTTGGAGAGTCCACATTTACTGTGTGGAATGTGGCAACAGTGCGAATATTTGAAATTCAATTTTCTGACATGAAATGGGTGGCACCGTGGCCCAGTGGTTAGCACAGCTGGCTCTTAATGCCAGGGACCCACGTACAATCCCACCCTCGATCAACTATCTGTGTGGAGTGTGCACGTTCACCCTCTGTCTGCGTGTGGTTTCCTCCGGGTGCTCCGGTTTCCACCCACAGTCCAAAAATGTGCAGGTTAGGGTGGATTGGCCATGCTAAATTACCCCATAGTGCCCAGGGACGAGCGGGTTAGGGGTGGGTTGGCCGTGCTAAATTGTCCCATAGTGCTCAGGGATGTGCGGGTTAGGGTGGATTGGCCATGCTAAATTGTCCCATAGTGCCCAGGGATGTGCGGGTTAGGGTGGGTTGGCCATGCTAACTTGTCCCATAGTGCCCAGGGATGTGCAGGTTAGGGTGGCTCTGCAGTGCTAAATTGTCCCATAGTGCCCAGGGATGTGCAGGTTCGGATGGATTGGAGGTGCTAAATTGTCCCATAGTGTCCAGGGATGTGCGGGTTAGGGTGGATTAGCCGTGCTAACTTGTCCCATAGTGCCCAGGGATATGCAGGTTAGGGTGGATTGGCCGTGCCAACTTGTCCCATAGTGCCCAGGGATGTGCAGGTTAGGGTGGATTGGCCGTGCTAAATTGTCCCATAGTGCCCAGGGATGTGTGGGTTAGGGTGGATTAGCCGTGCTAACTTGTCCCACAGTGCCCAGGGAGGTGCAGGTCAGGGTGGATTGGCCGTGCTAAATTGTCCCATAGTGCCCAGGGATGTGCAGGTTAGGGTGGCTTGGCCGTGCTAAATTGTCCCATTGTGCCCAGGGATGTGCAGGTCAGGGTGGCTTGGCCGTGCTAAATTGTCCCATAGTGCCCAGGGATGTGCAGGTTAGGGTGGATTGGCCGTGCTAAATTGTCCCATAGTGCCCAGGGATGTGCAGGTTAGGGTGGCTTGGCTGTGCTAAATTGTCCCGTAGTGCCCAGGGATGTGCGGGTTAGGGTGGATTGGCTGTGCTAAATTGTCCCATAGTGCCCAGGGATGTGCAGTTTAGGGTGGATTGACCATGCTAAATTGCCCCATAGTGCCCAGGGATGTGCAGGTTAGGGTGGCTTGGCCGTGCTAAATTGTCCCATAGTGCCCAGGGATATACAGGTTAGGGTGGATTGGCCGTGCTAAATTGTCCCATAGTGCCCAGGGATGTGCAGGTTAGGGTGGATTGGCCGTGCTAAATTGTCCCATTGTGCCCAGGCCGTGCTAAATTACCATATAGTGTCCATGGGTTTGCAGATTTGCTGGGTTATAGGGAGATGGTTCCGGGTAGAATATCCAAGGGTCGGTGTAGACTGGTTGGGCCGAAGGGCCTGTTACCACTCTGTGGGGATTCAATGAATAAAAATGAAGGATGAAGACAGGCTATTGAGTATACCCCCCCTCCACCCGGTACATCAGCCCTCCTGCTAAAACCCATCCCTCTACTATCCCAGGGAAGAAGGTTTGGAATAAAGTTTGGAAAATGGACAGAATGTAGAACAAGAGGCACAATGATAGAAGTTTATAAAATAATGAGAGATATAGATAAAGTTAACGGTAGTCGTCCTTTCCCTCAGGTGGGGGTATTTCAAGACTAGGGGCACATTTTTAAGGTGAGAAGAGAGAGATTTTAAAAAATATAAGGGGCAATTTTTTGTGAACATGTGTGGAATGAACTTCCAGAGGAAGTGGTGGATGTGGGTACAGTTACAACGTATAAAAGAATTTGGATAAGGTCATGAAACAGAGAAAGGTTTGGAGGGATATGGGCCAGAGGAGGCAGGTGGGACTAGTTTAGTTTGTGATTATGGTCAGCACGGACTGGTTGGACCAAAGGGTCTGTTTCCATGCTGTATGACAATGAGAGGAAGAAGCCATGGGGGATAGAGAGTGTAGATTTGTAGGGAGAACAGGAAGAAAGTTAAAAGGTGACAGAACAAGATAAATATGTGATGCATGAGCAGAAACAGGCCATTCGGTGTTCCCAGCCTGTCCCCTACCCCCAGGTTGATCACAGGGAAAAGAGGGGAAATAATTGTTGGGCCGAAGGGCCTGTTACCACTCTGTGGGGATTCAATGAATAAAAATGAAATGAAGGATGAAGACAGGCTATTGGAAAAAAGTTGCCCACTTATGGAATTGTGTCACTGGGCAGGGACACACTGACTATAACCAGTGCCAAATCCGTCAGCAACTCTGTTCCTGGCCGAACAGCATTCAGACAGCATGTATCCTGACAGTTTAAAAGTGTGTGCGTGTGCGTGTGTGTGTGCGTGAGAGAGTGTGCATGTGCAAGTGTGCGTGAGAGAGTGTGTGTGTGTGTGCGAGAGAGAGAGTGTGTGTCTGTGTGTGTGTCTGTGTGTGTGTGTATGTGTCTGCATGTGTGTGCGCGTGCATGTGCATGTGTGCGTGTGTGTGTGCGCGTCTGCATATGTGTGTGTGTGTGCGTGAGAGTGTGTGTGTGCGTCTGCATATGTGTGTGCGTGTGTGTGTGTGCGTGCGTGCGTGCGTGTATGTATGTGTGTGTGCGTGAGAGTGTGTGTGTGCGTGAGAGTGTGTGTGTGCGTGTCTGCATATGTGTGCGTGTGCGCGTGCGTGTGTGTGTGTGTCTGCATATGTGTGTGTGTGTGCGTGAGAGTGTGTGTGTGCGTGAGAGTGTGTGTGTGTGTCTGCATATGTGTGTGCGTGTGTGTGTGTGCGTGCGTGCGTGTATGTATGTATGTGTGTGTGCGTGAGAGTGTGTGTGTGCGCGTGAGAGTGTGTGTGTGTGTGTCTGCATATGTGTGTGCGTGTGCGTGTGTGTGTGTGAGAGAGTGTGTGTGTGTGTCTGCATATGTGTGTGCGCGTGTGTGTGTGTGTGTCTGCATATGTGTGTGTGTGTGCATGTGCGTGTGCGTGTGTGTGTGTGTGAGAGAGTGTGTGTGTGTGTCTGCATATGTGTGTGTGTGTGCGTGTGCGTGTGCGTGTGTGTGTGTGAGAGAGTGTGTGTGTGTGTCTGCATATGTGTGTGTGTGTGCGTGTGCGTGTGTGAGAGAGTGTGTGTGTGTGTCTGCATATGTGTGTGTGTGCGTGTGCGTGTGCATGTGTGTGTGTGAGAGAGTGTGTGTGTGTGTGTCTGCATATGTGTGTGCGTGTGCGTGTGTGTGTGTGAGAGAGTGTGTGTGTGTCTGCATATGTGTGTGTGTGTGTGCGTGTGTATGTGTGAGAGAGAGATATTTTTCACCGTAGTTGACTGTGATTGCTAGCAGCAGAGGGTCTTATGTTGTGTCTGATTAGTCCTCGTGACTTCACTTTGCGATGGTGCTCTGCGTGTTTTAAAATTACTGCTCTGAGTTTGAGTCATTTGGAGACAGCGCACTGATTTATTGGGCTCGCCCTGTTAATATTCAGTTATGTGGACTGAAAGTGAATCGCAAAACTCAATTTTGCTGCAGGCCACGTAACCCAGGGCTAATACAACTTGGAGACCTGTGATAATGGGAACTGCAGATGCTGGAGAATCCAAGATAACAAAGGGTGGAGCTGGATGAACACAGCAGGCCAAGCAGCATCTCAGGTGCACAAAAGCTGATGTTTCGGGCCTAGACCCTTCATCAGAGGAACAACTTGGAGACTTGGGCTGTTTTCTAGGGGACTCATGTTTGAATCCCATTAAGGCAGCTGGTGGAATTCCAATTAACCTCATAAGCTGTTGAATCAAAAGCTATTCACCTGTGACAACTGTTGTTGATGGTTGTAAAAACCTATCACTGACAAGGGAGGGAAATTTACACCCAACCTGGTGTACGCGTGACTCCAAACCTGCAGCTATGTGCCTGGTTCTTAAATGCCCCCAGAAATGGTTCCTCAGTTCAAGGGCCAATTTAGGGATAGGCAGTCAATGCTGAATTTGGGAAAAAGAAACAGCTGTTCAGAGACTCCAGAATGAAAGCGTTCGAACGTAAGAAACAGGAGCAGGTGTAGGCCATTCAGCCCCTCCAGCCTGCTCGCCCCATTCAATAAGATCATGGTTCAGCTTTTCATGGACTCAGCTCCATTTACCGGCCCACTCACCGTAACCCTTAATCCCCTTACTGTTCAAAAATGTATTAAAAACATTCAACGAGGCAGCCTCACTGTGCAGGGACTTCCACAGATTCACAAACCTTTGGGTGAAGAAATTCCTCCTCATTTCAGTCCTAAATCAGCTCCCCCTTATTTTGAAACTAAGCCCCCTCATCCTAGGCTCACCCACCAATGGGAACACCCCCCCACTTCTATCTTATCTGTTCCCTTCGTAGTTTTATATGTTTCAATGAGATCCCCCCCTCATTCTTCTAAATTCCAGCGAGTACAATCCCAGTCTCGTCAATCTGTCCGAATAAGCCAACCCTCTCAACTCTGGAGCTAACCCAGTGAACCTCCCTCTGCACCCCCTCCAGTGTCAGTCCATCCCTTCTCAAGTAAGGGGACCAAAACTGTACCCAGTACTCCAGGTGTGTCCTCACCAGGACCCTATACATCTGCAGCATAGCCTCCCTGTTTTCAAACGCCATCCCTCTGGGAATGAAGGACAATATCCCATTCACCTTCCTATTTGGAATGTTTCCTTTTTAAAAAATTCTCACTGTGTTCTTCGACATGTTTTGAAACAGGCAAACGGAAATGGATTGAAGCGGGGGTGGGGGGGATGGGTAACGAAAGGGATATTCACCCAGGGAAGGCATCATAAGGCTATTGAGCTACAGCTGACACCTGATGATACATCCCCGGCTCACTCCTGTGCCTCCTGCGCACTTATTCTATTTCAAAAATGTACTTTATTCATCAACATTGTATACATACAGTTGCTAAAGCAATTCAGTTTCTTTTATCCATTCATGGGATGTGGGCATCACTGGCCAGGCCCAGCATTTATTGCCCCATCCCTAATTGCCCAGAGGGCACTTCAGAGTCAACCACATTGCTGTGGGCCTGGAGTCACATGCAGGCCAGACCAGGTGAGGATGGCAGTTTCCTTCCCTAAAGGACGTTGGGGAAACCATGTGGGATTTTCTGACAATCGGCTATGGGCTCATGGTCGTCGTTAGATTCTTAATTCCAGAATTTTTTTTAAAAAATGAATTCAAATTCCACCATCTGCCGTGGGTCCTGGGTCTCCAGCAATAATACACCTGGGCGTTGTTGCCCCTTTGTTGCTCATAGTGTGTAAGTTAGATACCTTGGGAATTGCAGGGTTACAGGGATGGGATGAGCCTGGGTGGGATGCTCTTGGGAGAATTGGCATGGGCTTGTTGGGTAGCATGGCCTGTTTCCACACTGTAGGGATTCTATAATAGAAAGTAAGGTTGTTGAATTCCCAAGTGGAAGATGAGATGTCAATCTTCCAGTTTCCATTTAATTTTAACATTGATGTTTGGCCTCAATCACTCACAACACACCACTGATGACTCCCCTATTTTTCTACCTTTCTTAATGGAACAAACCCTTTCTATGTCCAGAAAGTCAAGCCTCGGATTGGGATAAGGACCCCAGCTCATCTCCCGAAAAAGAAAACTACTGGTTCAGAGTCAACACCAACTGACTCTCTTACAGCCAAACTACTTTTAAAAGAAATATTTTTTGATAAATGGGTTAAAGAACTCGCATCCGGTATCACACGAGATTATTTTTAATCATTGCTGAAGTCGTTGAGTCATACAAGATGGAAACAGAATCTTCAATCCAACTCGTCCATGCTGACCATAATCCCAATCTGAACTATTTGCATTTGGCCCATAGCCATCTAAACCCTCTGTATTAGCGTACCTGTTCCAAATCTCTTGGGAACGTTGTAATTGTGCCCACCTCTACCAATTCCTCCGGTAGCCCATTCCATATACGTACCAACCCCATAAGGGAAGTGCTGCCCCTCAGGTCCCTTTCCTTCTCTCATCATGAACCTATCTGGCCTAGTTCTGAACACTGCCCCCCGCCCCCCTCAACCTCCTGCCCTTTTCCCTGGAAAGGACCTTGATTATTCACCTTATCTACGACCCCATGACCTTATAAACCTCTGCGAGCTTCCTTTGCATATTCATGGGATTTGGATGTTGTGCATTTGTTGCCCCTCCCTAGTTGCCCCTCAAAAAGGTCATGGTGAGCTGCCATCTTGAATTACTGCGCCACATACTGTACATAGAGCCACAATTTCATGAGAGAGCGAATTCCAGGATTTTCATCCAGTGACACTGAAGGAACGGTGATGTATTTCCAAGTCAGGAGATGGCCCGGAGGGGCGTTCCCCTGTATCTGCTGCCCTTGTCCTTTGAGATGGAAGTGGTTGTGGGTCTGTCCGAGGAATTTTTGTAAATTTCTGCGGCGAATCGGAGATTATGCTCACTACAACATGCACTGCAGAAAGTCAAAAATTCTCATATCACTCTGAGGGTGTGTGCGTGCGTGTGCGTGTGCGTGTGTGCACACGCGTATGTGAGAGAGTGTACGTGTGCATGAGTGTGTCTTTCTGTGTGTGCACATGTGTGTGTGCGCGTGTGCGTCGGGGCGGGGGCGGGGGGGGCGGCGGCGGTGGTGAGGTGGATTCGGAATCGGGACAGGCCAGAGGGGTGCAGCAGTCTGATCAAAATGATTTTCTTTCGCACCCCAACAAGTATCCCCAGCCCACAGACTCCCATCCTTGCCCCTGGCCACGGGCTCCAATATTCCACCCTGGCGTGCACTTCCCACAGCCCACTGTGGAGGAGCTGCAAATGTTGGCATGTTGGCAGTGACGGCCTGCTAGCCTCAATGGGCATTGCAACCTCAATTATTTGTGCTATGTGTGGTTAGGTGTCGCCTGGAGAACGTATTGGCGCGAATGTTACATCCATTACCCTCTGCCACAGTGAATGGTTTGTTTCAGGGACATAGAAAGTGGCCTGGACCATTCTGCCCCTCGGGCCTGTTGTGTGATTCGATCAGCTTAGACTGGGCCTACAATCTCCCCCTCAGCCTTAGGGGGTTTTGTGAGTTAGACAGGTACAACATAATGTGAGATACAGACTCGAACTTCCTCTACACTGTCCCCCTTCAAACACTCCCCAGGGCAGGGACAGCACAGGGTTAGATACAGAGTAAAGCTCCCTCTACACTGTCCCCCATCAAACACTCTCCAGGACAGGGACAGCACGGGGTTAGATTGAGAGTAAAGCTTCCTCTACACTGTCTGCCCCGCCCCTTCAAACACTCCCCAGGGCAGGGACAGCACAGGGTTAGATACAGAGTAAAGCTCCCTCTACACTGTCCCCCATCAAACACTCCCCAGGAAGAGTACAGGGGGGAATTAGGACAAACAAATAAAATGTTTTTGAATCGTTAGGTTTTAAGGAACATCTGAAAGGAGATAGAGATCAGGGTGATTTAGGGAGGGATCTCTAGACCCTGGGCCCGAAGCGGCAGAATGCACTGTGTATCACTGATGAAGCGACTGGAATTATTGGCAGAGGAGACCAGGGTTGAATGAGCTCTCGTGCACATACCTTGGATGCTTGAGGATGTAACAGAGAGAAAGTTGGATGTGGTCATGTCATTACAGTCATACTTGTAGAGATGTATGGCACAGAAACAGACCCTTCGGCCCAACTGGTCCATGCTGACCAGATATCCTAAACTAATCTAGTCCCATTTGCCAGCATTTGGCCCATATCCCTCTTAACTCTTCCTGTTCATGTCCCCATCCAGATGCCTTTTACCAGCCTCCACCACTTCCTTCCACACACGCACCACCCTCTGCTTGAAAAAGCTGCCCCTCAGGTCCCTTTTAAATCTTTCCCCACTCGCTTTAAACCTACGCCCCTCTAGTTTTGGACTCCCCCACCCCTGGGGTAAAGACCTTGACTATTCACCCTATCCATGCCCTTCATGATTTTCTAAACCTCTCTCAGGTCACCCCTCAGCCTCCGACGCTCCAGGGGAAAATAGCCCCAGGCTATTCAGCCCCTCCCTGTAGCTCAAACCCTCCAACATCCTTGTAAATCTTTTCTGAACCCTTTCAAGTTTCGCAAAATCCTTCCTACAGCAGGGAGACCAGGACTGAACACAGTATTCCAAACCAATGTCCTGTACAGCTGCAACAAGACTCTCCTAACCCCTATTGTAGGGTGATTTTGAAATGGTGAATTTTAAAATTGATGCATTGGTAAACGGAAACATCATCACGGCAGCTTCCTGAGAACTGCCTTTCTCTCCCCATGTCCCCTGGCTGTAGACAGTGACTCCCAATGGGAACCCTATGCACTGGTATCAGAGATAATAGGAGCTGCAGATGCTGGAGAATCTGAGATAACAAGGTGTAGAGCCAGCTTGTTACCGCTATGCACTTAGAACATTACAGCACAGTGCAGGCCCTTCAGCCCTCGATGTTGTGCCGACCTGTCATACCGATCTCAAGCCCATCTAACCTACACTATTCCATGTATGCCCATATGCTTATCCAATGACGACTTAAATGTACCTAAAGTTGGCGAATCTACTACCGTTGCAGGCAAAGTGTTCCATTCCCTTACTACTCTCTGAGTAAAGAAACTACCTCTGACATCTGTCCTATATCTTTCACCCCTCAATTTAAAGCTATGCCCCCTCGTGCTCGCCATCACCATCCTAGGAAAAAGGCTCTCCCTATCCACCCTATCTAACCCTCTGATTATTTTATATGTCTCAATATTTTATATGTCTCAATGTGGCAGTTCTGTACCTTGTATGATGCAGGGGCTTTGCATGATGCAACTCATGTAAGGTATGGTATTTCATTTACAATGTGTCACAGTAAGCCTCTGAGGAATGTACTTTCAAGTTCTGTTATTGCCTCTGACTTTCGGTGGAGTAACTTTACAAGACTCTACGCAGAGTAACCAAATCGCGACGCACCCTGTTTCCTGCACTTTCTTACAACACTTTAGGTACTAGCATTGCCCTGTGTCAACTTTGTTGACGGTAATCCAGTCACCCAATTTATAGACTCTGGTTTCTACGTAAGTCCCGCATCTCCCTGTGCTGTGCCTGGGTGATTTCACTCCAGCGGTTGATGTAGCGATGGCCTAAGTACGCTTGGCTGTTTGGAGAAATGGGAGAAACGGGATTTGTGGGACAGGATAGAGGCTCAGAGCTTCCCATTCCCACTCTTGTAGAATCTCTACAGGGTGGAAAGAGGCCATTCAGCCCCTGGAGTCCCACCCTATCCCCATTGCCAATCCATTTAACCTACATACCGCTGGACAGACTACGGGGCAATTTAGCACGGCCAATCCACCCCAACCTGCACATCTTTGAAGTGTGGAGGTGGGGGGGGTGGTGGGAGAACCCAGAGGGGAACCCATGCAGAGACAGGGACAATGTGCAAACTCCACGCAGACGGTCGCCCGAGGGTGGGATCGAACCCGTGCCCCTGGCGCTGTGAGGTAGCGGCGCTAGCCACTGTGCCGCCCCCACTCATTGTCCATCTGCGGAAAAGGGCAAATTAGTTCAAGGGGGACTCATACAGTATAAAAAGGAGGCTATTTGGCCCCTCTAGGGCGAACAAGCCCTGTTTGCTCACATGGCTGAGGTCTTTCATTCCTCAAACCATGCTAATGGTTCAGAGGCCTTGTGACACATCTGGAGCCTCCCAGCTGTTGTTATGTAGAAGGGTTGAGCAGGGAGTAAGTGGAACCAGGCAACAAGTGATGGTTACCTGTTAATTAAGGAATATTTGGGTGAACAAGTGGTCAGTCACGTTGGAGGCCTGCAATGTACAAGTAGAAATGGGACTGACTAGGGAAGACCGTGCCTGAAAACACCTCACCTCTTAACTTCTGGTGTTTGGCGTCTGCCAGAAGCTGTAAATCTTTCCAAGCTGCCTGATGCACAGATGTGAGAGACACGCTCTCCTGGGCCACCACCCTACAGCTGGCAAACCACCGGATTAATTCCCTGTACTGTTCCATGGCCCCAGCCCTTGGAACTGAGGATCGGCGAGATAACAAACCATTCTTGTGAAACTCCTCCTTGGTACCATTTCACTGCCGCGGTTAAATGCTTGGAGCTGGTACAGTGTTGTGTAGAGATCCGCACAATTTCCTCACTTCTGTACTTTGTGCCTAGAGGGATATTATTAAGCCGCAGAGGGTTCGGAAGAGATTTCCTGGATCTTGCCTGGAATAGAGGGTATGAGGAGAGGCTGGGACTTTTTTCACTGGAGTGTAGGAGGTTGAGGGGGGGCACCTTATAGAGGTTTAGAAAATCACGGGGGCCACAGATAAGATGAAAGGTGGGTGTCCTTTCCCTTGGGTGGGGGATTTCAAGACTAGGGGGCATTATTTTTAAGGTGGGAGGAGGACAATTTAAAAAAGGGGACAACTTTTTCACACCCTCTGTGTGCTTCCAGAGGAAGTGTTGGGTGTGGGCACAGTTACAATGTTTAAAAGACATTTAGATAAGGACATGAACAGGCAAAGGTTTGGAGGGATATGGGCCAGGGGCAGGCAGGGGGACTAGTTTAGTTTAGTTTGGGTCAGCATGGACTAGATGGACCGAAGGGTCTGGTCCCGTGCTGTAGGACTCTGTAACCCCTGTATGTCACCTTAACTGTCTTCTAAAATTCTCCTTGTCAAAGCCTTTGTATATTTCAATATATATGTATATATAAGGTGGTCAGTCTGTGTATATAGTGAGCATGCCTGTGTACAGAGTCTATATAAAAGTGCAGTCAATACAGCGTGGAGCTGGAGGAACACAACAGGCCAGGCAGCAGTAGCAGAGCCAACGTTTTGGGACTGGATCCTTCACCAGGACAGAATCGTCGACTCTTCTGCTGCTCTGATGCTGCCTGACCCTGCTGTGTTCCCCCAGTTCCACGCTGCATCAGCTCTGACTCCAGCATCTGCAGTTCTTGCTGTCCCGATATTCGCCCATGTACAAAGTATGGAAGGAAGGACACCTTTCGCTGAAGCAGTATCTCGGTGAGAGTTCAGGAAAGCGGAGGCAGGACTGTTTGTGGGGCAGAGAACAAAGTCACTTCGACTGGAATACGGAATCTCATTAATGCTCTCCTACGATATCACTTGATAGTATCAAATATCTTAGCGATCAGTAAATATTTGCACCTGTCCACTGCCCACAGTCCAAAACTGGGACTCGGCCTGCTTTTAGTGTTACTGGCAGAATTCTTGATGAGGCTAGTTGGCTCTGAGTTGGGTTTCAAGAGACAAACCTGCACACCCCCCCACCCCACAACCCTGTACACATACCCTCCTTTCCCAGTTCTACAGAGGGCTGCGCTGCTTGGGATGGGTTGGTGTTCCTTAAATATTACTGGCCTGGTCCGGGAGTGGGGGTGGATGGGTTGGGGGAGAAATGTGTATGAGAGAGGGAGAGGGTCCCTCAATGAACTGAGGGCTCATCTCACATTAAACTCTTCCCTCCTGCTGTCTACAATAGAATGGAACAGAAAGTTGAGATAACAAAGTGTGGAGCTGAATGAACACAGCAGGCCAAGCAGCATCTTTGGAGCACAAAAGCTGACATTTCGGGCCTAGACCCTTCATCAGCAAAAAGGGTCTAGGCCCGAAACGTCAGCTTTTGTGCTCCTGAGATGCTGCTTGGCCTGCTGTGTTCATCCAGCTCCACACTCAGTTATCTCGGATTCTCCAGCATCTGCTGGAACAGAGAGTTGTTGCTCCGTGTGCTTTCACACAAAACAAAATACCCCGATATGTTTTATAAGTCACCATACCCAGGGCCTAAACAAAAATACTAATCTTAAAAATACTAGTTCTAGACCCAATCTTGCACACTTTGAAATTGAATGGTCCCTATTAGATCTACTCGTGATGGCGTTCTGTAATTATATCGATCACACATTACCCACTGCAGTCTGACACTGTATAGCTATGGTTCTTTGTACCTTTAGGACATCAGTTAAAGGGTGTGGTTTATCACTGGGACCTGAAAGAGACATACTCTTGGCCTCAGGACCATTGCTGGAGAGAGACCAGGCCAAATACTTCATCGACAGAGCTGCCTCTCCAGCAATGGTCCTGAGGCCAAGAGTATGTCTCTTTCAGGTCCCAGTGATAAACCACACCCTTTAACTGATGTCCTAAAGGTACAAAGAGCCATAGCTATACAGTGTCAGACAAATAGCCCCATTCTAATGGAGCAAGGAGACGAGGGGGAGGTTTAATCAGCCCGTTCAGACATTTTATGACACTCCACTGCAGCTGATGAGTTCTGAAGCCAGGCTTTCTGTTGAAAGACATAGAGACTTGCTCTTGAGTGTATTAAAGCTGACAGGACAGCGGCTTAATAAGGCATGCAGCATTCTTGGCTTTATTCATACAGCCATAGGGTACAGAGCTGTCACGGTGAACCTATATGGGACACTGATCAGATCTCAGCTGGAGCATTGAAGAGAATAGAATAGCCTTATTCGTCTCATATACTCAACGAGTACAGTGAAGAGTCACCACTTAGACGACCGAACAAAAGTACCGAGGCACAGCTTCCTTAGTTACAGGATTTGTTCTAGAAATGAAATATCCAGCATGACAGAAAAGGGTTCAGTACAGCAAACCGTGCTGGCACTTCGCTGCCAGTTGGCACCGGGCTCTGGCTCCACACCATACTGTAAATACACACCGGGAGGGCGCTGTGCCAGATCCGGGAGGCCTCTGCGCCGGGCCCAGCAGGTTGCCGTGGGAGTCCTCTGCGAGAGGCCTCTGCGCCAGGCCCAGCAGGTTGCTGTGGGAGTCCTCTGCGAGAGGCCTCTGCGCCAGGCCCAGAGGTTTTTGAGAGAGGCTTGTTGTGGGAGGTATCTGCACCATGCCCAGAGGTTGCTGTGGGAGGCCTCTGCGAGAGGTGCTGTGCCAGGCCAGGAGGTTGCTGTGGGAGGCTGCTGCACCAGGCCTGGAGATTGCTATGGGAGGCTGCTGCACCAGGCCAGGACGTTGCTATGCTAAGCCTCCGAGAGAAGCCACTGCACCAGGCCAGGAGGTTGCTATGGGAGGCCTCTGCGAGAGGCCACTGCACCAGGCCAGGAGGTTGCTATGGGAGGCCTCTGTGAGAGGCCACTGCACCAGGCCAGGAGGTTGCTATGGGAGGCCTCTGCGAGAGGCCACTGTACCAGGCCAGGAGGCTGCTATGGGAGGCCTCTGCGTGAGGCCACTGTACCAGGCCTGGAGGTTGCTATGGAAGGCCTCTGCGAGAGACCACTGCACCAGGCCCAGGAGGTTGCTATGGGAGGCCTCTGCACAGAGCAGATAGGAAGGATCGAAGACCAGAGGGCCATGATTTAAAGCATTTTGCGGGAGAGACAGTGACAAAAGTGAGGGGAGGAAATATCCAAGCGTGTTCAATAAAGAGGGCCTTTACTTAAATAGAAACTTTGAGCAGAGTTGTAGAGAAAAGGCCAGACATTGGTGCAAATTCAAAACACACTGAAGGAGGGCCATTGCAGCCATGATGGGCCAAGTGGCCCTACTTCAGTGGAATCCTGCAAGGCTCCCCTCTTAAACAGGGCAAGACTTCCTCCTGCAAAGATGATGCAGAACAATAGCCAGCATGAACTGCAGGAGACGTCAGGAATGATTGGGCGTGTGGCCTGTCACTAGTTACTCATTGATCGTTTGTTCAGGAATGTGGCATTCGTTCTTACAAAAGAATTTCAGATATCAGCCCAACTCAGGTCGACCTGCGGTAGCCTCATCCGCTGGGGAAACAGCCTTTGTCCTCAGCAAACAGTTTGTCACTGCAGATGAGACAGGCGTGTCGGACTGAAACTGGAGATCCTACAGGAGGGTGCGGCTCTGTCTGTCTAGACTGTGAGGTTAGATGTTTCCTGCCTTGTGGGCTGAGCAGGGTTTGAAGTGCAGTCCTCATCATCGGACTGTCATGCCTGTGAAACTGATGCTGTTCAACTGACCGCACAGGAAGGCCAGCTCCTCACACTTCAGGAAGGGCACCTCTATCGCTGAGAATGCTGGAGAAACTCAGCAGGTCCAGCAGCATGTGTGGAGGGAGAGAGAGTCAACGTTTCGACTTTTAGAGTCACACAGCACGGAAACAGACCCTTCAGCCCACCCAGCCTGTGCCGAACATAATCCCAAACTAAGATAACAAAGTGTGGGGCTGGATGAACACACCAGGCCAAGCAGCATCTTAGGAGGAAAAAAGCTGATGTTTCGGGCCTAGACCCTTCATCAGAAAAGAGGGATGGGAAGAGAATTCTGAAATAAATAGAGAGAGGGGGGGAGGTGGACCGCAGATGGAGAGAAGAGAAGATACGTGGAGAGTATAGATGGGGAGGTAGGGAGGGGATAGGTCAGTCCAGGGAGGACGGAAGGTCAAGGGGCCGGGATGAGGTTACACCACTATCCCTGTGAACTCCTCCCCGGGTTCAGAAGGGATTTACCAGGATGTTGCCAGGTGGGGAAGGTTTGAGTTATAAAGAAAGGCTGGGACTTTTTTTAAAACTGGTGCATACGATGTTCAGAGGTGACCTTATAGAGGTTC
The DNA here is from genome assembly GCF_030684315.1 of Stegostoma tigrinum. NCBI lineage: Eukaryota > Metazoa > Chordata > Chondrichthyes > Orectolobiformes > Stegostomatidae > Stegostoma > Stegostoma tigrinum. The sequence goes on along the minus strand of NC_081395.1, from coordinate 8,091,635 downwards.
AGATCATCATAGAATCCCTACAGCGTGGAAACAGGCCCTTTGCCCAAAAGGTCCACACCGATCCTCAGAGCATCCCACCCAGACCCATCCACCCTAACCCGCACATCCCTGGACACTATAGGACAATTTAGCACGGCCAATCCACCCCTAACCTGCACATCCCTGGGCACTATGGGACAATTTAGCACGGCCAACCCACCCTAACCTGCACATCCCTGGGCACTATGGGACAATTTAGCACGGCCAACCCACCCTAACCTGCACATCCTTGGACTGTGGGAGGAAACCGGAGCATCCGGAGGAACCCGGGGAGAGTGTGTAAAACTCTCCACACACAGTCACCTGAGGGTGGGATCGAACTGGGGTCCCTGGTACCATGAGGCAGCTGTGCTAACCGCTGAGCCACCGTGTATAAAAACACGGGGGGCAGGTATAGATAGGGTTAATGATTGGTGTCTTTTCCCTGTGATGGGGGCCTTGAAGACGGGGTGGGGGGCTCACATTTATAAGGCGAGAGATTTAAAAAAAATACACACGGGGCAAATTTTTTACACAGAGGGTGGTCCGTGTGTGGCATGAGCTTCCAGAGGAAGTGGCGGGTGTGGGTACAGTTACAGCGTTTAAAAGATATTTGGATAAGTACATGAACAGGGAAAGGTTTGGACGGATATGGACCAGGAGCAGGCAGGCGGGACTGGTTTAGTTTAGGGGTTATGGTTGGCACGGACTGGTGTTTATGCCCGGCGAAGGATAGCTGCTTGGCAAAATCAGGTTCTGGTGCCCTGAAGTGCCTCGGGCGACATCAGGCAGGACTTATGAGTCTCCAGAGCCTGGATCGGGCCTGCTGTCTGCGAACTGAAGGCTTTGAGAGGGCTGACAGTTGAGTGACAGGTATTGTAGTGACTTCTCTACTGAACTGCACCCAGCGCTTGCTGTCACCCTCGGTCTGGCATCAAACTGCAGGGCTGGTGCCTTCAAGCCAAGCTGAACGCAGACGCCGAGAACCTGGGTTTTTAAACGCACAGGGTCTGGTCGGGTGTGGGGGGAGCACCGGGAATCAGCTCCCTTTGCCTCTGCAGGTTATTGGAGTGCCGTCCTCGTTCATCAGCTACAGAGAGCCTGACTTGGCCTCGTTTTAAGATTTCCAGCAGAAACCTCCCCCACCCTGGCCGCCCGAAGGAGAGTCCAGCTGTTTTGTCTTTCACTTCCCACATAAAAGGCTGCGAGGGTGGGGGAGAGCTCCCCTTTTGCTGGAGTTCTGGCAGTTCCAGTGACCCAGCGACTTTCCCGCGGAGAGTTCAGGTCCATTTCGTTTCAGGGGAGGGCAGGCCTTATACTGCCAGCGTAGATGTTTAAGCACCATGTGGGACGCTGGAACTCTGCTTCAGCCCTGCACCACCGACCAGTCCCATTTCCTAATCAGTGGCCGCTCACCTGGGTAACTTGCCCTTAGTTTTACGAGCTGCAGTCTTCCAATATCTGGACTTGAGATTCTCTCTGGGAATGGAAAGCTTGTTGCGATTAACAGGATGAGAGAGGGAAAGAATGATCCTGAAGCAAGTGAGATCTAAGGGCAGAATTAGGCCTTTCAGCCCATTAAGTCTGCTCTGCCATTCGATCATGACCAATAGGATTCTAAACCCAACTCGCCTGCCTTCTCCCCATAACCCTTACCAATCAAGAACCTAATTATGTCTGACTTAGAGAGACTCAATGACTTGGATTCATGCATTCCAGATTCACCACCCCCTGGCTGAGGAAATTCCCCCTCATCTCAGTTCTGAGGCAGTGCCCTCAGGTCCCGATCTCTCCTACTTGTGGAAACATCTCCTCCACATCTGCTCTAGCCAGGCCTCACAGTATTCTGTGAGTTTCAATCACATCTTCCCCTCCTTCTCGATACCCATAGGTAGAGGCCTCTGCAACTCCTCCCATGACAAGCTTTTCACCCCGAAAGTTGTAGAATCCCTACAGAGTGGGAGCAGGCCTTTTGGCCCATCAAGCCCACGCCGACCCTCCGAAGAGCATCCCACCCAGACCCATATCCTATCCCTGTAACCCTGCATTTTCCCACAGCTACCCCGCCTTAGCGTGAGCATCCTGGACACTGCTGGGGCAATTTGGCGCATCTTCAGACTGTGTGGGAGGAAACCGGAGCATCCGGAGGGAACCCACGCAGAGATGGGGGGGGGGAGAATAGAACATAGAACATAGAACATTACAGCACAGTACAGGCCCTTTGGCCCTCGATGTTGTGCCGACCTGTCATGCCGATCTCAAGCCCATCTAACCTACACTATTCCATGTACGTCCATATGCTTATCCAATGATGACTTAAATGTACCTAAAGTTGGCGAATCTACTACCGTCTACTACCGAGAATGTGCAAACCCTACACAGACAGTCGCCCGAGGGTGGGATTGAACCTGGGTCCCTGGCACTGTGAGGCAGCGGCGCTAACCACCGAGCCACCGTGCCTTGTAAACCTCCTCTGTGCACCTCCCCCTCCAATGCCAGAGACGGGGGATTGGCTCAACATGAGGAAGGACATTCTTGCTATTGAGGGAGTGCAGCGTAGGTTCATGTGGTCAATTCCCGGAATGGCAGGTCTATCATATGTTGAAAGATTGGAGCGACTGGGCTTGTATACACTTGAGTTCAGGAGGATGAGGGGGGATTTGATTGAGACGTATAAGATAATTAAATGATTGGACACTCTGGAGGCAGGAAGCATGTTTCTGTTGATGGGGGGAGTCCAGAACCAGAGGACACTGTTTAAAAATAAGGGGTAGGCCATTTAGAACAGAGTTGAGGAGAAACTTCTTCACCCAGAGTGTGGTGGATATAAGCAATGCTCTGCCCCAGAAGGCTGTGGAGGCCAGGTCTCTGGAAGCTTTCAAGAAAGAGATGGATAGAGCTCTTAAAGATAGTGGAATCAAGGGTTATGGGGATAAGGCAGGAACAGGATACTGATTGTGAATGCTCAGCCATGACCATAATGAAGGGTGGTGCTGGCTCGAAGTGCCGAATGGCCTACCCCAGCACCCATTGTCTATTGTCTAAAACAGAAATTTGCTGGAGAAACTCAGCAGGCCTGTCAGTGTCCATGGAGGGTTGAAAGCAGAGTTACGAGCCTTGGGTCCAGTGACCCTTGTTCAGAATCATGTTTCTATCCTCAGTGAGACTCCTGCTTTTAGAATGGGGAAGGCCTTGAGTTGAATCAAGGGCTACAGGGAGAGTGCAGGGAAGTGGAGTTGAAATGCCCATCGACCAAGAATAAATGGCAGAGTGGACTTGATGGGCTGAATGGCCTTACTTTCACACCTGTGTCTTATGGACTTGATTAAGGTCTTTGTGAGAGCACGCTATATGAGATGGAAGCCGTTGTTGGGGAGATCAGAACCAGGGGCTATAAAAACTGTTGCCATGCGGTAAAATCGGAGTGGGAGGCTTCAGGAGAATTGTCTTCAACCAGGAAAGGAAAGGACTTGGGATTCTGGGATAAATCTACAATACAGTTGGCGTTTCTCATTCCCGCTCGATGTTCTCCTGTGAGACAGTATTCCCCAACCTTCACAGCTTCATGACTCCCTCTCCATTTGAAACATGTCATGTAATTAACATAAAAATGCATCACCTCATACTCCCTGACATCTGCCACTTTGCTTGCCAATACCCTGTTGCAGCTTCCTTTGGTCTTCGAAAGAATTGACGTCTTTGCCTGCTCAGATATTGCTTACAAGTTTTGACACCTTTCCCCTCCTGCTTAGTATCTGGGTCATTGATAGTTGCAAATGGTCGAAAGTATACTGTTTCAGCCTCTGAGTTTGAGCTCCCTTTCTTCACTCGTGAGACCCTGTTTCATTTCATCCTGCTGCTCAAATGTTGTCGATTTGAACTCTGGTGTGTTACTTCCCTTCATCGCAACAGGACAAGGATTATTTGCTGATGAGCCCTGTTTATTCAGGGAGGGTCACTCACTCCCTGTGTGGCTGTCTGAAGCACAGCTGCTCTGAGGGTTACTCGCAGTCTTAATGTGCAGAGTTCAAGGACTAATCGGCCAAGTAAGGGTCATTCACTGTAAGGGTATAGTCACTGCTAATGTAGAATTTTACCTGCTGCTTGTTGACAATGTGGTTTGAAGGTGAGAGACAGAGGGAGGTGGTGGACGGTTGCTTTTTAGACTGGAAGTCTGCGACCAGCGCCGTGCCACAGGGACCGGTGCTGCGTCCACTGCTTTTCGTCCTGTGAACGATTTGGATGTGAATGTAGGAGGTACGGTTAACAAGTTTGCAGGTGACACCAAAATTGGAGATGTAGTGGACAGCGAAGAAGGTTATCTCATGGTGAAATGGGACCTTGATCCGATGGGCCGAGGAGTGGCAGATGGAGTTTAATTTAGATAACTGTGAGGTGCTGCGTTTTGGACGGGCAAGTCAGGGCAGGACTTATACACTCAATGGTGAGGCCGTGGGGAGTGTTGCTGAACAAAGAGACTTTGGAGTACAGGATCATAGTTTCTTGAAAGTGGAGTTGCAGGTGGACAGGGCGGTGAGGAAAGTGTTCGGTACACTTGCCTTTATTGGCCAGTGCATTGAGGGTAGGAGTTGGGAGGGTCATGTTGTGGCTATATAGGACATTGGTTAGGGCCACTTTTGCGATACTGCATTCAATTCTGTTCTCCCTGCTCTAGGAAAGATGTTGTGAAACATGAAAGGGTTCAGAAAAGATTTACAAGGATGTTGCCAGGGTTGGAGGGTTTGAGCTACAGGGAGGGGCTGAATAGGCTGGAGCTATTTTCCCTGGAGCGTCAGAGGCTGAGGGGTGACCTTACAGAGGTTTATAAAACCATGAGGGGCATGGGTAGGGTGCTTTGTTGAGGTCTTTTCCCCAGGGTAGGGGAGCCCAAAACTAGAGAGACATAGGCTTAAGGTGAGAGGGGAAAGATTTAAAAGGGACCTAAGGGGTACGTTTCTCACACAGAGGGTGGTGCGTGTATAGAACGAGCTGCCAGAGGAAGTGGTGGGGGTTGGTACAATTACAGCATTTAAAAGGCATCTGGATGGGCACATGAACAGGAAGGGTTTAGAGGGATATGGGCCAAATGGGACTGGATTAATTTAGGATATCTGGTTGGCATGAACAATTTGGACCATTGTTTTTTGCTGTAGACCATAAGACCATAAGACATAGGAGTGGATGTAAGGCCATTCGGCCCCTCGAGACCACTCCACCATTGAAATCATGGCTGATGGGCATTTCAACTCCACTTCCCTGCACTCTCCCCGTAGCCCTTGATTCCTTTTGAGATCAAGAATTTGTCAATCTCTGCCTTGAAGGCATCCAACGTCCCGGCCTCCACTGCACTCTGCAGCAATGAATTCCACAAGCCCACCACTCTCTGGCTGAAGAAATGTCCCCTCATTTCAGTTTTAAATTTACCCCCTCTAATTTTAAGGCTGTGCCCACGGGTCCCAGTCTCCCCGCCTAACAGAAACAACTTCCCAGCATCCACCCTTTCTAAGCCATGCATTATCTTGTATGTTTCTATTGGATCTTCCCTCAACCTTCTAAACTCTAATGAGTACAATCCCAGGATCCTTAGCCATTCATCATACATTAAACCTACCATTCCAGGGATCATCCGTGTGGATCTGTGCTGGACACACTCCAGGGCTAGTATGTCCTTTCTGAGGTGTGGGGCCCAAAATTGGACACAGTATTCTAAATGGGGCCTAACTAGAGCCTTATAAAGCCTCAGAAGCACATCACTGCTTTTATATTCCAACCCTTTTGAGATAAATGACAACATTACATTCGCTTTCTTAATCATGGACTCTACCTGCAAGTTAACCTTTAGACAATCCTGGACCAACACTCCCAGATCCCTTTGTAGAACTCTATGAGCCTCTTCTGGAGGACTGTGTCCAGTTCTGGTCACACAGTTACAGGAAGGATATTATGAAGCTGGAGAAGATTCAGAACAGATTGACCAGGATGTTGCTGGGTCTGGAAAGTGTGAGTTCCAAAGAAAGACTGGATAGGCTGGGACTTTTTCCACTGGAGCGTAGGAGGCTGAGGCGTGACCTCATTGAAGATTATAAAATTATGAGGATTATAGATAAAGTAAATGGTAGCTGTCTTTTCCCTGGGATGATAAATTTCAAGACTGGGGTCTCATTTTTAAGGGGAGAGGAGAGAGATTTGAAAAAGACATGAGGAGCAATTATTTTACACAGGAGGTGGTTCATGTGTGCAATGAGTAGAAGTGTTGGGTGTGGGTACAGTTACAGCGTTTAAAAGAGATTTGGATAAGGACGTGAACAGGGAAAGGTTTGGAGGGATGTGGGCCAGGAGCAGGCCGGTGGGACTAGTTTATTTTGGGATTGTGGTCAGCACGGACTGGTCAGGCCGAAGGGTCTTTCCGTGCTGGATGACTATGTGACAATAACTACACAGTAGGGTCAGCTTCACATCACTGTGTCAATGTAGATGCCCTTTATTCGGCTGGATAAGGAAGATCTAACTGCATGTTGTTCTCGGATGTTCGGCAACCGAAGGCGTCATCCGTGGAACTGCACCAGCTCTCCAGCTGAGCATCTCACCTCGTCTCATTGTCCCCATAACCCTCCTTCTCAACGAAGCATTGAATCGCTTCCCAAGTGGCTCCCTTAAACCTGCCTTCATCTGACTCTCAGGCAGTACATTCCAGTCCACACAGAGCAATGCGTGACTCACAGGAACTGTACCGAGTCACTGTTTACTCAGAGATTCTCACAGTGGAGCCTTACGTAGTCACTGCACAGTCAACAGGGTAAGGATTAGTCATTCCGCAGTGCCCATTCCCTACGCTTTCTTGTGTAATTGTGTTACAGCTGCCGTCTATTCAGCAGGGAAGGGGTTAACCCTCGCTGAAGAACTGAAACGTTGCTGGCAAAACGTTCGTGATCTCTTTATTCACGGTATTGTTTACTTCCTAGTGGGACCTATTTGAAACATCTGGAAGATGTTGCCTGCCCCTGGCTCGCAAACACTTAATGTTTCGGGGTTTTTTGTTTCATTATTTCGAGTTAATGAACTGACCCGACAGTCACAAAACGACCAGACTCCTGCCCTGCTCTGCACCTTACTGGCAGGAATTCACAGTATCCTCTATTGTCCTCAGCTGCTGGTGACACTGTTGCAGTTAGGGCCATGGGGCAGCTGATAAATACACATAGGCTGTTAATGTACCTGGGGTCTGGGCAGGCAGACACACTGAGGGAAGACATGACTGGTTCATGAGTTGGGGGTGGGGGTTTTGATGGGAACCAGAGAACAAATTTAACCCGAGGCCTATTAGCACAGCCAACCCACCCTAACCTGCACACCCCTGGGCACTATGGGACAATTTAGCACGGCCAATCCACCCTAACCAGCACATCCCTGTGCACTATGGGACAATTTAGCACGGCCAGAGACGCCAACAGATCGAAGAACCTGGGACTATTCCCAAGGGAGAGAAGGCAGCTGACAGGGAGATCAGATGGAAGTGTTCAAAATCCCGAAAGGGCTGGGTAAAATTGATCGGGGTTGGGGGGTGGAGAATAAAATGAGCTAGTAAAAGAACGTCGAAGGAGAGGGCGCAAATTTAAAATGTTGTGAAGTGAGGGGAAAAGGATTTCACCCAGGTGAGCAGTCAGGGTGGAGATATGGTGCAGGAAGGTTCAACTGAGGCATTCGAGAGGGGTCTATTTGTAGATTACTTGGAGACACAGCAGGGGAAAGGCAGGAGACTGACACCAGGGTATAGAACCGATACAATCTCAATGGGCCAAAAGGCTTTGTAATGATTCCCACGATGGGCGCAGAGTAAATTCGGAAAGAGCAGAAAACAAGCTGGTTCCTGAAAATAGGGTTAATAGCACCTGGGTTCAAATCCAATTGCACATTCTCCCCCAGTTTTGTCCCACAGCCCAAACACGTGCAGGCTGGGGTGGGTTGGCCGTGCTAAATTGTCCCATAGTGCCCAGGGATGTGCAGGTTAGGGTGGGTTGGCCGTGCTAAATTGTCCCATAGTGCCCAGGGATGTGCGGGTTAGGGTGGATTGGCCGTGCTAAATTGTCCCATAGTGCCCAGGGATGTGCGGGTTAGTGTGGGTTGGCCGTGCTAAATTGTCCCATAGTGCCCAGGGATGTGCAGGTTAGGGTGGGTTGGCCATGCTAACTTGCCCCATAGTGCCCAGGGATGTGCAGGTTCGGGTGGATTGGCCGTGCTAAATTGTCCCATAGTACCCAGGGATGTGCAGGTTAGGGTGGATTGGCACAGTGCCGAGGGATGTGCAGGCTGGGTTGGTTAGCTGTGGGAAATGCAGGGTTGTAGGGGCAGGTTTGGGCGGGATGCCCTTCAGTGGGTTGGTGTGAATTGCTGAGCGACATGGCCCGTTTCCACACTCTAGGGATTCTGTAATAGCATAGTAAATCGCTATTCTGTGCTGTCTTTCAATGCTCTTCCGATCAAAATGCATCACCTCTCATGTCTTTGGAGTTCTGTTGTTTTAATCACGGCTTGAATCCTTCAATCTCTGCTTTTATAGAGTCTTAGAGCCTTCAGCCCAACTCGTCCATGCCGACCAGATATCCTAAATTAATCTAGTCCCATTTGCCAGCATTTGGCCCATATCCTTCTAAATGCTTCCTCTCCATGTCCCCATCCAGATGCCTTTTAAATGTTGTCATTGTACCAGCCTCCACCACTTCCTCTGGCAGCTCATTCCATACACGCACCACCCTCTGTGTGAAAAAGATGCCCCTCAGGTCCCTTTTAAATCATCCCCCTCTCACCTTAAACCTATGCCCCTCTTGTTTTGCACGCCCCCATCCAGAGGAAAAGACCTTGTCTATTCACCCTATCCATGCGCCCCCATGATTTTATAAACCTCTATAAAGATCACCCCTCAGCCTCCGACACTCCAGAGAAAATAGCCCCAGTCTATTCAGCCCATGAGCCGTCAGACAGTTGGGGCACTTTGGCACATTGGGTGGTAGCAAAATCAAAACCAATGTACCCGAGCTGGGCACTGTGCCCCAAACCTGCAGTATGCATAAGCCCACACTCCCCCCCAAAGCAATATGTTACAAGGAGGTCAGAGACTTTGTGAGAATAGTACTTCAATTCCCCAGATTTAAAATCTCGAAGCCAAAATTTGACTATCATTTTTGTTTTTCTAAACAATGTAGGAGTTGGCACGAAGCCCAGGATTGGGAAGGGTTACTGGGGGAAGTTGCACTGAAATCTTGAAGTGCCTTCACACTCCCATAGTCTACTTCCAAGAATGTGGCTCTGAAACTGGAGAACTTAAATGGAGGATTTGCATTGCCTTACAAAGACCAATCTAAAGTGTGCGCCATGAATTGGAGTCTCATACAAGCTCATGTTTATGGTCCACTGAGTTGTCGTCCTATCATTTCCAAACCAATTTGATCAGTATAGCTACATTTCCTCCTATACCTCAGGGGTATCTGATGATGTAGTGGAGTTGGCACTGGACTGACCCCTGAGGAGCTGAGTTCAGTTCCCATCACGGTTGATAGTGAAAGTTGAATTCGATTAATAAATCCGGAACTATTTTTTTTTAAAGTTAGCCAAACAAGAGTAGGCCCCTTCTAGCCTGCTCCACCATTCAGTAACAAAAGTCAATAGTTGGCCTAATTTTAACCTCAACTCTACATTCCTACATTCCACCAGCACCCCCCCCAGTCATAGAATATAAAACACTACAGCACAGTACAGGCCCTTAAGCCCTTGACATTGCGCCAACCTGTGAAACTAATCTGAAGCCTATCCAACCTAAACTATTCCATTCTCATCCCTATGTTTATCCAGTGACCATTTAAATGCCCTTAAACTTGGCGAGTCTGCTACTGTTGCAGGCAGGGCATTCCACGCCCTTACTACTCTGAGTAAAGAACCTACCTCTGACATCTGTCCTGTATCTATCACCCCTCAATTTAAAGCTATGTCCCCTCATGCTCGCCATCACCATCGGAGGAAAAAGGCTCTCACTGTCCACCCTATCTGATCATCTTATTTGTCTCTATTAGGTCACTTCTTAACCTTCTTCTCTCTAACGAAACAGCCTCAAGTCCCTCAGCCTTTCCTCATAAGACCTTCCCTCCATACCAGGCACCATCCCAATAAACCTCCTCTACACCCTTTCCAATGCTTCCACATCCTTCCTATAATGCGGAGACCAGAACTGTACACAATACTCCAAGTGCAGCCGCACCAGAGTTTTGTACAGCTGCAACGTGACCTCATGGCTCCGAAACTCAATCCCTCTACCAATAAAACCTAACACACCGTACGCCTTCTTAACAACCCTATCAACCTGGGTGGCACCTTTCAGGGGTCTATGCATATGGACAGCGAGATCTCTCTGCTCATCAACACCACCAAGAATCTTACCATTAAGAATCTTCCAGCCCCTCGATCATCTGTCTTTGCCTGAAAAAATATTTAAAGGTTTTGCCTTCCCTGCCTTTTTGCAGGAGGGGATGTTTCGTGGTAACTGTTGGTAATTGTTGTAAATGCTTCTCTGGTTCACCGCTAGCCTTTAGGGAGGGAAATCTGCCTTCCTTACCTAGTCTGACATATATGTGACTCCAGACCCACAGCAAGGCGGTTGGGTCTGAACTGGTCAGTGAGCCTTGCAGTCCAGGAGGGCTTAGCAGTGAGCATCAAACACTGGCCTTGCCAGCGAGACCCACAACCCACAAAAGAATTCCATATTCTCACCACCCCCTGGGTAAGTGAGGCTTCCCCCTGGTGGATTTCTTGGTGAGTATCCCACATTGAAATGTGGCTGTTTGGGTGGAGAGGGGTTACAGTTCTCCTGACAGTGCAGAAGGATCTGGGTGACTTGTTACACAAGCCACATGAAGCTTTAATGCACACTTGCATTTCAGTAAAACAAACAAAGACAAGACTTAACGCAATTAAAACTAAGGCCTTGGATAGTGCTACAGAACAGAGAGACCTAGGGGCTCAGGTACATAACTCTGAACTTTGCATCACAGGTAGGCAGGGCAGGGGTTAAGAAGGTACTTAGCACACTTGCCTTCATTTCTCAGACCTTTGGGGACTTCATGCTGGGGTCATACAGGACATTGCTGAGGCCTCTTCTGAAGTACTGTGTCCAGGATGTGAGTTTGCTCGCTGAGCTGGAAGGTTAGTTTTCGGACGTTTCGTCACCTTTTTTTTTATTTGAAAAAAATATACTTTATTCGTAAGATGTACAAAAAATAAAACATATTTACACACCTACCCAGTCATGCAAGCCGCTCCGGGTTACCCAGGGGGTACATACACCAACTAAAGGAAAAAAAAACAAAACAGAAAAAAAAAACAAAGCAAAGAAAATACCCCAGCAGTCGTCACCCCGCACAGCCCCAGTTGGCCCCCTGACCAGTTGGGGGAGGCGCCAGCTGGGCCCAGTTACCAGATAGAATTCTTTTCCCTTTTCTGGACGAGGGGGCTCATACGGTGGTCTTTCCCCACCGCGCCTTGGCGGCAGCTGCCCCAAGCTTTAGCGCGTCCCTCAGCACGTAGCCCTGGACCTTGGAGTGCGCCAGTCTGCAACACTCGGTCGGGGTCAGTTCTTTCAGCTGGCAGACCAGCAAGTTGCGGGCAGACCAAAGAGCGTCTTTCACCGCATTGATGGTCCTCCAGGCGCAGTTGATGTTGGTCTCGGTGTGCGTCCCGGGAAACAGCCCGTAGAGCAGGAGTCCCGCGTCACGGAGCTGCTCGGGACGAACCTCGACAAATACCACTGCATCCCCCTCCAGACCTCCTGTGCATAGGCACACTCCAGAAGGAGGTGATCAACAGTCTCGTCCCCCCCGCAGCCACCTCGAGGGCAGCGTGCGGTGGTGCAGAGATTCCGGGCATGCATAAAGGATCTCACTGGCAGAGCCCCTCTCACCGCCAGCCAAGCAATGTCCTTGTGCTTGTTTGAAAGTTCTGGCGATGAGGCATTCTGCCAAACGACTTTGGCAGTCTGCATGGGGAACCACACGACGGGATCCACCCTCTCCTTTTCCCGAAGGGTCCTGAGGATACTACGTGCTGACCACTGCCTGACGGCCTTGTGGTCAAAGGTGTTTCCTTTCAAAAATTTCTCCACGAAGGACAGGTGGTACGGAACGGTCCAACTACTCGGAGCGTTCCGCGGCAACGAGGCCAGGCCCATCCTTCGCAACACCGGGGACAGGTAGAACCTCAGTAAGTAGTGACACTTGGTGTTTGCGTACTGAGGATCTACGCACAGCTTGATGCAGCCACACACAAAGGTAGCCGTCAGGGCGAGGGTGGCGTTCGGTACGCACTTTCCCCCATTTCCCAGGTCTTTGTACATGGTATCTCTGCGGACCCGGTCCATCCTCGACCCCCAAATGAAGTGGAAGATGGCCCGGGTGACCGCAGCGGCGCAGGTCCAGGTAATAGGCCAGGCCTGCGCCACATACAACAGTACCGAAAGCCCCTCGCACCTGACAACCAGGTTCTTACCCGCGATGGAGAGGGACCGGAGCGTCCACCTGCCCAGCTTCTGCTTAAATTTGGAGATACGCTCCTCCCAAGTCTTAGTGCATGCCCCAGCTCCACCAAACCAAACACCCAGCACCTTCAGGTAGTCTGTCCTGACGGTGAAGGGGATGAAGGAGCGGTCGTCCCAGTTCCCGAAGAACATGACCTCGCTCTTACCCCTATTGACTTTGGCACCCGAGGCCAGTTCAAACTGGCCGCAGATGTCCAACAGCCTACTCACCGACCGACGATCGGTGCAGAAGACGGCGACATCATCCATGTACAGGGAGGTCTTGACCTGAAGGCCTCCGCTGCCTGGGATAGTCACGCCCCTCAGGCTCACGTCCTTCCTGATGGAGGCGGCGAAGGGCTCCACACAGCACACGAACAAGGCAGGAGAGAGCGGGCAGCCCTGCCTGACTCCAGATCTAACAGGAAAACTGTCTGATTCCCACCCGCTGATCGAGACTGCGCTAACGATGTTGGCGTAGAGCAGCCGGATCCAATTGCGGATGCCCTCCCCAAACCCCAATTTGGAGAGGACGTCCCTCATGTAAGCATGAGACACCCTGTCGAAGGCCTTCTCCTGGTCCAGGCTGACGAGGCAGGTGTCCACCCGCCTGTCCTGTACGTAGGCGATCATATCCCTGATGAGCGCGATGCTCTCAGCGATCTTCCTGCCCGGCACAGCACAGGTTTGGTCAGGGTGAATCACCGACTCCAGGACAGACCTGACCCGGTTGGCAATGACCTTGGCCAGGATTTTGTAGTCCACGTTCAAAAGTGAAATGGGACGCCAATTCTTCATTTCTTCCCTCTCCCCCTTCCTCTTGTAAATGAGGGTGATGATGCCCTTCCTCATGGACTTGCACATTTCCCCTGCCCGAAGCGCACTATCGTACACCTCCAGCAGGTCCTGGCCGACCAGGCCCCACAGAGCAGAATACAGCTCGACTGGTAAGCCGTCGCTTCCGGGAGTCCTATTCCTCTGCAAGGACTTGAGGGCTCTGGCCAGCTCGTCCAGGGATATCGGCCGGTCCAGCCACTCCCTCGTGCCGTCGTCTAAGACCTCCGTGATAGACGACAGGAATGACTTGGAGGCCGTGCTGTCCGTGGGCTTCGTGTCGTACAGTCCGGCATAGAAGGATCTGCTGATCCTCAAAACGTCGGGCCGAGACGACGTCACCGAGCCGTCGTCCTCCTTCAGCCGGCTAAGCACAGAGCTCTCTTTGTGCACCTTCTGAAAGAAGAAACGCAAGCACGTCTCGTCCTGCTCCACGGAGCGGACGCTGGACCGGAAGATTATCCTGGAGGCCTCCGCGGCGAAGAGCGAGGCTTGCTGGCCCCTCACCTCGCGGAGGTCCTCCGTGACATCGACCCCCATCAACTGCAGAAGGAGCAGGTTCTGCACCCTTTTCTGGAGTCGCGACAGCTTTCCCCGCCTCTCTCTTGCCTTCTGAACACCCTTGAGGACAAAGAACCTCTTGATGTTCTCCTTCACCGTCTCCCACCAGTCGCCTGGAGACTCAAAGAGGGGTTTCACGGTTCTCCAACCGGTGTACTCCCTCTTAAGCTCCTCGACGTTCTCTGGGGTCAACAGAGTCGTGTTGAGCTTCCACGTCCCCTTGCCGGCCGGCTGGTCGTCCTGTAAGTGACAGTCGGCCAACAGGAGGCAGTGGTCAGAGAAGAACACCGGCTCGACACCAGTGGATCTGACCGAGAACGTCCGTGACACAAACAGGAAGTCTATCCTTGAGCGGATAGACCCGTCTGGCGACGACCAGGTGTACCTCTGCTGCGCTCTGTCTGCAGGGGTGCTGAAGACGTCGAGCAGCTTGGCGTCCTTCACCTTGCCCATCAGAAATCTGGACGTGACGTCCAGTTGAATCCCCCCACCCGCTGTCCCCACGCCGGATCTTCCATCTGCATCGATGATGCAGTTGAAGTCTCCGCCTAGGATGACCGGCCTGGACGTAGCCAGCAGGGGTGGAAGCCGCTGCAGGACGTCCAACCGCTCACTCCGTACCACTGGGGCGTACACGTTGATCAGCCTCAGGGGAGCATTCCTGTAGGTGATGTCAGCCACTAGGAGGCGCCGCCCCACCACCTCCTGAACTTGAGAGATGGTGAAGTTGTGCCCCCGCAGCAGAATAGCCAGGCCCGAGGAGCAACAGTCGTTACCCCCCGACCAGATCGAAGGCCCACAGGTCCAGGCGCCGGACCATTTCCCGTACCTGCCGAGGTGTGGTATCCCGCACTCCTGCAGAAACAGGAGGTCCGCCTTGATGGTGGTCAGGTAGGCCAACGTGGACACACATCTCGCGGTGGACTTGACGCTGCGCACATTAATGCTCGCAACTCGTACCCCCATCGTGGGCAGTGACCGCAGTACCCTCCCCAGGTCCAAGGTCCAGCCCCTCCATCTGTCCCTTCATGCCCATTGCCTGGGCTAACTGCTGGACGCTCTCTGGGCTCAGGAAACCATCTGTGCTGCCTTCCGGGTGGCATCCCCCCGTCAGGGGTGCGGAGGCAGGAGGGTCCGGCTCCGGACCAGGCTGGGGACGCGCTGTTTCCTCCTTCCCGCCTGGAAGTTCCGGGGGGCCCTCCAGTGCTCCAGCGGCACTTGACTGGGTGTCGGAGTGAGCCTCAGGACGCCTCCCGTCACCAGGAAGCGGGGTGCTGCTTTCCTTCCCCGTCGAGACCTTTAACTTCTGCTTCGGGTGGGCCCTCTCCGAATCCTCCTCGTCAGAGGAGCTCTTATAGCCCCCCTGTAGCTGCCTCTTCCCTTCTGATTGTTGCGGTTCCTGGGCCCGTCGACGCACCTTCCTCCTCGCTTTCCGGACTGTAGTCCACTCCCCTGGGTTGCCTGCCGCCGCCTCCATTGGCTCCGGGTTGTCGGGGGGGATCGGAGCCTGCAGGGGTGCTTTGCTGGCCTCGGGCCCATCCTGCAGGGCTGGGCCCTCCTGCACGGCCTGGCCCTCCTGCACATTAGTGGGGTCCTTGCTGGGCCCTGGTGCCTTCCTCTCCTCCGGGGGGGCTGGCCCCGCATTTCCCCTGCCGGCGACCTGGGCGTAGGTGGTACCCCGCCGCGGGCATGCCCTATAGAGGTGGCCCACTTCCCCGCAAAGGTTGCAGCTTCTCTCTCGTGGGCAATCCTTTGCAAGGTGTCCCTCCTCCCTGCAGTTCCTGCAGATGGTGGCTTTGCAGTCGGCCGCCATGTGACCTGACCTGCCACAGGCATGGCAGACTTTAGGTTGCCCTGCATAGGTCAGGTAGCCCCTGCTCCCGCCGATCGCGAAGCTGGACGGTGGGTGTGCGACATTCCCGTCTGCGCCCATCCTCAGCGTCACCTTGACCTGTCTCTTACTCGTCCAGATGCCAAAGGGGTCCACCATGTCAGTTAGGTCCCCTTCCACCTTCACGTACCTTCCGAGGAAGGTCAGGACATCAACTGCTGGCACATGCGGGTTGTACATATGTACAGTCACCATATGGCTCCTCTGCGCTGGCATCACAAACAGTGGGACAGCGGTCAATACAGAGAGGGGGCCCTCACCTCCTTTCTCCTTGAAAACCTCCAGGAAGCGCTCGCAAAGCTTGGCACTCCGGAAGGTCACATCGTAAAAAACCCCCTCCGGGGAAATCCTGCAGGCAGTAAATGTCCGCAGCAGCGAACCCACAACAGTCCAACAGGACCCTCTTCACGAAGAAGGTGTGGTCCACAGGCGCACCTTCATCCACCTTCTTTACAGAAACACGCATGGTGTTCCGGACCCCCTGACCTGGGGCACGAGCACTTGCCGCAGCCATCGTTGCAGGTTGGCTGCTCCCCTGAACCAGCGTTAGGCCGAAGCCAGCATTAAGATCCACTGGTTGCAAGGGTGCACAGCCAACCCGACGTCCTCCTTTCACCTCCAAGATAGCACTCTCCTCCTCTCGGTCCACAAGAGAGTGGGTCTTTATTGTGTTCCAGATGTAAGCTGGTTCACTGAGCTGTAAGGTTTGTCCCCAGATGTTTCGTCACCATTCTAGGTAGCATCAACAGTGAGCCTCCGACGAAGCGCTGGTGTTATGTCCCGCTTTCTATTTATCTGGTTAGGTATCCTTGGGTTGGTGATGTCGTTTCCTGCATTGGTGATGTCATTTCCTCTTCGTTTTCTCAGAGGATGGTAGATGGGCTCCAAATCAATGTGTTGAAATGACATCACCAACGCAGGAAATGACATCACCAACCCAAGGAAACCTAACCAGATAAATAGAAGGCGGGACATAACACCAGCGCTTCGTCGGAGGCTCACTGATGATGTTACCTAGAATGGTGACGAAACATCTGGGGACAAACCTTCCAGCTCAGTGAACCAGCTTACATCTGGAACACAATAAAGACCCACTCTCTTGTGGACCGAGAGGAGGAGAGTGCTATCTTGGAGGTGAAAGGAGGACGTCGGGTTGGCTGTGCACCCTTGCAACCAGTGGATCCTAATGCTGGCTTCGGCCTAACGCTGGTTCAGGGGAGCAGCCAACCTGCAACGATGGCTGCGGCAAGTGCTCGTGCCCCAGGTCAGGGGGTCCGGAACACCATGCGTGTTTCTGTAAAGAAGGTGGATGAAGGTGCGCCTGTGGACCACACCTTCTTCGTGAAGAGGGTCCTGTTGGACTGTTGTGGGTTCGCTGCTGCGGACATTCACTGCCTGCAGGATTTCCCCGGAGGGGGTTTTTTACGATGTGACCTTCCGGAGTGCCAAGCTTTGCGAGCGCTTCCTGGAGGGTTTCAAGGAGAAAGGAGGTGAGGGCTCCCTCTCTGTATTGACCGCTGTCCCACTGTTTGTGACGCCAGCGCAGAGGAGCCGTATGGTGACTGTACACATGTACAACCCGCATGTGCCAGCAGTTGATGTCCTGACCTTCCTCGGAAGGTACGTGAAGGTGGAAGGGGACCTAACTGACATCGTGAACCCCTTTGACATCTGGACCAGTAAGAGGCAGGTCAAGGTGACGCTGAGGATGGGCGCAGACGGGAATGTCGCACACCCACCGCCCAGCTTCGCGATCGGCGGGAGCAGGGGCTACCTGACCTATGCAGGGCAACCTAAAGTCTGCCATGCCTGTGGTAGGTCAGGTCACATGGCGGCCGACTGCAAAGCCACCATCTGCAGGAACTGCAGGGAGGAGGGACACCTTGCAAAGGATTGCCCACGAGAGAGAAGCTGCAACCTTTGCGGGGAAGCGGGCCACTTCTATAGGGCATGCCCGCAGCGGGGTGCCACCTACGCCCAGGTCACCGGCAGGGGCAATGCGGGGCCAGCCCCCCCGGAGGAGAGGAAGGCACCAGGGCCCAGCAAGGACCCCACTAATGTGCAGGAGGGCCAGGCCGTGCAGGAGGGCCCAGCCCTGCAGGATGGGCCCGAGGCCAGCAAAGCACCCCTGCAGGCTCCGATCCCCCCCGACAACCCGGAGCCAATGGAGGCGGCGACAGGCGACCCAGGGGAGTGGACAACAGTCCGGAAAGCGAGGAGGAAGGTGTGTCGACGGGCCCAGGAACCGCAACCATCAGGCGGGAAGAGGCAGCTACAGGGGGGCTATAAGAGCTCCTCTGACGAGGAGGATTCAGAGAGGGCCCACCCGAAGCAGAAGTTAAAGGTCTCGACGGGGAAGGAAAGCAGCACCCCACTTCCAGGTGACGGGAGGCGTCCTGAGGCTCCCTCCGACACCCAGTCAAGTGCCACTGGAGCGCCGGAGGGCCCCCCGGAACTTCCAGGCGGGAAGGAGGAAACAGCGCGTCCCCAGCCTGACCCGGAGCCGGACCCTCCTGCCTCCGCACCCCTGACGGGGGGATGCCACCCGGAAGGCAGCACGGACGGTTTCCTGAGCCCGGAGAGCGTCCAGCAGTTAGCCCAGGCAATGGGCATGAAGGGACAGATGGAGGGGCTGGACCTTGGACCTGGGGAGGGTACTGCGGTCACTGCCCACGATGGGGGTACGAGTTGCAAGCATTAATGTGCGCAGCGTCAAGTCAACCACGAGATGTGTGTCCACGTTGGCCTACCTGACCACCGTCAGGGCGGACCTCCTGTTTCTGCAGGAGTGCGGGATACCACACCTCGGCAGGTACGGGAAATGGTCCGGCGCCTGGACCTGTGGGCCTTCGATCTGGTCGGGGGGTAACGACTGTTGCTCCTCGGGCCTGGCTATTCTGCTGCGGGGGCACAACTTCACCATCTCTCAAGTTCAGGAGGTGGTGGGGGGGCGCCTCCTAGTGGCTGACATCACCTACAGGAATGCTCCCCTGAGGCTGATCAACGTGTACGCCCCAGTGGTACGGAGTGAGCGGTTGGCCATCCTGCAGCGGCTTCCACCCCTGCTGGCTACCTCCAGGCCGGTCATCCTAGGCGGAGACTTCAACTGCATCATCGATGCAGATGGAAGATCCGGCGTGGGGACAGCGGGTGCGGGGAGTCAACTGGACGTCAAGTCCAGATTCCTGATGGGCATGGTGAAGGACGCCAAGCTGCTCGACGTCTTCAGCACCCCTGCAGACGGAGCGCAGCAGAGGTACACCTGGTCGCCGCCAGACGGGTCTATCCGCTCAAGGATAGACTTCCTGTTTGTGTCACGGGCGTTCTCGGTCAGGTCCACCGGCGTCGAGCCGGTGTTCTTCTCTGACCACGGCCTCCTGCTGGCCGACTGTCACTTACAGGACGACCAGCAGTCCGGCAAGGGGACGTGGAAGCTCAACACGACTCTGTTGACCCCAGCGAACGTCGAGGAGCTTAAGAGGGAGTATGCCGGTTGGAGAACCGTGAAACCCCTCTTTGAGTCTCCAGGCGACTGGTGGGAGACGGTGAAGGAGAACATCAAGAGGTTCTTTGTCCTCAAGGGTGTTCAGAAGGCAAGAGAGAGGCGGGGAAAGCTGTCGCGACTCCAGAAAAGGGTGCAGAACCTGGTCCTTCTGCAGTTGATGGGGGTCGATGTCATGGAGGACCTCCGCGAGGTGAGGGGCCAGCAAGCCTCGCTCTTCGCCGCGGAGGCCTCCAGGATAATCTTCCGGTCCAGGGTCCGCTCCGTGGAGCAGGACAAGACGTGCTTGCGTTTCTTCTTTCAGAAGGTGCACAAAGAGAGCTCTGTGCTTAGCCGGCTGAAGGAGGACGACGGCTCAGTGACGTCGTCGCGGCCCGACATTTTGAGGATCAGCAGATCCTTCTATGCCGGACTGTACGACACGAAGCCCACGGACAGCATGGCCTCCGAGTCGTTCCTGTCGTCTATCACGGAGGTCTTAGACGACGGCACGAGGGAGTGGCTGGACCGGCCGATATCCCTGGACGAGCTGGCCAGAGCCCTCAAGTCCTTGCAGAGGAATAGGACTCGCGGAAGCGACGGCTTACCAGTCGAGCTGTATTCTGCTCTGTGCGGCCTGGTCGGCCAGGACCTGCTGGAGGGGTATGATAGTGCGCTTCGGGCAGGGGAAATGTGCAAGTCCATGAGGAAGGGCATCATCACCCTCATTTACAAGAGGAAGGGGGAGAGGGAAGAAATGAAGAATTGGCGTCCCATTTCACTATTGAACGTGGACTACAAAATCCTGGCCAAGGTCATAGCCAACTGGGTCAGGTCTGTCCTGGAGTCGGTGATTCACCCTGACCAAACCTGTGCTGTGCCGGGCAGGAAGATCGCTGAGAGCCTCGCGCTCATCAGGGATACGATCGCCTACGTACAGGACAGGAGGATGGACACCTGCCTCGTCAGCCTGGACCAGGAGAAGGCCTTCGACAGGGTCTCTCATACTTACATGAGGGACGTCCTCTCCAAATTGGGGTTCGGGGAGGGCAGCCGCAATTGGATCCGGCTGCTCTACGCCAACATCGTTAGCGCAGTCTCGATCAACGGGTGGGAATTGGACAGTTTTCCTGTCAGATCTGGAGTCAGGCAGGGCTGCCCTCTCTCTCCTGCCTTGTTCGTGTGCTGTGTGGAGCCCTTTGCCACCTCCATCAGGAAGGTCGTGAGCCTGAAGGGCGTGACTATCCCAGGCAGCGGAGGCCTTCAGGTCAAGACCTCCCTGTACATGGACGATGTCGCCGTCTTCTGCACTGATCGTCGGTCGGTGAGTAGACTATTGGACGTCTGCGGCCAGTTTGAACTGGCCTCGGGTGCCAAAGTCAATAGGGGTAAGAGCGAGGCCATGCTCTTCGGGAACTGGGACGACCGCTCCTTCATCCCCTTCACCGTCAGGACAGACTACTTGAAGGTGCTGGGTGTTTGGTTTGGTGGAGCTGGGGCGTGCACTAAGACTTGGGAGGAGCGTATCTCCAAATTTAAGCAGAAGCTGGGCAGGTGGACGCTCCGGTCCCTCTCCATCGCGGGTAAGAACCTGGTTGTCAGGTGCGAGGGGCTTTCGGTACTGTTGTATGTGGCGCAGGCCTGGCCTATTCCCCGGACCTGCGCCGCTGCGGTCACCCGGGCCATCTTCCACTTCATTTGGGGGCCGAGGATGGACCGGGTCTGCAGAGACACCATGTACAAAGACCTGGAAAATGGGGGAAGGAGCGTACCGATCGCCACCCTCGCCCTGACGGCTTCCTTTGTGTGCGGCTGCATCAAGCTGTGCGTAGATCCTCAGTACGCAAACACCAAGTGTCACTACTTACTGAGGTTCTACCTGTCCCCGGTGTTGCGAAGGATGGGCCTGGCCTCGTTGCCGCAGAACGCCCCGAGTAGTTGGACCGTCCCGTACCACCTGTCCTTCGTGGAGAAATTTTTGAAGGGAAACACCTTTGACCACAAGGCCGTCAGGCAGTGGTCAGCACGTAGTATTCTCAGGACCCTTCGGGAAAAGGAGAGGGTGGATCCCGTTGTGTGGTTCCCCACGCAGACTGCCAAAGTCGTTTGGCAGAATGCCTCATCGCCAGAACTTTCAAACAAGCACAAGGACATTGCTTGGCTGGCAGTGAGAGGAGCTCTGCCAGTGAGCTCCTTTATGCATGCCCGGAATCTCTGCACCACCGCACGCTGCCCTCGAGGTGGCTGCGGGGGGGACGAGACTGTCGATCACCTCCTTCTGGAGTGTGCCTATGCGCAGGAGGTCTGGAGGGGGATGAGGTGGTATTTGTCGAGGTTCGTCCCGAGCAGCTCCGTGACGCGGGACTCCGTGCTCTACAGGCTGTTTCCGGGGACGCACACCGAGACCAACATCGACTGCGCCTGGAGGACCATCAATGCGGTGAAAGACGCTCTTTGGTCTGCCCGCAACTTGCTGGTCTGCCAGCTGAAAGAACTGACCCCGACCGAGTGTTGCAGACTGGCGCACTCCAAGGTCCAGGACTACGTGCTGAGGGACGCGCTAAAGCTTGGGGCAGCCGCTGCCATGGCGCGGTGGAGAAAGACCACTGTATGAGCCCCCTCGTCCAGAAAAGGGAAAAGAACCCTATCTGGTAACTGGGCCCAGCTGGCGCCCTCCCCAACTGGTCAGGGGGCCAACTGGGACTGTGCGGGGTGACGACTGCCGGGGCGGCTTCTTTGCTTTGTTTTTTTTCTCTGTTTTGTTTTGTTTTTTTTTCCCTTTCGTTGGTGTACGTACCCCCCGGGTAACCCGGAGCGGCTTGCATGACTGGGTAGGTGTATAAATGTTTTATTTTTTTGTACATTCTATGAATAAAGTATATTTTTTCAAATAAAAAAAAGGTGACGAAATGTCTGAAAATGAACCATCCAGCTCAGTGAGCAATCTCATATCCAGAACCTCAACCTGAGCTACAAATCTTCTCAAAACTTGCTACTGTGTCCAGTTCTGGTTGTCCAGTTATAGAAAGGATATTATGAAGCCGGAGAGGGGTCAGAAGAGATTTACCAGGATGTTGCCAGGAATGGAGGGTTTGAGTTATAAGGGAGAGGCTGGATAGGCTGGGACATTTTTGACTGGAGCGTAGGAGGTTGAGAGGGAACTTTATTGAAGTTTATAAAATCATGACTGTTGTATTTAAGGTGAGTAGCAGGTGACTGTTCCCTAGGATGGGGGGATATGGATTTCAAGACTAGGGGGCATATTTTTAAGGTGAGAGGAGATAGATTTTAAAAAAGACATGGGGAAAAATTTATTTACATAAAGGGTGGTTTGTGTGGGGAATGAGCTTCCAGAGGAAGTGGTGGGTGTGGGTACAGTTACAGCGTTTAAAAGACATTTGGATGAGAACATGAACAGGGAAAGGTTTGGAGGGATATGGGCCAGGAGCAGGCAGGTGGGACTGGTTTAGTTTGAGATTATGGTTGGCATGGACTGGATGGGCTGAACGGTCTGTTTCCATGCTTTCTGACTCTATTAACAATCAGAAAGGTGAACGGGAATGTTGGTGTTTATCACAAGGGGAAGGGTATGTACAGGGTAGCAAGGCTTTGCTGTAGCTGTACAGGACCGCACCTGAAGGAGGGTCTACAGCTTTCATCTCCTTACTCCAAAAAAATCAATGAAGTTGCTTTAGATGCAGTTCAGAGAAAGTTCACAACTTATTCCTGGAACTTATGTTGTGAAGAAAGGTTGGGAGAGTCAGACCTATCCTCATTGGAGTTTAGAAGAATGAGAGATTAGCTCAGTGAAGCATTTATGAATTTGAGTGGCCTGGACAGGATGGAAATGTGGATGGAAGGCCCCCTTATGGAGGACTAATTTCTGCTCCTATGTCTTATGGTCTTATTTAAACTTTCTTTACACTGTCTCCCCCCCCCCCTCCCCCCCAAACATTCACAGGGCAGGTACAGCACAGGGTTAGGTTCAGAGTAAAAATTCCCTCTACACTGTCTCCCATCAATCAATCCCAGGACAGTGGGGGTTAGATACAGAGTGAAGCTCCCTCTACATTGTCCCCCCCATCAAACACTCCCAGGACAGGGACAGCACGAGGTTAGATACAGAGTAAAGCTCCCTCTACACTGTCCCCCCATCAAATACTTCCCAGGCCAGGGACAGCACAGGGTTAGATACAGAGTAGAGCTTCGTCTACACTCCCCCCCCACCACTGCATCAAAGACTTCCCAGGCCAGGGACAGCACAGGCTTAGATAGAGAGAAAAGCTCCCTCTACACTGTCCCCCATCAAACACTCCCCAGGAAGAGTACAGGGGGGATTAGGATAAACAAATAAAATGTTTTTGAATCGTTAGGTTTTAAGGAACATCTGAAAGGAGATAGAGATCAGGGTGATTTAGGGAGGGATCTCTAGACCCTGGGCCCGAAGCGGCAGAATGCACTGTGTATCACTGGTGAAGCGACTGGAATTATTGGCAGAGGAGACCAGGGTTGAATGAGCTCTCGTGCACATACCTTGGATGCTTGAGGATGTAACAGAGAGAAAGTTGGGTGTGGTCACGTCATTACAGTCATACTTGTAGAGATGTATGGCACAGAAACAGACCCTTCGGCCCAACTGGTCCATGCTGACCAGATATCCTAAACTAATCTAGTCCCATTTGCCAGCATTTGGCCCATATCCCTCTTAACTCTTCCTATTCATGTCCCCATCCAGATGCCTCATCTACACTACCCCCTACGCCCCCCACCCCACCCCATCAAATACTTCCCAGGCCAGGGACAGCATGGGGTTAGATACAGAGTAAAGCTCCCTCTACACTGTCCCCCATCAAACACTCCCAGGGACAAGGACAGCATGGCGTTCGACACTGAGTAATGCTCCCTCTACATTGGCCCTGCCATTAAGCGAGCCCTAGTTGTGTTCTTTGCAATTTTAAGAAAAAATTTGTAAACTCTGTTTTGCTGTGTGGAATGCAGGCTGTTTGGAACAGGATGGGAGGGTGGGGTTTAAGTGAGATGAATAAAAAGCTAAATGCAATGTGATATTACTTGTAAAAGCCAGCAATGTAACAAAGAAATTACAATCCCAAGGCTCTGGTCGTAGCTTTAATCCAAGGAGTTGGTCCCTCACTGCAACATAAAAGCCGAAGCCTGCAGCTGACGGCTGGTCGCGTTTCCCCCTGAAAATGTTTGCATATGGCAAATACTGAGTTGGAACATGTTGCTTGCTGTAGGTCTTAGCTCGCTGAGCTGACATCCCTCAGGAACTTGATGTGGTTCTGCCGTGCGAGCGTGTGGAATCCATCCCGAACCCAGAGAGTCGCTCATGCTCTGTAAAAAAGAAGGTAAACAGCGCCGAAAGGAATTGGTGGAACTCTCCGGAAGGTGCTGTGTTCCGCGATAAAACTGAGGCCCTTTGGTAGTGACTCCAACTCCGACGCAGCTGCCAACATAATCTTTGCTGTGACCTGATACAACATTGGGCTAGAATCAAAATGCTCAGAACCGTCAGGAACAGACCTTTATAATCTGTTCCATTTCCTGTTTCCTCTTGGCCCCAAGTGCCAAGTGAATCTTAGTTAACCGCTGTCGCATCTATTTGTACTGCTCCATCTTCGGGTTCGTAGGGGTTACACAGGAAGCCCGCCCTCCCCAGGGGAAACTGAGATGGATTCCCGATTCCCAATTCCCCGGGCTTCTTTAGACACCACGCTACTTCCCAAAGGGTGACAGCCAATGAAACACTTGCTTTTGTCATGTAGCAAGCGGGGGCAGCCAATCCGCTCACGGCAAACATCCACCATATTGTAACCATTTCTTTTTGATGTTGCTGGTTGAGAATTGCTGGCCTATCCCAGAGTAAATGACCCTGTTTTGCAATGGTAGCCGGCTTCCCTGAAATCTACCTGCTTGTTTAATTATCTCATCCTGTAATGGGTCTGATGAAGGGTCCAGACGCGAAACGTCAGCCTTCCTGCTCCTCTGATGCTGCTTGGCCTGCTGTGTTTATCCAGCTCCACACCTTGTTATCTCAGATTCTCCAGCATCTGCAGTTCCTACTATCTCTCATGTTTATCTGAAGTGCCTTCCCCTGAGCACTCCTGGAATGGAAGGCCGCTCAAGTGCAGGAAGCGGTCTTGGTCAGGATTTTGCACGAGTGTGTGTGCACACGTGTGCGCTCACACGCGTACACATTTGCACACTCTCACACGCACAAGCACAGACCTCCCTTCACACTAATGCATGCACGCATGCTCACTTGCACACGTATGCACACACACTCTCACACTCACATACTTGCACACACACATATTTTCACACACTCACCCAGAAAAACACACACACACTCACCTATACTCTCAAGCACACCGCCCAGATCACTTGAAGCAGGACCACAGTACTGGGAGGATGTTCGTCTGCAGTAAACACGAAGCTTAAATGAGCCCGGCATTTATTTGCCTGAGGAATGTGAGCTTTGTGCACAGTAGTTCGCTGTAATAAATGTCAGACGGACTTTTCAATGCCATGTGGCCTACAGCAAGTTTCTTATGTTATGGGCAGTGACATCAGCATTGTCACATCAGATAAAACACCCAGTTGGAGGGAAGCCTCACACCAGGCCATGTGGCCAAATTGGAGGGCATAAGCTGGTGTACCCTATCGTCGGCTGGCCTGGCCAATATGAACTTCTAATTGTTTATTACCACCCGAAAATTGGTCATCGGAGCCATCAATGGTCCTTTCAGTCACTGTCAAGGTACCTACAAAATGCCAAATAATGTTTCACAACTTGGCTTATTTTGTTTGGCTCAAGTTATTGTATTTATTGAATCCAGATGGCCTCAACACAGAAGGTTTAGAAATTTACAGCTGCGTCAGAAATGTTGTTAAATCATTTTGTTGCCGCTTTTCGACCGCATGTGTATCTAGCAGAGCTCACTGCCCTCCCAAAATACAACTTCTTTCATGATTGGCCATCTGGAATGTGGTCGGGTCCTGTTGTTGGCCACCAGGAATTGGAAACACAAATCTTTTGATCTGGTGACAAAATGATGTGGAAGTAACAGCCTCCGATTTTCAAAATAATAGATACAGAAGGCTGGAACTCATCTCTTGGCCTGGGGAGTGAGGGCGAAAGGGAGGAACGCCTGGGTGTAATGGAAAAGAAAATGGCCAACAAAAATTCTCTGTCAGACGCAGTCTACCTCAACCTCATGACAGATGGAGAGTTTGGAAGTTTGCAGCTAATGCCTTGCTTGTTCAGGATTAGAACTCAGTCGATTTGTATCAATTCCACCTCACGGTTTCTCTGAAGAGGGCAGTCTGCAAATGGATCCACTTGTGTCATAGTATGACCATGTTACTGGAGGGTCGTCTTGAAGCTCAGAGAGAGCTCAATGGGCAAACCTCCGACATTTGTTACATGGGAAGGCTTTGGCCTAGTTGTATTATTGCGGGCCTGGCAATTCAGAGATCCAAATAATGTTTTGAGGGCCCGGGTTCAAGGCAGATGGAGGAATTTGATTTAAAATAATCTGGGATTAAGGTTCTAATGACGACCATGAATCCACTGTTGGGACAAATCCATCTAGTTCACTAACTCTCTTTAGGGAAGGCCATCCTTATCTGATTTTTCACGAAACTGCAGGAGATACAAGCCATGCCCAACCAGC
Source organism: Stegostoma tigrinum (assembly GCF_030684315.1). Classification (NCBI taxonomy): domain Eukaryota; kingdom Metazoa; phylum Chordata; class Chondrichthyes; order Orectolobiformes; family Stegostomatidae; genus Stegostoma; species Stegostoma tigrinum. The sequence goes on along the minus strand of NC_081395.1, from coordinate 8,064,600 downwards.
AGTTCCTCAACAGATACCCCATGCATTCTGTTCCAGGTATTAACAAATCTTCTCTGCACTGTCTCCAACATATTTGCATCTTTCCCTTCAATACGGGGACCAATACTGTACGATTCTGGACGTCATCTTCCTGTGTAACTGAAGCATTGCCTCTCTACGTCGGTATTCAACTCAGGAAGAGAGAGTTGGAGATGTGTTATTGGAGGTGGTCAGTTTCAGTGGATGTGTACGCACAGTCTAGCTTAGGGAATCTTATAGACCCATACAGCATAGAAACAGGCCCTTTGGAGGAAGGGTCACCGGACACGAAACGTTTACGCTGAGTTTTTCTTCACGGATGCTGCCAGACCTGCTGAGCTTTCCCAGCAACTTCTGTTTTCGTACCTTTGGTCCAACTCCTCCATGCTGGCCGTGTTTCCTAAACTGCGTTAGTCCCATTTGCCAGTATTTGGCCTATATCCCTCTAAACCCTTCCTATTCACACACCCATCCAGATGCCTTTTAAATGCTGTAACTGTACCAGCCTCCCCCACTTCCCCTGGCAGCTCCTTCCACTCACGCACCAACCTCTGTGTGAAAAAGTTGCTCCTCAGGTCCCTTTTAACCATTACCTTATTCTTTATTTCCTATTATTTTATGAAGCAATGCTTAACTTTTTGATTCTGTTCCTCTTGCTACTTTGCACCTAAGTTTTTGATGCCTCGGTAACTAAGATGGCAGCTTGTGTACAGCATTATACACTTTTCATTGCACATCTGAACTTCTGTGTTTAAGAATACGTGACAATTAAATCTATATCTTTCCCCTCTAAACCTATGCGCCTCTAGTTTTGGACTCCCCCGCCCTGGGGAAAAGACCTTGTCTATTCACCCTATCCATGCCCCTCATGGTTTTATAAACCTCTATAAGGTCAGCCCCTTAGCCTCTGACGCTCCAGGGAAAATAGCCCCAGCCCATTCAGCCCCTCCCTGTAGCTCAAACCCTCCAATATCCTTGTAAATGTTTTCTGAGCCGTTTCAGATTTAACAACATCCTTCCTGTAGCAGGGAGACCAGAACTGAACATAGTATTCCACAAGTGGCCCTAACAAATATCCCGTACAGCCACAACATGACCCTCCCTATACTCAAAGCACTGACCAATAAAGGCAAGCGTACCGAACACCTTCCTCACCGCCCTGAGACTCCACTTTCAAGGAACTATGAACCCTCACCCCAAGGTCTCCTTGTTCAGCAACACTCCCCAGGCCCTCACCATTAAGTGTGCAAGCCCTGCCCTCGATTTGCCTTTCCAAAACGCAACATCTCACGTTTATCTAAATGAAGCTGCACCCTGCCACTCCTCAGGCCATCCAAAGCCCTTTGGGGAAGGAGATCTACCACGTTTGCCTGTTCTGGCCGACCTGAGACTCCAGACCCACGGTGATATGGTCAACACTGGCCAACAGCGTGGGCTCATTTCCTGCTCCCAACTGAGGCGACATGAAGCCCAGCTTCACCAATACCGACCCCCGATGTGGTTACTATGATTATCCGCCTGGGAGATCATTCTCAACGTTTGCCATTTTGAGTTGAAAAACAAATGATAACAAAGTGTGGAGCTGGATGAACACAGCAGGCCAAGCAGCATCTCAGGAGCACAAAAGCTGACGTTTCAGGCCTAGACCCTTCATCAGAGCTAATAAATGATGCCCTTTTAAAGTTTAGGCTTTAGTTTTATTTAGGTTTTGCAAAGGAACAGCGGACTGTTTGCAGATGACACAAAGGTGGGTCAAGGGGGCAGGGAGTGTTGAGGATGCGGGGAGGCTGCAGAAGGATTTGGACAGGTTAGGACAGTGGGTAAAGAAGTGGCAGATGGAATACAGCGTGGGAAAGCTTGAGGCCACGCAATTTGACAGGAAGGCGTGGACTATTTTTCTGGACAGGGAAAGGCTTTGGAAATCCGAAGCACAAAGGCAGTTGGCAGTCCTGTACAAGATCCTCTGAAGCATAAAGAAAACATGCTGTATTCTGCACAGTGAGGTTATTTGTGTAGATTGGAAACTATCTCCCTGTTGTAGATGTCAAGTCGGAAAACAATGGTTTCCTTCGGGAACATAAGGTTTGGAGCTGGATGAACACAGCAGGCCAAGCAGCAGCAGAGGAGCAGGAAAGCTGACGTTTCAGACCTAGACCCTTCTTGAGAATCGGGGTGGTTTTGGGTCTGTAATGAGAGGGTATGTGTGGTGTGAAGTGTGACTGATTAGTCTATCACACTGGGTCCCCTCCCCACCCACAAGACAAGTTCTGACAATGATACAGATTCTTTGATCTTGATTCAGAAATATGGCAGGCCATTCAGCCCTTTGAACTTTCTCTGCTAGTCATCGTGGCTGATCCTCAGTGACAATGGTATTTTCCCACTTTCTCTCCACATCCCTGATCCCTTTGATGGCAAAACATTTACCAATCTCGCGCCTGACCCGGGTCTCTGCGGTTTTTATCTTGGGCCACACACTCCTACAAGTCGTCCACTCCACTGCGTGAAGAAACTGTTCCTAATCTCAGTCCGATTTGGCCTAGTTCAGATCCAGAGGCTGCAACTCCCCCGCCCTCGTCCCCTGCCCCTGCCCCTGCCCCAACCATTCTGGACTCCCCAACAATTTCAGGATGAAGGCACCGGCATGGTGGGTTGTTTTCGGGCCCCTGTGCCTATTTGCTCCAGGATGGCCATGTCTATTTCCTTCTCTCCTTCTCAATTGTTTTCTTCATCTTCCTGATGGTGCAGGGACTCCTGGCTGAGGTAGGCCCTGAGCGGTAGGCCCGGGGCAGTGACTCCTGGCTGAGGTAGACCCTAAACTGGGACTCCTGGCTGAGGTAGGCCCTGAACGGGGACTCCCGGCTGAGGTACGCCTGGAGTGGGGAATCTTGGCAGAACCGGGGTCTCCTGGGTTAACAGTGTCATTGTTGCTGTGCCCAAAGCAGAGACTGTTGTAGGAGGAGTGTTATTAAACTGAAGAGTGTTCAGAAAAGATTTACCAGGTTGTAGCCAAGAATGGAGGGTTTGCGTTAGAAGGAAAGGCCGGGACTTTTTTCACTGGAACGTAGGAGTTTGAAAGGTGACCTTATAGAGGTTTATAAAATCACGAGGGGTAAAGATAAAGTAGAATTTCTGTAGAATGGGGGATTTCAAGACTGGAGATCAAAGATTTGTAAGAGACATGGGCAATTATTTTTACACAGAGGGTGGTTCGTGTGTGGAATGAGCTTCCAGAGGAGGTGGTGGGTGTGGGTACAGTTACAGCATTTAAAAGACATTTTGACAAGTACATGAAAGGTTTGGAGGGATATGGGCCAGGTGCAGGCAGGTGCGACTAGTTTAGTTTAGAATTATGGTCGGCACGGACTGGTTGGACTGAAGGGTCTGTGTCCATGCTGTGTAACTCCATGACTCCCCTCGGCCCACCTGCAAAGGCCCTGGAACCGTGTTCACAAATCCAGCCGCTGAAGATTAACTCTGTTTAAGAACTTTTTCACTCTTCTTGTCATTCAAAACGGCTACCAAACATTTTTCACTGCGTCCTCCTCGATATATTTGACAATAAAAATCATTCGTTCGACCAGAGGAAGCATCCTGCTTGCATCCAATCAGTCTGGTCCTGCTAGAAATTTGCGCATTTTAATCAGGGCCCATTCCTTCCTAAACTCGAGTGAATCCAAGCCTAACTGATCTCGTCCCTCGGCATTCTGCTCCGTGGCCCTGATGGGTTTGACTTAGCTTTTTGTTTCTTTGAGTTCTTCATCTCAAAGACAGTGTTCCTGAAGCACAGATTTCGTTCCTTGTCCCCCCCGCCTGGCCGCCGCTAAATTATTGATTTCAGTCTGCGCCACAAACAGCTTTGAGTGTTCTCCCTGTTTTTCAGTTGTCCTCGCTTCCTGTCAATTAAGTACTTCCTTGCAGTGAAAGTGCTCAAGAATACGCACAAAAAAACTTGGCCTGTATTTTACCCGAAAGCCTGACCTTTGACATCGTCTGGATCAGTGAGCGCTTTTGTGGGCGACTGAAAGGAATCTTGGTAGGCCTCATTTTTTTCTTAACAGCTGACTTTGCGATGGGAAAGTGGCTTTGTTTCAGTGGAAGTCTTTCTGCAGCAGAGGTCTAATTAGCTCCCCCCAACCGGTCTCCGAGGAACCTTCCGGAGTCTCTGAAAGAGCACTTTTCAGGATGTAATGATTTCCTAATTTCCCCTTTCTCTTGGAGGCCTCGTTAGCCTGCAACAACATGGCTGACCTGCTGCAAACGCCACTTTATTAGAGCTATGAACTGACCAGATTTCTGGGACTGCCAGCCCCGAGGTTTCTCAAAATGAAAACAGATGCCGATTAAGAGCTGATTTTATCTAACAAGCAAAAACCAACCCTCATTCCTTCCCAGGCCTACCTCTGCCTCCTACACAAGCCTCACTCTCAACCTACCTCGGCTCATCCATTGTTGAAACTCCCATTGGTGTCTTTGTCACTTCTAGACCGAACTATTCTGGTAATCTTTAGCTTTCACCTTGCATTAATTTGGCCTAATCCCAAACTCTGCTGCTCTCTCATGAATTCACAACACATCTGTTCGCCCATGACCCTTGCTTTTTTTTCACACAAAACAAATACAAGGCTTATGCAATTAAAAGTAGGGCCTTGGGCAGGGGCGTAGAACAGAGAGACCCTGGGGGCTCAGGTACATAACTCTTTTGCAGTTGGCGTCACAGGTAGGCAGGGGGGTGAAGAAGGAGTTTAGCACGCTTCCCTTCATTGCTCAGACCTTTGAGTACAGGAGCTGGGACGTCATGCTGAGGTTGTACAGGACATTAGTGAGGCCTCTCCTGGAGCACTGTGTCCAGTTCTGGTCACCCTGTTATAGGAAGGAGATTACGAAGCTGGAGAGGGTTCAGAAGAGATTTACCAGGATGTTGCTGGGAATGGAGGGTTTGAGTTATTTGGGTAAACTGGGACTTACTTCACTGGAGTGTGAGGAGTTGAGAGGTGACACTATAGGGGTTTATAAGATCATGAGGGGTATGGATAAGGTGAATGGCATGTCTCTTTTCCCTAGACTGGGGGATTTTAGGACTAGGGAGCATATTTTTAGAGGAGAGAGGAGAACGATTTAACTGAGAACTGAGGGGCAATTTTCTCTCTCCACAGATACTGCCGCACATGCTGAGTTTCTCCAGCACTTGCTGTTTTTCCTTCAAATTCCCAGTGTCTGTAGTTCTTCATTTTAGGTTAACGGAGAGACCCAGATAAATGTAAAATGAAAGAACTGCAGATGCAGTTAAATGGTAGGTGTGGTGGGGCCCAGGTTCGAATCCCGCTAAGGCAGCTGGTAGAATTTGAATTTGATAAAAATCTAGAATTAAGACTCTAATGATGATCGGGAAACCACTGGCAATTATTGGGAAAACCCATCTGGTTCACTAATGGCCTTCAGGGAAGGAAACTGCCATCTTTATCTGGTCTAGGCCTACATGTGATTCCAGACCCACAGCGATGTGGTTGGCACTTTTCTGCCCTCTGGGCAATTAGGGATGGAACAATAACTGTTGGTCTAGTTAATGACACCAACATCACTTGAACGGGTTTGACAAAAAGAAGCCAGTGATCTTGTCAAGGTCCCTAAGGAGTTCTTCCTCTAAGAAGGGATATTAAATCAGAGCGAAGGTGAAGAGACATTGCTCTTGAGATGACTGACTGTTGATGGGCTGCCCGCACTCCGGTACCAGGCCCAGGGTGCCTCCAACAGCCTGTTCTAAACCTGTGACCTCTAACGTCTAGAGCAGGCTGCCTGAAGGCCTCGGCTGTCCCGGGGATGGGTACGGGATCCTTCGTGATCCCGTTTTTGGACCGTTTTGTATCTGGGACACCGTTGATGCTTCTCCTTTCGGAAGACGATTCACGAGTGAGCCTCAGGATGGATTGTAAAAAATGCGCTTAAGAGCTAATCTGGGGAGGTACAGTGGCTCCCTGGTTAGCGCTGCTGCCTCACGGCGCCAGGGACCCGGGTTCGATTGCGCCCTCGGGCAGCTGTCTGCGTGGAGTTTGCACCTTCTCCCCGTGTCTGTGTGGGTTTTCTCCGGTTTCTTCCACAGTCCAAAGACATGCAAGTTAGTGTGGTTTGGGGCTGTGCTAAATTGACCCACAGTGTGCAGGCAAGGAAGGTTAGCCATGGGAAATGCAGGGATAGGGAAAGTAAGTCTGTGTGAATGTTTTTTGGTGTGGACACTGTAGGGAATTCTCTTCAAGAAGTGGGAAAGAGCAGGCAGCCCAGAAACCATTCCCACAGAGACAGGAGGAGAAGCCTATTCAAGGCAGTCGTGAACGTCGTTGGTTGGGGGAGGGGAGGCGTTTGCCATTCAAGATGGAGTTGGCAGCCATTTTGGAAATCAAGATGGAGTTGGCAGCCATTTTAGAAGTCAAGATAGAGTTGGCAGCCATTTTGGAAATGGAAGCATGGACGATGCGGTAGGAGAGAATGCAGAAGATTGGCTTTCGGGGAGCCGGTACTGATGTGACGGGCTGAATGATCTCATCCTGCTCTCCCGCCCCACCGCCGACAGCCTTGTGGCGCTGGCGTTCAGTCATCGTGGCGAGGGCAAAATCAGGAACCCGCCCTGCAGTGACGGGGCCTCGCAAGGGGAAATGTAAACTCGAGATACAACAGGCTGCAAACACTGACCTTCACAGTGACGCCCCCAACAACATCCCCCCCCCGCCCCCCGCCAACACCATCCAGACAAGAAAAGAGTGGAAAATGAGAAACGTTTCCTCCCACATTCTCAGACTCAAATAACTTGAAAAAGTGCAGATCAACTTGTTCTTGGATCAGGATCAGAGGCATCAGGGTTGGATTCGGATCAGGAGCACAGATTGAAAGACGCTGAACAAAGAATGATCTGGTTCATTGGAATCCTTCCTTGGATTACATCTCTGACTCGAGAAGCTCTTGTTACAAATGTTTTCCAATTACCACAAACATTCTGGAGTCAGACCATGAGTGCCTAAAACCAGCAGCAGCTTGTACTGGGAGAACAGGACTGCAACCCGACCGTGCAGTGTGCTAAATGCTGTTATACAGGGAGGTCACAGTTCAGTCTAAAACGCTAACCGTTTCGTGGGGAGGTATCAGACAGCACGGGTTTAGGAATGGAGTAAAGCTTCCTCCACACCGTTCCCATGAAACACCACCAGGACAGGGACAGCATGGGGTTAGATTAGATTAGATTAGATTCCCTACAGTGTGGAAACAGGCCATTCGGCCCAAGAGGTCCACACCGCCCCTTGAAGCATCCCACCCAGACTCCTTCACCTATAACCCACACACCCCGGAACACTACAGACAGTTTAGCATGACCGATCCACCTAACCTGCACATCTTTGGGCTGTGGGAGGACACCAGAGCACCCGGAGAAAGGCCATGCAGACACGGGGAGAATGTGCAAACTCCACACAGACAGTCACCCGAGGGTGGGATCGAACACAGGTCCCTGGAGCTGTGAGGCAGCAGTGCTGACCACTGAGCCACCATGCTGCCCAGATATAGAGTAAAGCTCTCTCTACACTGTCCCCCATCAAACACTCCCAGGACAGGGACAGCACGGGGTTAGATACGAGAATAGCTCTCTCTACACTGTTCCCTGCCATCAAACACTCCCAGGACAGGGACAGCACAGGGTTAGATATAGAGTAAACCTGCCTCTACACTGTCCCCCATCAAACACTCCCAGGACAGGGACAGCACGGGGTTAGATACAGAGTAAACCTGCCTCTACACTGTCCCCCATCAACCACTCCCAGGACAGGGTCAGCAGGGGGTTAGATGCAGAGTAAAGCTCCCTCTACACTGTCTCCCATCAAACACTCCCAGGACAGGGACAGCACGGGGTTAGATATAGAGTAAAGCTCTCTCTACACTGTCCCCCCTCAAACACTCCCAGGTAAGGTTCAGCTCCAGAGTAAATCTCACAGAGCCATGGAGCACAGAAACAGATGCTTTGATCCAACCAGTCTGTGCCGAAACTCGTCCCACTTGCCTGATTTTTCCCCCTATCCCTCCAAACCTTTCCCTATTCATGACCTTATCCAAATGTCTTTTAAATGCTGTAACTGTACCCACATCCACCACTTCCTCTGGAAGCTCATTCCATACACGCACCACCCTCTGTGTGAAAAAGTTGCCCCTCAGGTCCCTTTTAAATCTTTCCCCTCTCACCTTAAACCTATGCCCCTCTAGTTTTGGACTCCCAACTTTAGGAGAAAGGATCTTTGCCATTCACCTTGTCTATTCCCCTCATGATTTTATAAACCCCTGTAGGATTCACTTCTCCTATGCTCCAGTGTAAAAGCATCCCACCCACCTCCAATACAAGTCCTCCTCCTGGAACCTATCCCCTCCCCACCTACACTCACCTCTCCCGGCTCCATCCCTGCCCCTTTGACTTGTCTGTCTCCTCTCCACCTATCTTCTCCTCTATCCACCTTCGATCTGCCTCCTCCTCTCTCCCTATTTATTTCAGAATCCTCTCCCCATCCCCCTTTTCTGATGAAGAGTCTAGGCCCGAAACGTCAGCTTTTGTGCTCCTGAGATGCTGTTTGGCCTGCTGTGTTCATCCAGCTTCACACTTTGTTATCTCAGCTTATCCAGCTTCTCTTTTGAACACACAGTCCCGGTAACATTGTCGTAGATCTTTTCTGCCCCCTTTCCAATTCAATGATATCCTTTCAATAGCAGGGAAACCGGAACTGGACACAGTACTCCAAAAGTGGTCTCACCAATGTCATGTACAACCGCAACATTACGTCCCTGCTCCTATCTGAAAGATTTGAACAACGAAGGCGAGTGTGCTAAATGACTTCCCAATCACCCTGTCTACCTGTGATATAACTTTCAAAAAATTATGTATCTGATACCCCAGGCCTTTCTGTTCTACAACACTCTGTACAGGGTACAGTGTTTATTCAGCAGGGTAAGGCTCACTCGCTGTGTAACCGTACAGGGTACGGTGTTTCCTTCCCAAAATCCACAAACCTGCCTGCCCTGGTCGACCCATCGTCTCAGCCTGCTCCTGCCCCACCGAACTCATCTCCACCTATCTGGACTCCATTTTCTCCCCTTTGGTCCAGGAACTCCCCACCTACGTCCGTGACACCACCCACGCCCTCCACCTCCTCCAGGACTTCCAATTCCCTGGCCCCCAACACCTCATATTCACCATGGACGTCCAGTCCCTGTACACCTGCATTCCGCATGGAGATGGCCTCAAGGCCCTCCGCTTCTTCCTGTCCTGCAGGCCCGACCAGTCCCCCTCCACCGACACTCTCATCCGCCTAGCTGAACTCGTCCTCACACTCAACAACTTCTCTTTTGACTCCTCCCACTTCCTACAGACTAAGGGGGTGGCCATGGGCACCCGCATGGGCCCCAGCTATACCTGCCTCTTTGTAGGTTACGTGGAACAGTCCCTCTTCCGCACCTACACAGGCCCCAAACCCCACCTCTTCCTCCGGTACATTGATGACTGTATCGGCGCCGCCTCTTGCTCCCCAGAGGAGCTCGAACAGTTCATCCACTTCACCAACACCTTCCACCCCAACCTTCAGTTCACCTGGGCCATCTCCAGCACATCCCTCACCTTCCTGGACCTCTCAGTCTCCATCTCAGGCAACCAGCTTGTAACTGATGTCCATTTCAAGCCCACCGACTCCCACAGCTACGTAGAATACACCTCCTCCCACCCACCCTCCTGCAAAAGTTCCATCCCCTATTCCCAATTCCTCCGCCTCCGCCGCATCTGCTTCCACGATAAGACATTCCACTCCCGCACATCCCAGATGTCCAAGTTCTTTAAGGACCGCAACTTTCCCCCCACAGTGATCGAGAACGCCCTTGACCGCGTCTCCCGTATTTCCCGCAACACATCCCTCACACCCCACCCCCGCCACAACTGCCCTAAGAGGATCCCCCTCGTTCTCACACACCACCCCACCAACCTCCGGATACAATGCATCATCCTCCGACACTTCCACTATCTACAATCCGACCCCACCACCCAAGACATTTTTCCATCCCCTCCCCTGTCTGCTTTCCAGAGAGACCACTCTCTCCGTGACTCCCTTGTTCGCTCCACACTGCCCTCCAACTCCACCACACCAGGCACCTTCCCCTGCAACCGCAGGAAATGCTACACTTGCCCCCACACCTCCTCCCTCACCCCTATCCCAGGCCCCAAGATGACATTCCACATTAAGCAGAGGTTCACCTGCACATCTGCCAATGTGGTATACTGCATCCACTGTACCCGGTGCGGCTTCCTCTACATTGGGGAAACCAAGCGGAGGCTTGGGGACCGCTTTGCAGAACACCTCCGCTCAGTTCGCAACAAACAACTGCACCTCCCAGTCGCAAACCATTTCCACTCCCCCTCCCATTCTCTAGATGACATGTCCATCATGGGCCTCCTGCAGTGCCACAATGATGCCACCCGAAGGTTGCAGGAACAGCAACTCATATTCCGCCTGGGAACCCTGCAGCCCAATGGTATCAATGTGGACTTCACCAGTTTCAAAATCCCCCCTTCCCCTACTGCATCCCTAAACCAGCCTAGTTCGTCCCCTCCCCCCACTGCTCCACACAACCAGCTCAGCTCTTCCCCCCCACCCACTGCATCCCAAAACCAGTCCAACCTGTCTCTGCCTCCCTAACCGGTTCTTCCTCTCACCCATCCCTTCCTCCCACCCCAAGCCGCACCCCCAGCTACCTACTAACCTCATCCCACCTCCTTGACCTGTCCGTCTTCCCTGGACTGACCTATCCCCTCCCTACCTCCCCACCTATACTCTCTCCACCTATCTTCTTTTCTCTCCATCTTCGGTCCGCCTCCCCCTCTCTCCCTATTTATTCCAGTTCCCTCCCCCCATCCCCCTCTCTGATGAAGGGTCTAGGCCCGAAACGTCAGCTTTTGTGCTCCTGAGATGCTGCTTGGCCTGCTGTGTTCATCCAGCCTCACATTTTATTATCTTGGGATTCTCCAGCATCTGCAGTTCCCATTATCCCAGGGTACAGTGTTTATTCAGCAGGGTAAGGCTCAGTCACTGTGTAACCGTACAGAGTACAGTGTTTATTCAGCAGGGTAAGGGTCACTCGCTGTGTAACCGTAAAGGGTCAGTGTTTATTCAGCAGGGTAAGGCTCACTCACTGTGTAACCGTACAGGGTACAGTGTTTATTCAGCAGGGTAAGGCTCACTCACTGTGTAACTGTACAGGGCTCAGTGTTTATTCAGCAGGGTAAGGCTCACTCACTGTGTAACTGTACTGGGTACAGTGTTTATTCAGCAGGGTAAGGCTCACTCACTGTGTAACCGTACAGGGTCAGTGTTTACTAAGTAAGGTAAGTGCCACACACTGTCTAACATCAAACTCCTCTCCAGGTGAGGATCCCTCAGTGTTTAATTGTACCAGGACTGTATATTTAGTATTGGGAAGGTTACTTAATCTGTAACTTTAGAAAGTTCCTAACAGGGTAGAATTTCCTCTATTCTGGTCTTGGACAAGGTTTTGTGGACTCTCTCTCTCGTTGACGTCTGTCTCAGGGGATCATTGTGTACAACTGATGTAATCTGTGCAGTTGTCTTTGCCCAGAGGGTGATTTGGAGTCTACCACATTGCTGTGGGTCAGGAGTCACATGTACATACTGCAGAATACCTTCACTAAAGGGGCATGAACCAGATGGGGTTTTTTTTAACCAAAATTGCCAGTCCTTGGTCACCATTAGACTAACATGTTGACTCCACAGTAACTTTCTCTTTAAAAGAAAACTTCAAATTTCACTACCGTGGGCAGCACAGGGGCTCAGGGGCTGGCAATGCTGCCTCACAGCACCAGGGAGTCCGCTTCAATTCTAGCCTCGGGCAACTGCCTGTGTGGAATTCAAAGATGTGTGGGTTAGGTGGATTAACTGTGGGAAATGCAGGGTTACAGTGATAGGGGAGAGGGGTGAGTCTGGGTGGTATGCTTTTCAACGGGTTGGTGTGGACTTGTTCGGCTGAATGGCCTGTTTCCACACTGGTAGGGATTTGAGCCCCCACCCCCATAACATGAGCCTGAATTGTTAATCCAGTGACAATACCTCTGCATTAGTCTTAGGTTATCTAATCTTGGGTCTTACCCACATCTTCAATGTATACCTGACAGAACCCCTTTTGTAATTGTAGAGAAATCGTTTAGACTGTGACCTAGCCTAGTCTAGAGAAAAGGGCCTGGAAGGGGAAAAGAAAACTCATTCTTGGACTCAGTCCAAGCGGTTATTTACTTTTACTGCGGAGAACAGCGGTCTGCTATTAAGGAAAGGGAGGATCAGATTGTTTTCTCCAGGCTGATTGTTCTGTCTTCTGTTGACTTTCCAGTGGTGTGCCCGCTCCCCTGCATGAATGGAGGCCAATGCAGCTCCAGGAACCGATGCCACTGCCCGTCCAACTTCACCGGCAAGTTCTGCCAGATTGCGGTCAGCGGGCAAGGTCAGCCCCATCAGCCGAAGGCTGGTGAACAGACACCGGAGAAGGCCACCGAAGCCTACAAGCATTCGGTCTTCACCCTCCAGCTCACCCCGGACTCGCAGGGTCCCGGGGACCATTCCCCGGGTAAGTACAACCACAGAATAGCGAGTCCTGGAGGACCTCAGCACAGGCCGGAAGGTATCGGACTCTATTTCTTTCCTCCTTTGCGGAAAGGGTCAGCGGTATTCTGAAAGGCCAAGGGATAAGCGGATGGAACCGTGTTGCAAAAAAAAAGGTGCTCAAAGGTTTCCTCAGGTCAGCATGTGGAGCGAAATCCCAACCTCCACAAACGAAATGATTGGGCGACCCCGTCGCAGAATCACGACAGTGTGTTCAGCCCATCGAGCCCACATAGACCCTCCAACGAAACTCTCACACAGGCGCAGCCCCCTACCCTAACCCTGTAATCTTGCATTTCCCACAGCCAATCCACCCTAACCCACACATCCCTGGGCACTATGGGACAATTTAGCATGGCCAATCCACCCTAACCCGCACATCCCTGGGCACTATGGGACAATTTAGCACGGCCAATCCACCCTAACCTGCACATCCCTGGGCACTATGGGACAATTTAGCACGGCCAATCCACCCTAACCTGCACATCCCTGGGCACTATGGGACAATTTAGCACGGCCAACCCACCCTAACCCGCACATCACTGGGCACTATGGGACAATTTAGCATGGCCAATCCGCCCTAACCTGCACATCCCTGGGCACTATGGGACAATTTAGCACGGCCAACCCACCCTAACCCGCACATCACTGGGCACTATGGGACAATTTAGCACGGCCAATCCACCCTAACCCGCACATCCCTGGGCACTATGGGACAATTTAGCACGGCCAATCCACCCTAACCTGCACATCCCTGGACACTATGGGACAATTTAGCACGGCCAACCCACCCTAACCCGCACATCACTGGGCACTATGGGACAATTTAGCACGGCCAACCCACCCTAACCTGCACATCCCTGGGCACTATGGGGTAATTTAGCACGGCCAATCCACCCTAACCCACACATCCCTGGGCACTATGGGACAATTTAACATGGCCAATCCACCCTAACCCGCACATCCCTGGGCACTATGGGACAATTTAGCACGGCCAATCCCACCCTAACCCGCACATCCCTGGGCACTATGGGACAATTTAGCACGGCCAATCCACCCTAACCTGCACATCCCTGGGCACTATGGGACAATTTAGCACGGCCAATCCACCCTAACCTGCACATCCCTGGGCACTATGGGACAATTTAGCACGGCCAATCCACCCTAACCTGCACATCCCTGGGCACTATGGGACAATTTAGCACGGCCAATCCACCCTAACCCGCACATCCCTGGGCACTATGGGACAATTTAGCACGGCCAATCCACCCTAACCTGCACATCCCTGGGCACTATGGGACAATTTAGCACGGCCAATCCACCCTAACCTGCACATCCCTGGGCACTATGGGACAATTTAGCACGGCCAATCCACCCTACCCTGCACATCCCTGGGCACTATGGGACAATTTAGCACGGCCAATCCACCCTAACCCGCACATCCCTGGGCACTATGGGACAATTTAGCACGGCCAATCCACCCTAACCTGCACATCCCTGGGCACTAGGGGACAATTTAGCACGGCCAATCCACCCTAACCCGCACATCCCTGGGCACTACGGGACAATTTAGCACGGCCAACCCACCCTAACCTGCACATCCCTGGGCACTACGGGACAATTTAGCACGGCCAATCCCACCCTAACCTACACATCCCTGGGCACTATGGGACAATTTAGCACGGCCAATCTACCCTAACCTGCACATCCCTGGGCACTATGGGGCAATTTAGCATGGCCAACCCACCATAACCTGCACATCCCTGGACTGTGGGAGGAAACCGGAGCACCCAGAGCAAACCCCACACAGGCACGGGGAGAATGCACGAACTCCACACAGACATTTGCCCAAGCTTGGAATCCAACCTCAGCCCCGTGGCACAGTGAGACAGCAGTGTTAACTACAGAGCCACTATGCTGGCCCAAAGAAATTCTTAAGTGCGTGCATGCGTGTTTTTTGAAATGCATTTTGAGTGGCCATTTTTTAAACATTTAATCATTTACAGGGATGATTAGGCCCAGCAATTACCCCAATCCCTCCATCCGTAATTGCCCAGAGGGCAGTGAAGAGTCAGCCACATTACTGTGGGTCTGGAGTCACATGTAGGCCCAGACCAGGTAAGGATGGCAGTTTCTTTCCTTGAAGGACATTAGTGAACCAGACGGGTTTTTCTGGCAATCGACAATGGATTCACGGTGAAAGCCGAAGGACGGCAGATGCTGTGAATCTGTTTCATGGTCTTAACTAGACTCTTGATTGTAGAATTTTTTTTGAAAATGACATTCAAATTCTACCATGGCAGGATTCAAACCCAGGCCTGGGTCTCGGGGTTAACAGCCGAGTGATGATATCACTGGGCCGTCACCTCCTAAATGATTCATTAATTGATTACCAGAGCTCTGGACATTTGGCTAATAAATTCAACTGGAAACTCAGTTTGGCTTATGGTTGGCACTGCTGCCTCACGGCGACCCAGGTTCGATTCTAGCCTCTGGCTGTGCGGAGTTTGCACATTCTCCCCATGTCTGCGTGGCGTTTCCTCCCACAGTCCAGAGCCAGTTAAGTGCGTAAAACATTTACCCTGTGCTGTGCTGTTCACATGCATTGGATGGTTAGCCGTGCTTACTGTGAGATTACAGGTTGGCATGGAGTCGAGGGGATGAATGGCCTCTGCCTACAGTGAGGGGGTGCTGTGATTCTCTACCCAGATGTCTCTCCTTCGGGAAAGATAGCCAAGAGACACTCAGAGCCCAATGCTCTGTACGACTGCGGCCAAACATCTGCGATTTTAATGTGTAGCGACCCCTCTCCCCGACCCCAAAACCCGCTCTCAGTTTCCGCTCCCCCCACCCCCCAAAGGGCATCGAACTCATGTTGGTGTTTCTCAATGTCCCAGCAGCAAGGCCACAGCCATTCATTAACCTGCATGTGAGGCACCCCCCCGAGGCTACAGTGCAGATCCACCGGGTCTCCAGCCTGGAAGGCCACGTGACTGAGCAGAAGAGCCAGCTGAACCAGCCAATACTGGTGCCCCACCTACCCCTCCGGAAGGTCAACCACTACCCGCCCAGGACCCTGCCCACCTCGCAGAAGAAGCTGGGCCGCTGCTTTCAAGAGACTCTGCCGAAGATGGTGAGTGGGCCTCTCTCTTCCGGTGTGAATGGGCGCGGCTGGGGGTGGCGGGGCGAGAGGTGGGCCTGGGGTGGGGTTTGTCGGGGGGTCTGTAGTGGGAGGGTCTGGTGGGGGTGGAGCGTGGCATGTGGGGCAGGGTGTGGGGAGACCGTGGGAGGTGCGGGGAGGGGTTGGGGGACTGGGAGGGCGGTTTGGAGAGGCTGGTGGGAGGAGGGGGTGGAATGGGGGATGTGGAGTGGGATGTGGGGGTGTGGGGAGAGCGTGGGAGTTGTAGGGAGGGGGTAAGGGACTGGGAGGGGAGTTTGGGGGGGAAGGTGGGAAGAGGGGGTGGAGCGGGGGATGTGGGACGGGGTGTGGGGGTGTGGGGAGAGCGTGGGAGGCATGGGGAGGGGATGAGGGACTGGGAGGGAGGTTTGGGGGTGTGGTGGGAGGAGGGGGTGGAGCGGGGGATGTGGGGCAGGGTGTGGGGAGAGCGTGTGGGGAGGGGGTGATGAACTGGGAGGGGTGTTTCGGGGGGTGGTGGGAGGAGGGAGTGGAGTGAGGGATGTGGGGTGGGGTGTGGGGGTGTGGGGAGAGCGTAGGAGATGTGGGGAGGGGTTGAGGGACTGGGGGGGTGATGGGAGGAGGCGGTGGAGCGGGGAATGTCGGGTGGGGTGTGGGTGTGTGGGGAGATGGTGGGAGGTGTGAGGAGGGGATGAGGGACTGGGAGGGTGGGTTTGGCAGGTTGGTGGGAGGAGGGGGTGGGGCAGGGAATGTGGGCCAGGGTGTGGGGGGAGCGTCGGAGGTGCGGGGAGGGGGTGAGGGACTGGGAGGGGGTTTGGGGGTGTGGGAGGAGGGGGTGGAGCGGGGGATGTGGGGTGGGGTGTGGGGAGAGCGTGGGAGGTGTGGGGAGGGGGTGGGGGACTGGGAGGGGTGGTTGGGGGCGTGGTGTGAGGAGGGGTGGAGCGGGCGATGTGGGCCAGGATGTCGGGGGAGCGTGGGAGGTGCGGGGAGGGGGTGAGGGAATTGGAGATTTGGAAGGTGCTGCCCAAGGAGGATCTGGTGCAGGGTTGGGGGGGGGTGGTTGGAGGAGGGGGTGGAGCAGGGCATGTGGGATGGGGTGTGGGGAGAACGCGGGAGGTGTGAGGAGGGGATGAGGGACTGGGAGGGTGGGTTTGGCAGGGTGGTGGAGGGAGTGGGTGGGGCGGGGAATGTGGGCCAGGGTGTGGGAGGTGCGGGGAGTGGGTGAGGGACTGGGAGGGGTTTTGGGGGGGGTGGTGGGAGGAGGGGGTGGAGCGGGAGATGTGGGATGGGGTGTGGGTGTGTGGGGAAAGCATGGGAGGTGTTGGGGGAGGGGGTGAGGGAGTCGGAGATTAGGAAGGTGCTGCCCAAGGAGGATCTGGTGCGGCATCTTGTAGGTGGTCGATGCTGCTGCCACTGAGTGTCGGGTGAGTCGGGGGGGCGGGGGGCGCGGGCACGGGAGGCAGTGGAGGTTGGCTGGCAGTTGGGACTAGATTAATTTAGGATATCTGGTCGGCATGGATCTGATGGCCCGAAGGGTCTGTTTCCATGCTGTACAGCTCTGTGACTCTATAACTGTTTTTCACCCCACGTACTGAAACCTTGTCCTCAGGTATTCCTCTGATGCGTGACAGAGAGTTGTCTCCAAATTTATGCAAACAACCCCTTTTTAATTTAACTCTGGAGGTACCAATCCTCAGTATAAAACATGCATTTGTTGCAACTTATCCTTCTAATTTCTGCTAACTTAATTTCGGCTTTAACTCGCTCGCTTCCACTTTGCTATCCCTTACTTTAAGTTAATTCCTGACTAAGTTAGGTAAATTATATTGGCTTGTAAGAAATTCCACCCCCGTTCAAAGGGGAAGAGGGTAGTGCAGGCTCCTATAGCTCACCTTTGGTTGCGACGTCTCTATATAGGACAAACCGATATTTCAGAAACCAAGCTCCCCCCCACCCCCCCACCCCCACTCCCGCTGAGCCACACACCCTTCTGACTTGTAATTGCACGGGCCATTACTGGGTCTGAATTCTGGGACCCCCCCTCCCCCTAACGGCACTGTGTTGGAGGTTTCCGACGACCCCAAGGGCCACAGCGGCTCAAGACGGCAGCTCAGGGCAACCTTCCTGAGAATGGTTAAGGGGCTGGGCAGCTGAATTCGAGTGGCGCCCAACTCCTGCTCGTCCTGGGGCGTTGTCATTGCAAAAGTTAGTATGCCCACCAGCCAGAAGGGTTTAGCCCCTTTCCAGCTTACGGTTACTCAGAGCAAATGAGACCTGACACCTCACACAAATGTTGGGGGGATGGGATTGACTTGGTTTGAGGTTTGGAGGGGGTGGGGAATGTGAGATGGAAGCTGAACGTGGCCCAGATCCAGGCTGCGTATAGAATCCGTACAGTGTGGAAACAGGCCGTTCGGCCCATTGTGTCCATATTGACCCTCCATATAACCCAGCATGTTCCATGGCCAATCCACCCTAACCCACACATCCCTGGGCACTATGGGTAATTTAGCACAGCCAATCCATCCTAACCCACACATCCCTGGGCACTATGGGTAATTTAGCACGGCCAACCCACCCTAACCTGCACATCCCTGGGCACTATGGGACAATTTATGGCCAATCCACCCTAACCCGCACATCCCTGGGCACTATGGGACAATTTAGCACGGCCAATCCACCCTAACCTGCACATCCCTGGACACTATGGGACAATTTAGCACGGCCAGTCCACCCTAACCCGCACATCCCTGGGCACTATGGGACAATTTAGCACGGCCAATCCACCCTAACCCGCACATCCCTGGGCACTATGGGACAATTTAGCACAGCCAATCCACCCTAACCTGCACATCCCTGGGCACTATGGGGCAATTTAGCACGGCCAATCCACCCTAACCCGCACATCCCTGGGCACTATGGGACAATTTAGCACGGCCAGTCCACCCTAACCCGCACATCCCTGGGCACTATGGGACAATTTAGCACGGCCAATCCACCCTAACCCGCACATCCCTGGGCACTATGGGACAATTTAGCACAGCCAATCCACTCTAACCTGCACATCCCTGGGCACTATGGGACAATTTAGCACGGAAAATCCACTCTAACCTGCACATCCCTGGGCACTATGGGACAATTTAGCACGGCCAATCCACTCTAACCTGCACATCCCTGGGCACTATGGGGCAATTTAGCACGGCCAATCCACCCTAACCCGCACATCCCTGGGCACTATGGGACAATTTAGCACGGCCAATCCACCCTAACCTGCACATCCCTGGGCACTATGGGACAATTTAGCACGGCCAATCCACCCTAACCCGCACATTCCTGGACATTATGGGACAATTTAGCACGGCCAATCCACCCTAACCTGCACATCCCTGGGCACTATGGGACAATTTAGCACGGCCAATCCACCCTAACCTGCACATTCCTGGACATTATGGGGTAATTTAACACGGCCAATCCACCCTAACCTGCACATCTTTGGACTGTGGGAGGAAAGCGGAGCACCCGGAGGAAACCCACGCAGACACAGGGTGAATGTGCAAACCCCACACAGGCAGTCACCCGAGGGTGGGATCGAACCCGGGTCCCTGGCACCATGAGGCAGCAGCATGAACCACTGAGCTGCAGTGACACCCAGGTTGCAAGGTGAGGGTGAGGGTGGGGAGGGAGTGGGTGTAGGGTGACAGAGTGCCGGTGGTTCAGGCGAATGGGGGACACACGCCTCCTGACTTTTGACCAATGCTTTTTGGAGCCAATTTCAGCCACAGTTGAACATTGTCTCCTGTGGTGACCGTGTTGTATTTTATAGACCCGTCCCTGCTCCCCCGCAGTGGCATCTTGGGAATTGAGAGGTGTGATGAAGCCTCCCTTTGCCAAGAAGCCCATACTCTGGGGATATGCGTTAATGGTCCATTTCTGGTTTTTTTCACACAGTGCAGTAAGCCGCTGCCCGGTCTAACCAAGGAGGAAGATTGCTGTGGAAGTGTGGGAGCGTCCTGGGGGTTCAGCGATTGCTACAAATGTTGGCACCAGCACTGTGAGTACATCAGTATCTCGTCATAACGGACCCCACGGGTAGGTGACAACGAGCTCAGTCTTCTGGGATTTGGAAGGTCTGACCTGCTACCCTATTGGGGAGGTGATGGCCCAGCGGTATTATCGCTGTACTGTTAATCCAGAGACCTGGATAACCTTCTGGGGACCCCGGTTCGAATCCCGCCACAGCACGATGGTCGAATTTGAATTCAATAAAATATCTGGAATTAAGTGCCTAATGATGGCCACGTTTCCATTGCACAACTGTTGGATAAATCCATCTGGCTCACTTATGTCCTTTAGGGAAGGACACCTCTATCCTTGCCTGGTTTGGCTTACATGTGACTCCAGGCCCGCAGTGACGTGGTTTACTCTAAGCTGCCCTCTGGGCAATTAGGGATGGGCAATAAATGCTGCCTAGCCAGTGACACCCTCATCCTGTGAATGACTAAAGGAATAAAACGTAGTTAGCTGTGTCAGAGATAGTAGGAGCTGCAGATGCTGGAGAATCTGAGATAACAAGGTGTAGAGCTGGATGGACACAGCAGGCCAAGCAGCATCAGAGGAGTAGGAAAGCTGACATTTTGACATCTCCAGGAGGGCCCACCCAGCCCGTGATTTTTAAAAAAAGGAAATGTAACCTGTTTTCCAAATCGACCAGTTCAGATACACCTTTGTGTAGGCGGGACGTGAATCTGGCCCTCCCAGGCTTGGGATATGACCATTGCACCACAGGAGGACCCACCAGACATTAATTTTTTTTTAAATTAACCTATTTTCTGAATCGACCTGGTCAGAGATGGCATCCTGGGCCTCCCAGTAGGGATGAGGTCTAATTGTCGTTAGGTAAACACACTGTGAGGTTATTTGAAGTTGTTGTGATTAGGAGAATCTAGCTAGCTCAGTTAGCCAGAGAATAATATGAACAGTGTGGGTTCCATATCTGTCCTGACTGGCAGACTTGGCACTTACCTCCACAGCCCATCCCCTGGCAGTGGATGGCAATAGTGAAACAAGCACTGACAGAAGTTGTACCTGTAGCCGATGAGCCAAGGAGCTGCTTTCAGGGAGAATGCAAGTGACATGACAACACATCTGAAGATGGCTGGGAGTAGGCAAGGGTGGGGGTCATCGATGGGCTATAGCCTTTACTATCACACCATGGGGAACCTCAGCAGAAAGGCTCACTCTTCATACAACGACTGAGATAGTGGCAGTCTGAGGGCTGACGGAGATGGAGGGTGAGACGGGTGGGATTGATCAGAAGAAAGATCATGTACACAAACCTCGCCTTTTCCAATTCACCAAATTACATGATGTCCATTTGCTTGGTTAACTGCCTCAGGGCACTGCCTTGGCCAATTCGAGTCAACCTGCCTGGTTTAGAATTTAAAACCAAAGCCTGGATGTTGACTGTCAGTTGCCATCAGGTGGTGCATTTCGCACAGCAGCGCCTCAGAGTCAACTTGGCAACCAAACGGCACTGCCCCCTGATATGGTATAAACGTTGGTTTACCCTTCAAGCCCGGTTATTTACCCCAGCCCTTTCCCATTGCCCTGATAAGTGGAAAGCAAAATAACTTTAACAATCTGGGTCAGCAATTCTCAGGAAACACAGATCATGGAGTTTCGGGCACCCTCATCATATGAGATGACAGAGAATCATAGAGTCCTACAGCATGGAAACAGAGCCTTCGGTCCATCCAGTCCAGGCCGAACATAATCCCAAACTAAACTAGTCCCACCTGCCTGCTCCTGGCCCGTTTCCCTCCAAATCTTTCCCTATTCATGTAGCTACCCAAATGTAGTTTAAGCATTGTAGTTGTGCCCATATTCACCACTTCATTCTACACATAAGCCACCCTCTGTAGAAAGCAAATTGTCCCTTGTGTCTTTTTAAATTTCTCTCCTTTCACCTTAAAAATGTGCCCCCTTGTCTTGAAATCCCCCAGTCTAGGGAACAGACACATGCCACCAACTCTATCTATACCCTTCTTTATTTTATAAACCTCTATCGGGTCGCCTCTCAACCTCCTATGCTCCAGTGAAAAAGGTCCCAGTCTCTCCTCATAACTCAAACCTTCCACACCTGGCAACATCCTGGTAAATCTCTTCTGCACCCTCTCCAGATTAATAATACCCTTCCTAAAACAGGGAGACCAGAACTGGACACAGTGCTCCAGAAGGGGCCTCACCAACACCCTGTCCAACCCCAATGCGACGTCCCGACTGTTTTTATTCGCTCAGGGGATGAGGGCATCATTGGCCAGGCAGCAGTTATTGCCCCATCCCTAATTGCCCAGAGGGCAGTTAAGAATCAACCACATTGCTAGTGTCTGGAGTCACGTGTAGGCCAGACCAGGTAAGGATGGCAGTTTCCTTCCCTAAAGGGCATTAGTGAACCAGATGGGTTTTTCCAACAATCGATTCATGGTCATAATTCCAGGTATTTATTGAATTCAAATTCCACCACCTGCTGTGGCAGGATTTGAACCTGAATTCCTGGGACTCTGGATTAACAGTCCAGTGATAATACCACTGGGCCTTCGCCTCCACTGTGCTCAAAGGTCTGAGCAATGAAGGCAAGTGTGCTCAATGTCTTCTTAACCCCGCTGTGACGCAAATTTCAAAGCATTTTGTATTGGAACCCCCCAGGTCTCTCTGTTCTACAACACCACGGAAGGCCCTACCGTTAATTAATTCAGTCCTGTCCTTGATTACTGTGCCAAAATGCACTACATTTATCCAGATTGAACACCATCTGCCATTTTTTCAACCCATTGACCCATCTTTGCAATCTTTGAAAGCCTGATGTTAATGCCATGTTTTTCACTTAGGGCCTGAACATGAAAGATGAAGGAGCAATAACCTATTTGTCAATGAGGTAGTGGCATTGAAGCTACAGATGACATTATATTAGAAATATAACAAGATAGTAAGGAAAGAGTTCTTCTCTCCCTGTCTTAAGAAATGTGTTTGCTCCACTGGTCTCCGAGAAGCAGAACTCAGAATTTAGAAAATTGTGTGCCATTCTGGGATCCAAATCTCGGATGGTGGGATCACAGTGAGAGGGAGATTGACTAGGATGTTCCCAGGGCTGGAGAGTTTTAGAGATTGGAGAAACTGGGATTGTTTTTCTTGGAACAGAGGAGATGGATGAAATATTGAGGGGCATCGATCAGGAAGAAACATGACCCCATTGATCCAGGGATCAATGGCCAGGGTCCATCGATTTAAGGGAAAGGGCAGGAGGTTTAGAGGGGGCTGGGAGGGAAATGTTTTCACCCAGAGCGTGGTGGGAATCTGGAACTCACTGCCTGTGAGGATGGGAGAGGCTAAAGCCGCTCATCATCATAAAGTCATAGAGCCAAAGAGCTGGACAGCATAGAAACAGACCCTTGGGCCCAACTCGTCCATGCTGACCAAATATCCTAAATTAGTTCAGTCCCATTTGCCAGCATTTGGCCCATATCCCTGTAAACTTTTCCTATTCGTGTATATTGATAAAGGATTTAGATATGCTCTTGCGATGCCAAGGCCATGGGCATGATTCTGGGAATTTTTTTAAAAATTCATTCATTTTGTGGGATGTGGGCATCTCTGGCCAGCATTTATTGTCCGTCCCTAGTTGCCCCTTGAGAAGGTGGTGGTGAGTTGACATTTTAAAGGGTTTTCCCACAATGCCATTAGGGAGGGTATTCCAGGATTGGAGCAGTGAGGTGGTTGTCTCTGACTAGTACAGATTTGATGGGCCATAGGGCCTTATCCTGTGCTGTAGACTTCTATGAATCTGTGAGAACTTACTGAACCTTAGCCTTTAAAACATTAACCGCGGGACTTTGAGTGAGTTGGTCGCTGTAAGGTGAAGAGAGTCTTACCTCTCATTGAAACGGTCCCAATTGTATTTGCTGGATCTGCCACAGTTGTCCAGGTTAGCGGGACAGGTGGAATGGATAGCTTTGGGATTCTGTGGGATGAGAAGGATTTGGATGGGCTTGGGAATGACAGAGGAGGAGGGAAGAGAGAGAGACAGAGACAGAGAGAAAGACAGAGAGAGAATGAGTGTGAGACAGAGAGAGAGAGAGACAGAGAGAGATAGACAGAGACACAGAGAGAGAGAGACAGAGAGAGTCAGAGAGAGAGAGACAGAGAGATAGAGACAGAGAGAGTCAGTGAGAGAGAGAGACAGAGAGAGTCAGAGAGAGAGAGAGAGACAGACAGAGAGAGAACGAGTGTGAGAGAGACAGAGGGAGAGAGAGAGACAGAGTCAGAGAGAGATAGACAGAGACAGAGAGTCAGAGAGAGAGAGAGAGTCAGTCAGAGAGAGAACGAGTGTGAGAGAGACACACAGAGAGAGTCAGAGAGACAGAGAGAGAGAGGCAGACACAGAGAGAGGGGGGTTAAATCCATTCATTGAGTTGGTGAGCTGTGAAAGCCCAGCGTTTGATCACACTGCCCGTCAGCCTTACCCAGCAGTGACGTGCAGCAGCTTGTCCCTGAGGGGAAACTGTGCCCAGGTGCCCCACAGCAGTGCCTCAGCCTCGCTGAGAGTGCTAGTTCCTGGCATCCTTGTGTTGTCCCAGATGCCAAACACATCCTTGTCCCACCTCTGAAAAGGCATTCCTTCCTCAGAGTAGCTTACGTTCACTGGGACCGAGCAACGAGCTGGAACGCAACGAGGTTTGCTCAGAGCCATTTGGAGCCACCTGCACTCGCTGTTGTTAAGATGTTCCAACAAATTTGGTGGCAGGGCACAGGTTGTGGGTGGGAAACACTCAATAGCCAGGCATCATACGCACAATATCCATACCACACATTACCCACATGCCAGTTATCTCCACAGATCCATTCTTACTGCCCTCGTGGCCTCTCAGTCAAGTGCCCAGGATGTTTTATCCAGCTGCCACCTCACCAGTTCTGCTCGTCATGTCACCTTTGCAACCCATCCCTGTGCACGTCCATACACCCCAGTGCCCATCTGTACCACAGACAGCATTACAGTGAGGTGTGTGGGGTATATCAGAGAGTGTTACAGTGAGGGGTGTGGGGTATATCAGAGAGTGTTACAGTGAGGGGTGTGGAGTATATCAGAGAGTGTTACAGTGAGGGGTGTGGAGTATATCAGAGTGTGTTACAGTGAGGGGTGTGGAGTATATGAGAGAGTGTTACAGTGAGGGGTGTGGGGTATATCAAAGAGTGTCAGAGTGAGGGGTGTGGGGTGTATCAGAGAGTGTGACAGTGAGGGGTGTGGGGTATATGAGAGAGTGTTACAGTGAGGGGTGTGGGGTATATGAGAGAGTGTTACAGTGAGGGGTGTGGGGTATATCAGAGAGTGTTACAGTGAGGGGTGTGGGGTATATCAGAGAGTGTTACAGTGAGGGGTGTGGGGTATATCAGAGAGTGTTACAGTGAGGGGTGTGGGTTATATCAGAGACTGTTACAGTGAGGGGTGTGGGGTATATGAGAGAGTGTTACAGTGAGGGGTGTGGGGTATATCAGAGAGTGTTACAGTGAGGGGTGTGGGGTATATCAGAGAGTGTTACAGTGAGGGGTGTGGGTTATATCAGAGAGTGTTACAGTGAGGGGTGTCGGGTATATCAGAGAGTGTAACAGTGAGGGGAGTGGGGTATATCAGAGAGTGTTACATTGAGGGGTGTGAGGTATATCAGAGAGTGTTACAGTGAGGGGTGTGGGGTATATCAGAGAGTGTTACAGTGAGGGGTGTGGGGTATATGAGAGAGTGTTACAGTGAGGGGTGTGGGGTATATCAGAGAGTGTTACAGTGAGGGGTGTGGGGTATATCAGAGAGTGTTACAGTGAGGGGTGTGGGGTATATCAGAGAGTGTTACAGTCAGGGGTGCGGGGTATATCAGAGAGTGTTACAGTCAGGGGTGCGGAGTATATCAGAGAGTGTTACAGTGAGGGGTGTGGGGTATATGAGAGAGTGTTACAGTCAGGGGTGTGCGGTATATCAGAGAGTGTTACAGAGAGGGGTGCGGGGTATATCAGAGAGTGTTACAGTGAGGGGTGTGGGGTATATGAGAGAGTGTTACAGTGAGGGGTGTGGGGTATATCAGAGAGTGTTACAGTGAGGGGAGTGGGGTATATCAGAGAGTGTTACAGTGAGGGGTGTGGGGTATATCAGAGAGTGTTACAGTGAGTGTTGTGGGGTATATCAGAGAGTGTTACAGTGAGGGGTGTGGAGTATATCAGAGAGTGTTACAGTGAGGGGTGTGGGGTATATCAGAGAGTGTTACAGTGAGGGGTGTGTGGTATATCAGAGAGTGTTACAGTGAGGGGTGTGGGGTATATCAGAGAGTGTTACAGAGAGGGGTGCGGGGTATATCAGAGAGTGTTACAGTGAGGGATGTGGGGTATATCAGAGAGTGTTACAGTGAGGGGTGTGGGGTATATCAGAGAGTGTTACAGTGAGGGGTGCGGGGTATATCAGAGAGTGTAACAGTGAGGGGTGTGGGGTATATCAGAGAGTGTTACAGTGAGGGGTGCGGGGTATATCAGAGAGTGTAACAGTGAGGGGTGTGGGGTATATCAGAGAGTGTTACAGTCAGGGGTGCGGGGTATAATCAGAGAGTGTTACAGTGAGGGGTGCGGGGTATATCAGCGAGTGTTACAGAGAGGGGTGTGGGGTATATGAGAGAGTGTTACAGTGAGGGGTGTGGGGTATATCAGAGAGTGTTACAGTGAGGGGTGTGGGGTATATCAGAGAGTGTTACAGTGAGGGGTGTGAGTTATATCAGAGAGTGTTACAGTGAGGGGTGTCGGGTATATCAGAGAGTGTAACAGTGAGGGGAGTGGGGTATATCAGAGAGTGTTACAGTGAGGGGTGTGGGGTATATCAGAGAGTGTTACAGTGAGGGGTGTGGGGTATATCAGAGAGTGTTACAGTGAGGGGTGTGGGGTATATGAGAGAGTGTTACAGTGAGGGGTGTGGGGTATATCAGAGAGAGTTACAGTGAGGGGTGTGGGGTATATCAGAGAGTGTTACAGTGAGGGGTGTGGGGTATATCAGAGAGTGTTACAGTCAGGGGTGCGGGGTATATCAGAGAGTGTTACAGTCAGGGGTGCGGAGTATATCAGAGAGTGTTACAGTGAGGGGTGTGGGGTATATGAGAGAGTGTTACAGTCAGGGGTGTGGGGTATATCAGAGAGTGTTACAGAGAGGGGTGCGGGGTATATCAGAGAGTGTTACAGTGAGGGGTGTGGGGTATATGAGAGAGTGTTACAGTGAGGGGTGTGGGGTATATCTGAGAGTGTTACAGTGAGGGGAGTGGGGTATATCAGAGAGTGTTACAGAAAGGGGTGCGGGGTATATCAGAGAGTGTTACAGTGAGGGGTGTGGGGTATATCAGAGAGTGTTACAGAGAGGGGTGCGGGGTATATCAGAGAGTGTTAGAGTGCGGGGTATATCAGAGAGTGTTACAGTGAGGGGTGTGGGGTATATCAGAGAGTGTTACAGAGAGGGGTGCGGGGTATATCGGAGAGTGTTACAGTGAGGGGTGTGGGGTATATCAGAGAGTGTTACAGTGAGGGGTGTGGGGTATATCAGAGAGTGTGACAGAGAGGGGTGTGGGGTATATCAGAGAGTGTTACAGTGAGGGGTGTGGGGTATATCAGAGAGTGTTACAGTGAGGGGTGCGGGGTATATCAGAGAGTGTTACAGAGAGGGGTGTGGGGTATATCAGAGAGTGTTACAGTGAGGGGTGCGGGGTATATCAGAGAGTGTTACAGTGAGGGGTGCGGGGTATATCAGAGAGTGTTACAGTAAGGGGTGTGGGGTATATCAGAGAGTGTAACAGTGAGGGGTGTGGGGTATATCAGAGAGTGTTACAGTGAGGGGTGCGGGGTATATCAGAGAGTGTTACAGTGAGGGGTGCGGGGTATATCAGAGAGTGTAACAGTGAGGGGTGTGGGGTATATCAGAGAGTGTTACAGTGAGGGGTGCGGGGTATATCAGAGAGTGTAACAGTGAGGGGTGTGGGGTATATCAGAGAGTGTTACAGTCAGGGGTGCGGGGTATAATCAGAGAGTGTTACAGTGAGGGGTGCGGGGTATATCAGCGAGTGTTACAGAGAGGGGTGTGGGGTATATCAGAGAGTGTTACAGTGAGGGGAGCGGGGTATATCAGAGAGTGTTACAGAGAGGGGTGTGGGGTATATCAGAGAGTGTTACAGTGAGGGGAGCGGGGTATATCAGAGAGTGTTACAGAGAGGGGTGCGGGGTATATCAGAGAGTGTTACAGTGAGGGGTGTGGGGTATATGAGAGAGTGTTACAGTGAGGGGTGTGGGGTATATCTGAGAGTGTTACAGTGAGGGGAGTGGGGTATATCAGAGAGTGTTACAGAAAGGGGTGCGGGGTATATCAGAGAGTGTTACAGTGAGGGGTGTGGGGTATATCAGAGAGTGTTACAGAGAGGGGTGCGGGGTATATCAGAGAGTGTTAGAGTGCGGGGTATATCAGAGAGTGTTACAGTGAGGGGTGTGGGGTATATCAGAGAGTGTTACAGAGAGGGGTGCGGGGTATATCGGAGAGTGTTACAGTGAGGGGTGTGGGGTATATCAGAGAGTGTTACAGTGAGGGGTGTGGGGTATATCAGAGAGTGTGACAGAGAGGGGTGTGGGGTATATCAGAGAGTGTTACAGTGAGGGGTGTGGGGTATATCAGAGAGTGTTACAGTGAGGGGTGCGGGGTATATCAGAGAGTGTTACAGAGAGGGGTGTGGGGTATATCAGAGAGTGTTACAGTGAGGGGTGCGGGGTATATCAGAGAGTGTTACAGTGAGGGGTGCGGGGTATATCAGAGAGTGTTACAGTAAGGGGTGTGGGGTATATCAGAGAGTGTAACAGTGAGGGGTGTGGGGTATATCAGAGAGTGTTACAGTGAGGGGTGCGGGGTATATCAGAGAGTGTTACAGTGAGGGGTGCGGGGTATATCAGAGAGTGTAACAGTGAGGGGTGTGGGGTATATCAGAGAGTGTTACAGTGAGGGGTGCGGGGTATATCAGAGAGTGTAACAGTGAGGGGTGTGGGGTATATCAGAGAGTGTTACAGTCAGGGGTGCGGGGTATAATCAGAGAGTGTTACAGTGAGGGGTGCGGGGTATATCAGCGAGTGTTACAGAGAGGGGTGTGGGGTATATCAGAGAGTGTTACAGTGAGGGGAGCGGGGTATATCAGAGAGTGTTACAGAGAGGGGTGCGGGGTATATCAGAGAGTTTAACAGTGAGGGGTGTGGGGTATATCAGAGAGTGTTACAGTCAGGGGTGCGGGGTATAATCAGAGAGTGTTACAGTGAGGTGTGCGGGGTATATCAGAGAGTGTTACAGAGAGGGGTGTGGGGTATATCAGAGAGTGTTACAGTGACGGGTGCGGGGTATATCAGAGAGTGTTACAGTGAGGGGTGCGGGGTATATCAGAGAGTGTTACAGTGAGGGATGTGGGGTATATCAGAGAGTGTTACAGTGAGGGGTGTGGGGTATATCAGAGAGTGTTACAGTGAGGGGTGCGGGGTATATCAGAGAGTGTAACAGTGAGGGGTGTGTGGTATATCAGAGAGTGTTACAGTGAGGAGTGTGGGGTATATCAAAGAGTGTAACAGTGAGGGGTGCGGGGTATATCAGAGAGTGTTACAGTCAGGGGTGTGGGTTATATCAGAGAGTGTTACAGTCAGGGGTGTGGGGTATATGAGAGAGTGTTCCAGTGAGGGATGTGGGGTATATCAGAGAGTGTTACAGTGAGTGGTGTGGGGTATATGAGAGAGTGTTACAGTGAGGGGTGTGGGGTATATCAGAGAGTGTTACAGAGAGGGGTGCGGGGTATATCAGAGAGTGTGACAGTGAGGGATGTGGGGTATATCAGAGAGTGTTACAGTGAGGGGTGTGGGGTATATCAGAGAGTGTTACACAGAGGGGTGCAGGGTATATCAGAGAGTGTTACAGTGAGGGGTGTGGGGTATATCAGAGAGTGTTACAGTGAGGGGTGTGGGTTATATCAGACAGTGTTACAGTGAGGGGTGTGGGGTATATCAGAGAGTGTTACAGTGAGGGGTGTGGGGTATATCAGAGAGTGTTACAGTGAGGGGAGTGGGGTATATCAGAGAGTGTTACAGTGAGGGGTGCGGGGTATATCAGAGAGTGTTACAGTGAGGGGTGTGGGGTATATCAGAGAGTGTTACAGTGAGGGGTGTGGGGTATATCAGAGAGTGTTACAGTGAGG
Source organism: Stegostoma tigrinum (assembly GCF_030684315.1). Lineage (NCBI taxonomy): Eukaryota > Metazoa > Chordata > Chondrichthyes > Orectolobiformes > Stegostomatidae > Stegostoma > Stegostoma tigrinum. The sequence continues at coordinate 8,034,484 of NC_081395.1, read as the reverse complement.
GGTGTGGATTATATCAGAGAGTGTTACAGTGAGGGGTGTGGGGTATATCAGAGAGTGTTACAGTGAGGGGTTTGGAGTACATCAGAGATTGTAAAAGAGAGGGATGTGGGGTATATCAGAGAGTGTTACAGTGAGGGGTGTGGGGTATATCAGAGAGTGTTACAGTGAGGGGTGTGGGGTATATCAGAGAGTGTTACAGTGAGGGGTGTGGGGTATATCAGAGAGTGTTACAGTGAGGGGAGTGGGGTATATCAGAGAGTGTTACAGTGAGGGATGTGGGGTATATCAGAGAGTGTTACAGTGAGGGATGAGGGGTATATCAGAGAGTGTTAGAGTGAGGGGTGTGGGGTATATCAGAGAGTGTTACAGTGAGGGGTGTGGGGTATATCAGAGAGTGTTACAGTGAGGGGTGTGGATTATATCAGAGAGTGTTACAGTGAGGGGTGTGGGGTATATCAGAGAGTGTTACAGTGAGGGGTTTGGAGTACATCAGAGATTGTAAAAGAGAGGGATGTGGGGTATATCAGAGAGTGTTACAGTGAGGGGTGTGGGGTATATCAGAGAGTGTTACAGTGAGGGATGTGGGGTATATCAGAGAGTGTTACAGTGAGGGGTGTGGAGTATATCAGAGAGTGTAACAGTGAGGGATGTGGGGTATATCAGAGAGTGTTACAGTGAGGGGTGTGGGGTATATCAGAGAGTGTTACAGTGAGGGGTTTGGAGTACATCAGAGATTGTAAAAGAGAGGGATGTGGGGTATATCAGAGAGTGTTACAGTGAGGGGTGTGGGGTATATCAGAGAGTGTTACAGTGAGGGGTTTGGAGTACATCAGAGATTGTAAAAGAGAGGGATGTGGGGTATATCAGAGAGTGTTACAGTGAGGGGTGTGGGGTATATCAGAGAGTGTTACAGTGAGGGATGTGAGGTATATCAGAGAGTGTTACAGTGAGGGGTGTGGGGTATATCAGAGAGTGTTACAGTGAGGGATGTGGGGTATATCAGAGAGTGTTACAGTGAGGGGTGTGGAGTATATCAGAGAGTGTAACAGTGAGGGATGTGGGGTATATCAGAGAGTGTTTCAGTGAGGGGTGTGGGGTATATCAGAGAGTGTTTCAGTGAGGGGTGTGAGGTTTATCGGAGAGTGTTACACTGCTCCATATGGAGTGTCTCAGGGACTGTGATAGTTAAAAATTCCTGGACGGTTTGCTAGCCATGAAATATCGGGGCCCTTTGCCAAGAACAATAATTGAATAAATTCGACAGATTCCTTCAGTACAAAGTCTACAGAGTCTGTGCCAAACTCAGAGACAACGGGAAGAAATAAAGGACTGTTTAGCAGTTGGCCCACAGCTCCTCTGGAAGGCCACTGCATGCACTGAGAGGCACCGGGCTGTACAGACTGTGGCTGGAGGCCCCCTGAGATATTCTCGGAACCTGTGCCCTCGTCCATACAGTCTGGAGGGCCATACCAGGGCAGGCGCTGTGCTCTGTTCTCATGCCTGCACTTCTACCCACCATTTGCCCTGGGCACCTTCGCATTGGCCCTCTCTTGGGAGGCCTCGCTCTGCCTACGCTGGGGCCAGGCCATTTTGGGGGCCGCCAGCCCCTGTTGACGGCGAACGGCCTTTGCTCCTGGGCCGGGGGAAGACTCAGGAAAGGGGAGGGAGAGGCTCGGTGTGTGAGGAGGTGAGAGAGGGACAGCAACGTTGGAGCCCGCTAGGGTGCTGGAAAGCAGCTGTGTGCAGCCCAGACAAAAGGGCCTTTGAGTTGTTGTTAGGGAAAAGAAAGTGTTTTCTCACACCGAGGCTCAAGCAGAGCCACGGTCATGTAAGAACGCAAAGGGAGAGAGATATTTAAACCCTTAACTTTGTTCTTGAGGGCTGCTGAGCCTGACTGGTGCATGTGGCACCCGCTCCCCCCCCACCAACTGTGGATCCACGACGGAGGGCCTTGAGGGAAGCTGAAGAGTAACAGGCATCTGGCTGATTTGAGGTCACATTTCCCACCTTCGTCACTGACCCTGCTGCCTTTGTGCTTCCTGGCCTGGGCCCTCCTTGTCCGAGGCGCTCCCTGCTTCCCCCCTCGTCCAGCGTGTGCCAAGCGGGGCTCATTTGTTTCTCGAGGTGTCGCGGCCTTCTGCCTTCTTCCAGATGTGAGTGAGCAGTTGGTGACCTGACAAAGCGAACTGTGCGAGATTAAAACCTTCCCTCTGCGGTGGGCATCTCAAGGAACACAAAGCTGGTGGAGTTATTACCTTCCAGTCACAGAAACCGTTGAGTTATATGGGTGGAA